>NC_043708.1:32680874-32846977 GCF_006229205.1 Suricata suricatta
TCCTCCTGCACCAGACCCAGTTGTGATAGTTGCTTCCTGTAGTTATTCCTCTGACATCTTAATGTTTCCATTGTGCTTTTCCAGGTCTCTAACACCTATGTAACTTATTCCTACATTAAAGTCTTATTGTGTGATTTCTCCCTTTTTTATTAATGGCTGCACCCTGACCCAACAACTAAATATGATTTAGGCCTCTGCCCAGTTAATCTCTAACATATCATTGGATTTTCTTCATAGACTTTTAATAATCTGTATTTCAAATAATTTTTTTTCTTTCTCAAAATCGATCTCCTCTACTTGGATGTCAGGGTCTTTGTTCATTCATCACTGTATCTTCAGTGCTGAGCATGGAGACTGGAATACTGCAGGGACTTAATAAATGCTTGTTAAATAAATTATTGGGTTATTGCAAAAGTACTACAGGAGAAATATTGGTAACTGACCATACAAAATGGCCAAAATCAAGCAATTCCTTAGCCTTTTGTCTTTAGGCCAAGTTACTGATGAACATTGTAACAATGTAATTCTCTGTTAGAGTCCAGCTAAATACTTCTTATAAGCATGTTAGAATGCAATGCATTATTTAACTCAGGTCCATTATCATTGGAATAACAAGATACATAGTTTATTTGTTTTGAATTCTGTACTTATTTTTGGGAATATTTGGGAATAATATAGACTTACCTTGTTTTATAGAGTTTCATGAGGATCAAGAATTGGTTGTGGGTCAGATCCACAAAGCTTTGCTCATTAGCAAGTAATTTTAAAAACGAAAGGCATCTGAAGAATCCACTTGTTGTACATGCAACATCACTTAATAGCACTTACTTGGTGCACTTATGTGCTATGTTCTTTTTCTCATTGTGTGATATAGTTTGAAATAACTAAAACATAGAACCAAAAATAGGTTAAAAAAGAACTGCTTGACTTCCATATAGTTATAAGCAAGAAACCAAAGACATCATCTAAAGTCTTTTATTTAAGTATCAACTAATACAAAAAAGGGGTAATGCATCATAAATTTGTAATTCTAAAATAACTTAGGTCAAATAAATGCAAATAGATATTGCCATAAAGAACCATTTTATTGAATCTTAAATTTTAAATTTCCCTTGTATCCACTTCAAATGTATTCATATATGTTTTTTCTCTTTTTTAACTCAGAAGGAAAAAATGTTCCATTTCTGCTTCAGGCTAATCAGGCCTCAGATCCTTAAATCCAGACCTTCCTCTTCTTTCTCCATCTGGAAACTTACTCTTGCATTTTTAATATGCCCACTACTATTTTCTTCCTTTCTCAAAACTCACAAACAAAAACCTCTCTTCCACCTTGTTATCAGTCCAAGCTACCATCCATCCAAGTATCTATCTTTTCTCATCTACGAGTTCCAAATAATTCATAATCACAGTGTCTATTTTGCATTCTGGCTTTCGCCCTCAACCTACTATTGAAATTGTAATCTTGCAGCTCACAAATCAACAAATCTTTTTGAGCCTTCATGCTTGACATTTTTGTTTTTGACAGTTGACTGCCCTTCCTTCTTAAAACACTCGTTGGTTTTTGGGACAGTACACCACTCAGTTTCTTCTCTTCTACAAACTGCTCTTTTTTTCATTCCACTTATGGGCTTTTCCCTAGAACTCTTCAAACTAAGGGGCTCCCCAAGGCCCTCTCTTCTCCTGTTAATCTTTCCAATCCACCCTTATGTTTCAGACACCACATGCCATGTAATCCCAAGATTACATCCAGATGGTATCTCTTTTGTGAACTCCTAACCTATCCTTTCAAATGCCAACAGGATATACGTACCTTAGTTTTCCTCTACCATCTCATATACATATCCAAGCTCATCATCTCCTCCAAAAAATTAGTATTATTATTTTTTTGCTAATGGTTTAACATTTTCTCACTTAGCCAAGACTTAGGACTTTGATTCATCTCTTACTTTCAGTAAGTTCCTTTCCAAAACTTGAAATCAGTAATCAAATTCTTTCCATTCTTTATGTTCAGAGGTACATTCATCTGTCATGACCTTCCCGCCACTATCACTTCTACCACTAAGGTTAAGGCTGTCATCACCCCTCACCTGCACCACCAGATCACTTCTTAACCGGTGTCTCATTCCAGTTTCTTCTCAATCCAGTCTGTCCTCCTCAACGCTGCCAGCCCATTTTCCCTAGAAGGACAGTTCTGATCCTAACATTTCCCTGATCAGGAAGTGTTTGATTATTTCTAACAGTTTGATTATTTCTAGAATAGTTCTAGACTCCTTAACCTGGTTTTTAAGAACGTCATAGTTTGGGCCTCGAACATGTACTTTTTTGGTCTTACAAATGTTATTAATTTTCTGTTTCTGTAACTTGGTGTTTAATGAGTATGGACTCTGGAAACACTTCAGTGGCTCAGTTGGTTAAGCATTCAACTCTTGATTTCGGCTCAGATCATGATTGCTGGGTTGTGTGATGGAGCCCTGCGTGGAGGTCCAGGTTGGGCGTGGAGCCTGCTTAAGATTCTTTCTCTCTCTCTGCCCCTCCCCCATCCGTGCATGTTCTTTCTAAAAAAAGAAAAAGAAACAGGGTATGGACTCTGAAGTCAGATTGCTGAGTTCAAATCATGGCTCCTTCTCCAACTAGATGTGTAACCTTGGACACGTTTCTTAACTTCTTTGTGCCTCAGTTTCCTCATCTGTAATATAGAAATAACAAATAAAAACCCTAATACTGTTGCTATAAAAATTAAACATATGAAAAGTGCTCAGAGAGTGTCTGGCATATAGTAAGTTCTGTATTATGTGTTTCATTGAACAAATATTTACTAATGCCCACACATGTGTATATATGTTAGGAACTCTTTTTAGGACCTGGGGATAACACCAGTGAACAAAATAAACAAAAATCTTTGCCCTGTGGAACTTACATTCTTTAATAAAAGTGATTATTATTAATTGTCCATAATTCTGTTTCCACAATACCTTTCCTTTTGCATTATCATCATTTAAATTCTACCCTTCCTTCAAGATCCAACAAAATGCCATCCTACCTCTTGAAATCCTACCTTGTAGGAGATTCCCATTTGAACTCCAATTCTTTAAATCAGAATTATAGTATTTATCACCTTTTACACACTCTACTATGTATTATCAAATATCAACCATATTAAATCTTATGGTTACTTGTACGGTTTTGTTTTTTCCCTTGATGAAGTATAGTGTCAGTTGTTATCCCTTTCATCCTTGTAAATAGTAGCAGGACGTACCTAGTACCCAAGCACATAGGAGATGCTTAATGAAAGAATGCATGTAGGTAAAGAACATTTTGCATGATCTTACATTTAACTTCCAGTAATTAATCTTATGTTCTTTAACTGAAAATATAAAAGATTTAAAACATAGATCATTTTATTTTCAACCCTGGAGATATCAATATCAAATTTTCCTTGTTTACTACTGGCTTTATTCATCACCTTCATTTGGTACCTTGTTCACTAGTAGCCCAATTTTTATTGTTTGCTTTGCTAAGTATACCCTACAGGATATTTAATGTTCCTTGTTACCACTAGTTAGAAAGTGCCTTTAAGTTTTTATTACAGGAGCCATGTGGATAGAGTATATTTTGCTTGTATATTTTCTATCTGTAGCACAGAATTTTCCCATTTCTTACTTCCTTCCTAACAGAAAAATTTCCAGTTATTCATCTGCAATATTGTGGTTCATTAGTTCTTGTTTTTTCTCCATTCTAAAGAACTGTAGATGTTTGACATTTGTTTCTATTGCATCTCTAATAAGAAATTTGTTTCTTTTCCTCTGTATCAAGTTTCTTCCCTCTAAACTTGCTTGCTATTCTCTAGCCGTTACTGGAAAGGCCAGACTGACTGTAGGTTGTTTTGTATTTTCTAATTTGTATTTTTGCAACGCTATAGTAAAATGCAGAATATATTAAAATTTTTTAATGTTTATTTATTTTTGAGAGAGAGAGAGAGAGAGAGAGAGAACGAGTGAACGCATGAGCAAGGGAGGGGCGGAGAGAGGGTGAACACAGAATCGGAAGCAGGCTCCAGGCTCTGAGCTGTCAGCACGGAGCCCGACACAGGGCTCGAACCCACAGACCAGAGGATCATGGCCTGAGCCACAGCCGGACGCTCAACCGACCGCGCCCCCCAGGCGCCCCAGAATGTATTATACCGCATCTCAGTCACCTTTACACCACTTACCTTGCCACACCATCTTAGCTATTCCTTTTGTCCGAGCAGAAGCCCATCAAAATGGTAGGACAGTCCTCTTTTTTTTTTTTAATAACACGCCAACACAATAGATTTTTAAATAATGATCAAGGATTTTTTTTTATTCATTAAGTTTCAGTATCATTACAGAAAATGTTATGGTACAGAGTTAACATTATTTTTTCTTTGCTCTTGATTTCCACATGAATGCTGGTAACACTAATATCTGTACAAGATCAGTCTTTGATTTTATTTTTTGTTCTGTACAATTTTAAATGTATTGGTTAAAAAGGCTGTCAGCACTTAAGGAAGCATTTTCCCCCCAGTTTGTTTATTCAAATAAAAGGTATCCAGTTACCGCCCCCGAGTACTGTGCCATGAGGCTACCGGGGTGAGGCGCCTCCCGGGTGCTCTGCAGGAGAGGCTGCTCCCCGCGGCAGGGCCGGGCCTCCACCCGGTCACTCTTCTTTTGGCACTGTGCACATAAACACGAGATACGTGATAAAGAACAAGCAAAAGCTCTCTGAAAAGCGGTTATGAAGCATACTAAGAAGGGAAATCCAAGTGTTGCTTACGCTAGTATAAATAAGCAGACAGCCTTGATTAAGAGCATAATTAGTTGTATTTTAAAGATGAGAAAAACACAAGTTCTGCAGGCACCTACTGCTGTCTACGAAAAGCTATCGCTATTAGACCTAGCATTGAACACACAAAGCAATTTGCAAGAAAGAAAAAATTTGCTTTGATATAATCAGAATAGAGTTGTCTGTTAAGATTTATTTTTAGGTGTTTTTTTTTCTTTAAAAGGTATTTAAATTCTTTTGAAATATAGTTCAAGATGTTGACTATACAGATCAACTTTTATCCAAATCAGAAAAACTAGCTGTGCCGTTGCATATTACAGGATACAGTCAATGATATGTGGACATGCATCAAAGCTTTCTCCCTCTGGTGACCATCATAGCCGTCCAATGACCATGACATCCACCACCTCGCCCTTGTGGAGCTCCACATACTGCTCTGTCTTTGGAGGTAGCATCAATAATCCATTGGCGCTGCGCATGCTCATCAGACGGCTGCTCATTTGATTACCTAGAAAGAAGTATCTGGTTACAGCAGCATCGGCAGCAGTGTGTACATCTCTCTTCAAAATAAACACCCATGGAGAGAAACACAGGTCTTGGAGAGGAAGAGTGAAGATCAGACTCCCCAGTACCTTTTCCAGGTGGCTTTGCCACTGTATCCTACCACGTTCTCACTAAACTTTAAAAATAAACAGGAGACATTATTGCGTAAAAAGAATAAAACAGGATTTTGTAGCATTATGCAAAATGCCACAGAATTTCTCAGTTCAGGCTAAAAATGTTATGTGTGTCTGAAAAGAGGAGCTTTTAAAAGTTATTTTAAAAGAGATAATAATAGCAGCAGCTACAATTTCTTTGGTATTTATTAAGTACCAGATAGTGTGGTGAGCATTCACTATCTTATTTAATTTGTACAAAACTCAAGTGAGGTTAGGCCATTTGCCTACAGTCCTACTAACTAGTTGGTGGTCAATTTGAACACAAGTCTGGAGGAGACACTGTCTATGTATTTAGTCACTCTTGCCTGATGTTTGCACTTGATAGGACCTTTGTACAAAGGGTGATGACGTGGTTTTCTGGAGACCCATCAGAAGTTACATAAATATGACTAGAATACTTGGGGATAAAAGTTTAAAGTCTAGAGAAGGTAACCATACAATACTTGAGTTACAAATCTTGATTTCTCAGTGCTTAAAAATTACCAATATTTAAGGCATAGTAGAGGCTACAGAGAATCTGATTATAATTGAGCATTAATCTCACATTTCAGAGTAGCATAACCATAGTACCCTCCCTTTCTAACAACCAAAGTTTTGTTCAGAACGTAGAGGTTGAACAAATAGATAAAAATCTTCCATGATTCTAGATTTGTATTTCAAATGTTTATCTAGAAAACATGGCTGCATGGAATAAGTAAACCTTCATCAAAAATTTTTATTCTTAATTTTCTCCTTATGGTATACTGTTTGGGAATAATTTAACTCATCTGGTCTTTCAAAAAGGAAAATGTACAATAATTACACTAGTGTACCCAAGGAAGGAGGTTACATATAAATTTTGTGTTTTAACAGGATACATGGATAGAAATACCCACGGTGTGAATACTAACCTGTGCTCTGTGCCCAAGGCAGTGGTTCTTGGTGATGCCAAGTCAATATACAGCGATGGTATTCTGGGCGAGGGTCCAGTTTTACATCACATGATAACTATAGAATATAGAGTAAATGAAAACAAACTTGATCACCTGATCATCTCTTAAAACTACAGGATGGTGGAAATTGTGCAAAGAATAAAGCAGACATGGAAAATATCTTGGCATTCTGCTGTTCCCACTACTACCACCTTATGTTCCTACTACAGGAAGTCCAGAGGTTGGGTTGTTCCAGGAAAAAAGAAAAGAAGATTAAGAAGTTGGTATTCACAGTGGGGAAAAGGGCAGATGGAAAAGATAAGGTCTATTTTTGAAGTCTAATTTTATGGGTTGATAGTACAGGTACCTCTGATCTATGAAATGAGAAATCAAAGCAGATATTTTAACACTGAAAATAAAAGAAACAGACCTAAAGAAACAAGCTCAATATCTATTTATATGTATGTCCGCCCATCCATCCGTCCATCTAATAAATATTTATTGAGCCACTTTTCAGCTACCAATTCATATACCTATTTTTAACATGAAAGAGGTACTTTCTTTTACTCCTGAATATTCCCCATGTCCCAATACTGACCATACAATCTCATTCAGACAAATAAAAGTATTCTCTACTAAAAGTTATACCATTTTTGTTTAGCCACATCACTGGTACTAAAAGAATTCCTCTGAGTGAATCTTTGCTGTGGAATGGCATCTTTCATATCTTTCCAATAAGGATAAAATCCTTTCTAACATAGCAACTTCAGCTTATACACACAATGTAGAATGACTAATCAACCTTTAACCTAAAGCTGTTAAAAATCTATTTTATTAAATTCATCTTGAAATCTGATAAATAAAAGTGATAACGTGTTGGCAGTAGGTACCTAAGAGGTATTTCTTGAATAGGTTTATACAGTGTATAATAATGGACAATAGCCCATCAAAGACTAGGTGAATATTTGTGAATATAAGACTTGTTCCAGTGTATGAGAATTAACATTTTCCATTAGCACAATAATCACTGAAGTTACTCTACCTTAAAATGGAATAGAAACTTTTTATCCAACCAGAACAGGTTGATCAAATGATTCAATTACATCTTGAATATCCGAGAAATATTGATTCAGGTAAATCTATCACCAATCCTTTCTGGTTACTCTGTTTTTAAACGTTCTAATTATTCACTCTGATAGTCCCTGCTTTTCCTCTGGAATCCAGAATAAAATTCAGTTCTAAGGTGTTCTTCTTTGGCTAAATCATATTCAACTCTTTCACTTGATATTGCTTATGTTTATACTCTATTTCATATCTACCCAGGGGTAACTTGCTGTTTTTCCTAAATTATTGTATGCTTAGCAGAGGCAAAAATGTCTCCCTCTCTTTCCATCTCTCTCTCTGTGTATGCAGGTTCTCCACAAACTACAAGACTATTCCCGTGGCTGTGTTATTTGCTAGGTGTCTGAGCAGGTATTCCCTGGCAAAGGCACTGACTGGCTCATGGTAGATGAAAGAACAAATACTCGAATGCGGTGATACCTGACATTCGCCTTCTACTCCCAGCTGTACTAACTTGTGTGCTGTGTTAGGACATTATTTTGCTTTCCTATACCTGTTTGTTCATCTACAAAATGGGGTTGTTTGTTTTAAAGGAAGATATTTATGTTAATTTAAGGAACAAAAATCAATTGTATTGAATTGAAGTGAATACAAATTTTTTGTAGCCTTACAGTTGTTCCTTTTATAGCAAGAGATGACATTGAATAGATTTTATGGTATTTTGCCAAAATGCAGAATACTTTATTAACCAATATATTTAGTTGTGCTGATATTATAGTTCTGGCACATTGTATCACTTAGCTTAAGAAATCACTATTTACTGTGTTAGTGCTTACAAGGATGATATACCATGAGTAAACACAAGACACCTTTTTTTGGGTGAAAAGTTGATACTTCAGTTTTTTAAAAAATGTTTACTTATTTATTTTGAAGGAGAGAGAGAGATTGCATGAATGGGAGAGGTACAGAGAGAGCAAGATAGAGAGAGAGAATCCCAAGCAGGCTCTGTGCTGTCAGTGCAGAGCACAACACGGGGTTTGATCCCATGAACCATGAGATCATGATCTGAGCTGAAATCAAGAGTTGGATGCTTAACTGACTGAGCTACCAAGACACTCCTGATGATTCATTTTTGAGGACTTCTTCTATTCATTCAAAACTGGAGTGGGCTATGAACTAGGACTATTTCCTTGGTTTTCTTTTGAATATTTTTTCTGACATGCAGTAGTCACTCAAGAGAGAAAAGTGGGGGTACCTGGGTGGCTCAGTAGGTTAAGTGTCCCACTCTTGATTTCAGCTCAGGTCATGATCTCACAGTTTGTGGGATTGAGGCCTGAGTTGGATTTTGCACTGGCACTGTGGAATGTGCTTGGACATTTCTCTCTCTCTCTCTCTGTTCCCTCGCTCTGCTTGCATGCATGTGCTCTCTCTCAAAATAAATAAACATTTAAAAAGAGATACAACTGTATTATGTGGTATAGTATCATATGGTACGTTCTATATTTAAACATTTAAGGGAGAAAATTAGATAAAAAAAGGTCAACAGAATGAGGATATAAGCCACAAACTGGGAGAAAACATTGGCAAAAGACATCTGAGGGATGTCTGTTTCCCAAATTAAACAAAAAATCCTTAAAATTCATTAACAAACAACTTGATTAAAAAAATAGGCAAAATACCTGAACAGATATCTCATCAAAGAAGATATACAGATCACAAGTAAACATACTGAAAGATATTCCACATCATATGTCAGTAGAGAGGTGCAAACCGAAACAGTGAGATATCACCAGTGCACATCTACCAACGGCCAAAATGCAAAACTCTGGCCATGCCAAATCCTGGTGAGAATGTGGAGGAATCGGAACTCTAATTCATTGTTGGTGGGAATGCAAAATGGTACAGTCACTTTGGAAGACGGTTTGGCAGTTTCTTACCAAAATTAAACATACTCTTATCATACAATTGAGCAATCGTGCTCTTTGCTATTTACCTAAGTAAAGGGAAAATTTATGTCCATACAAAAACTTGTATATAGATGTCTCTAGCAGCTTTATCCATAATTGCCAAAACCTGTAAGTAATCAAGGTGTCCTGCAGTCCGTGGATGGACAAATAAATGGTGGAACACCAGACGAGGAAACTTAAAAGCATATCATTAAGTGAAAGGAGTCAATCTCAAAAGGCTGCATGATTCTGGAAAAGACAAAACTATGGAGATAGTAAGAAGATCAAGGGTTATAACATAGAGGGAGGGATGAATAGGCAGAGCATAGAAACTACTCTGTATGAAAGGACAATGGTAGACACATGTAATTATACATTTGACAGGACCCACAGAATATACAACACTAAGCATGAACCTTTGATAACCCTGGGTGATAATGATGTGTCAAAGTAGGTCCATCAGTTGTAACAAGTGTACCACTTGGGTGCAGAAGTCAATAGCAGGAGGGGTTGTACACGTGTGAAGACAGTGGGTATATGGGAACTCTGTACTTTCCTTTTAATTTTGTGGTGAACCTAAATGAACTTAAATCTAAACAAAATTATTAATAAAAAAAGGTAAGAATACTTTTTTCTTCCTGTATGTCCTGTCCATCTTCTAGAGAAGTGACCTAAAAAAATTCTCGGGGTAAATAATTATTTGCAAATCTAGTGCAATACTATTATTTCCAGAGCTGTCAATAAGGTATTAAAATGGCGCAAAGAAGCTAAGTAGTCAGCCTTTCTTAGGGACACCAAAAAAGGCTTCACAGGAGACGTGATTTCTGAGTCTTATGACTAAGAAGTCTTGCAAGCTGAGAAAGGAGATAGTTAGGGAAGAGCCTTCTAGGAAGGAGGATAATAACAGGCATAGGCAGGAGATCTCATGTCCATTTTGGAAGCAGTAAATAGCTTAATATGGTGAGAGTTCGGGATGAGAAGTACATGAAGCTGGAGAGGGAAAAAAGGCCATGGGGTGAAGGGCCTCCTACAATTTGGATTTAACCCTGGGACCATATGAAGCATGAAAGCATCTTAGTTGGAGATGCTTACATAATTAGAGTTTGAATAGGGGTTTAAGAGGAAGCAAGATTAGGGGCGCCTGGGTGGCTCAGTCGATTGAGCATCCGACTTCGGCTCAGGTCATGACCTCGCGGTTTGTGGGTTCAAGCCCCACGTCGGGCTTTGTGCTGATCGCTTAGAGCCTGCCACCTGCTTCGGATTCCGTGTCTCCCTCTCTGTCCCTCCCCCACCCGCGTTCTGCTTCTCTGTCTCTCTCAAAAACAAATAAACATTAAAAAATTAAAAAAAAAAAAGAGAAAGGAAGATTAGAAGAAGGGAAACCATTAAGTACATCAAGGATTATAATCTAGTAAATGTTGGAGCCATCATTCAAAGCCAGGCTTATTTGGTTACAAAAGTCATAGGATATGGATGGTGAGACAGCTTTAGGGGAATGGTGATGATTTGGAAGGCTGCTGTAAGAAATGGAAGAAGCTGATCCATAGGATAGAAAAGGATCATGAGAGGAATTTGGGCCCCTGCTGAGGTTTGTAAATTGGAAGTGCTAATGTGAAAGCCTTTACAGTCTTCTCTCATTGTGGCCTAAGAATAAAAGTGAAGGTGGGGCGCCTAGGGGGCTCAGTCGGTTAAGCATCCAACTTTGGCTCAGGTCATGACTTTATTATTATTATTATTATTTTTTTTAGCATTTATTTATTTTTGAGAGACAGAGAGAGACAGATCATGAGCAGGGGAGGGGCAGAGAGAGAGGGACACACAGAATTATAAGCAGGCTCCAGGCTCTGAGCTGTCAGCACAGAACCTGATGCGGGGATTGAACCCACAAACTGTGAGATCATGACCTGAGCCGAAGTCGGATGCTCAACCGAGTTAGCCACCCAGGCGCCCCTCAGGTCATGATCTTGTGGTCTGTGAGTTCAAGCCCCGCATCGGGCTCTGTACTGACACCTTGGAGCCTGGTGCCTGCTTTGGATTCTGTGTCTCCCTCTCTCCCTGTGCCTCCCTCACACATGCTCTGTCTCTCTCAAAAATAAATAAGAACATTAAAAAATAAGAGTGAAGGATAAAGAAGGGAGGGCTGATCCAAGTTTGTAGGTTTTTAGAGTGGGCTACCATGGAAGGAAGAGGCAAAACAAGTTCATGTGCTACACCACAGGACTTAGGTGAGATAAGGAAAGTGACAAAGCCAGGACAGCTTAAGGACTTAAGGGTAGGGATGTAAGGAGTGTTTATACCCTTTTATATCTACTGATAGGTAACTTGTACTTGTTCCTAAATTGTATACCAGACTTGGTGATTTTGAGATGGAGTTCTTCAGGGTATTATGTGTGAGTTGCTGAAGTAGAAATAAAGGTATTTAGAATTGTGGAAATAAGGCAATTTATGGTAAGAGGTGAGATACAGAGGTTGACTATGAGACAGTTGCCAAAGACCTGAATGAGGAAAAAAATGAAAGCTCCAGAAGATTCAAGGGAATAGGTTGAGACTCAGGACTGTAAGATTGGAGAAGAGAGTCTGTGAGAAAACAGATGAGCGAAGGGGGTTCTCTTTGGGTGGGGGCCCAAGACAACATGCTCAAAGCCCTGGCTGGTGCTGGAGGCTGGGACTTTGCTCCAATCTGGTCAAAGCTTCCAAAGAGGGGTTCAGGCAGCTTTACACTAACTTTTTTGGTAAGAGCTATAAAAGTTATGCGGCACTGATTTCATTAGTCTACCACAGAGATCCTTGAGTTTATTTACCCTGTAAATCATTTATCTAAAATTTATCATGTAACTTTAAAATCCTTGCACATGCTGGTATGGATCAGTTTCAAATTAACTTTTCCAAAATGTTTATAAATTATATTTTTATTTATATATTTTTCATTTCCTAATAAATTAAAACTGATTTATATTTCTAATAAATCATGGAAAGCCCTATAATTTTCAATATCCATTTTTTAATCTATAGGACATATTATATAACAGCCATCCAATATGTTTTAATGATCAATGACTGATCATGTCACAATAATCATATTCTTCTCTACAGTTGCAAACACCCTAGTAATTTTCAAACAAAAAATGATTTGTTAAAATGCTTTGTATATTACTGTTTATGACATCCTTCCTCAGGTTCTCATAGCAGGGAGATAGGAATGCTCAAGAGAAGAGGTGAGATGGACAAACCGGAAGAGTCCAGTTCAATATGTCCCCAAACTCTCCCAGAACATGCTGGCCTGATCCCATGGGAGAGGAAAATACTTTCCCTCTCCCTTCTCTTAATCATTGGCTGAGGTTGGCTCTTAATACTAAGAGGAGTTACCTCACATACGTTTCTAGTGAAAAAAGTTGGGAACAAGGGTCAGTACAGGGTACGTTGAGGGGATGTTAAGGATGGGGTGTTAAGGAAACACAAAAGGAGACCTGTTTGTAGAAGCATTAGGTTAATGATTTAATGAATTAAGATTATGTTTTTAATTGCCTATAGAAAGCCAGAAGTATTTCAACTTCAACCATACTGACCCAGGTCATAGGGCAAGTGTTTATTCTAAATTGATGTCAGAATGCATTGACATGGGAGGATGACATTTTTTCTGTAGACCTTTTGAAATAATGCAGGCCTGACCTAACCACAGGACAGCTGTATCAGATTCAGCACTATGAGTTCCTGCCATCAGCATTTAACAACGACCTCACTTTCTGAAAGCAGTAGGGACTGGGAGAGGCTGTGATGATGGTGACCATTTTGGAGAACAGTAATACATGGTGTCTGTAAGCTGCATATTGGATGGTCAGAAAATAGAGACAATAGGCTTTGCCATGTTTCAAGAAAGTGGATAAAGTTATGCTCTAAAAGTGACAGTTATATCAGGGTGATTTTAGGAGTTAAAACCAAAAGAAGTAAACAGCCAAGCACACTGATGATCCATTCTGACAGTTCCAGTGACATTATTCTGTGGGAGGAAGGGGTTGGATTGATTCTTAGACTAATTCTCAATTCTATGAGTTGACAGGAATGAGCAGCAGCGTGAACAGTGTACCGTGCATCAGTGTGATTACAGAGCGCTGGCTCATCATTGTTGTCAGAAAGAATAGCTGCCACAGTGTCAGTTTTAGAGAAGAGATAATGAACGTGAAAATGAGAAATAAATAATTCCTAAGAAATTTTGCAAAGTCAAAGAGAAATCCTCTTTTTCTCTCATAACAATGTAGATTTTTCTTATTTTCTAAATTTAGCAAATATGAAAAAGGTTTAGATGTCTAAGCTTTATGACTCTGACCTTCTGGTTTGATCAGAATATATATATTTTTTTACTGATGGATTTTTTCCTTCTTTTTCCAAATTTAAAATGAGGCCACCACCATGATTATTGGAAAATTCTCCAATAATTTGTTTTCAGAATATATAGTTGAGCTTTTACTAAAATTTTAGGAAAAAGGTGATATGTCTTCATATGCTAGTCTACAAAATCTCAATATTTAAAAGGTCAATGTTAAGATATCTGAAGCTTAGGGGCACCTGGGTGGCTTAGTCAGTTAAGTGTCCAACTTTGGCTCAGTTCCGGTCTGTGAGTTCAAGCCCTGCATCATGTTCTGTGCTGTCAGCTCGGAGCCTGGAGCCTGCTTTGGAGTCTGTCTCTCTCTCTCTGCCCCTTCCCGGCTTCCACTCTGTCTCTCTCATTTTCAAAAATAAAAAAATAAACATTAAAAAATGGAAAAAGAAGAATATCTGAAGCTTAGGTTTCTTTAATGTTTTTTCTATATTTTTGCACAATAATATTTTGTTAGTATTTCTTCTTCCTCCTCTATGCCTTGGGTTCTTCCTATCAACTTATCATAGCATTCTGTCACATCAGAATTTATTTCAAAGCTCTTGAAAAGTAACAGTTTAAGTACTGGAAAAAATCAATACATACATGCAAAAGATTAAATTTGGACTTCTTAAAATTTTTTTCCCTAATGTTTTATTTATTTTTGAGAGAGAGAGTGTGTGAGCAGGGGAGGATCAGAGAGAGAGGGAGACAAAGAATTCAAAGCAGACTCCAGGCTCTGAGTTAGCTGTCAGCACAGAGCCCAACATGGGGCTCGAACTCACGAACCATGAGATCATGACCTGAGCCTAAGCCGGACACTCAGCTGACTGAGCTACCCAGGCATCCCATTGTACTTCTTTTTTACACAATACACAAATAACAACTCAAAACAGACTAAGGACTTATATGTAAAACCTGAAACAGTAAAAATACAAGAACATACAGGAAAAGTTTTTGATATTGGTCTTGGCAATGATTTCTTGGATTTGACACAAGCCACAAAATAAAAAACAGACACGTAGAACTACATCTAACTAAAAAGCTTCTGCACAGCAAAGGAAACAACAGTGTGAAAAAGCAACCTATGAAAAGGGAGAAAACATTTCAAACCATCTATCTGCTGAGGGGTTAATATTCAAAATACATAAGAATCTCTTATAACTCAATAGCAAAAAGACAAATAACCTGATTTAAAAATGGGCAAAGGACTTGAATAGATATTTCTCTAAAGAAGATCTGCAAATAGCCACTAGGTATGTGAAAGAGTTCTCAACATCACTAATCATCAGGGAAATGCACATCAAAACCACAGTGAGATACCACCTCACAACTGTTAGGATAGCTATTAAAAAAAAACAAAACACACAAAAGACAAGTATTGGTGAGGATGTGGAGAAACCGAAATCCGGATATAATTTGGTAGGAATGTAGAATGGCTCAGCCACTGTGGAAGACAGTGTGAGGTTCCCCCCAGATTGAAACTAGAACATGCGTTTGCTCAGCTCTCCTGGGTACGTACCCTAGAGAACGGGAATCAGGATCTCAGAGACATCTGCACTCCCGTGTTCACTGTATCATTATTCATAATAGCCAAGACATGGAAACAACTCTAGTGTTCACTGGTAGATGAATGGAGAAGGAGAATGTGCTATATCATCACAATGAAATATTATTTAGTTTTAAAAAAGAAAGATATTCCTTCCATTTGTGGCAACATGGTAAACCTAGAGTACATTATGCTAAGTGAAATAAACCAGTCACAGAGGATAAATCATGCATGATTCCACTTATATGAGGGATCTAAAATAGTCACAGGGGCACTTGCATGGCTCAGTCAGTTATGCATCTGACTCTTTTTTTAAAAATATTTTTTAATGTTTTATTTATTTTTGATACAGAGAGAGACAGAGCATGAGAGGGGGAGGGGCAGAGAGAGAAGGAGACACAGAACCGGAAGCAGGCTCCAGGCTCTGAGCTAGCTGTCAGCACAGAGCCTGACGCGGGGCTCGAACCCACGAATGTGAGATCTGACCTGAGCCGAAATTGGAGGCTCAACCGACTGAGCCACCCAGGCGCCCCTGCATCTGACTCTTGATTTCGCCTTTAGGTTGTGACGTCCTGGTTTGTGGGATCAAGCCCCATGTTGGGCTCTGTGCTGACAATGTGGAGCCTGGTCAGGATTCTCTCCCTCTTTTTCTGCCACCCTTCCACTTGTGTGCTTGCTTGCTCTCTCTCTCTCTCTCTCTCTCTCTCAAAATAAATAAATAAATAAATAAACTTAAAAAAGAAGCCCTTTATTAAAAAAATAGTCATAGAAGCAGAGAATAGAATGGTGATTGTCAGAGGCTGAGCAGAGGGAGCCAGGGGGAACTGTTGCTCTATGGGTATAAATTTTCTCTTACACAGGGTGAATGAGTCCTAGAGATCTGTTGTACTACACAGTACCTATACTTGACAACATGGTATTCTGTACTTTAAAATATGTTGAGGATAGTTCTCATGTTAAATGTTCACACCACAAATCAAACAAACAAATAAACAAAACCACAAAAGAACACAGGAAAATTTATGGAGGTATGATGAACATGTTAGTACCTAGACTGTGGTAATGATATAGGCATAAGCATATGTCCAGTCTCTTCAAAATGTATACATTAAATATGTGGAATTTTTTTTGTATATCAATTGTGTCTCAATTAAGCTTTAAAAAAAAAGCAATGGCTTGATACTATAGGTCACATTACCAAAAAAATTACTCATTAGTTATACAGAAATTGTGTTACATAAATAGTTGAGTAGTAGTAAATCAAATTGAAGTTAGTGTTGGTGAAGGAGACTCTAATTTCCAAGTGGCTTTTTAACCATAAGTATAATTTCTCAGATTTAGTTGTCCTTTTCCAAACAATGTGGTC
Organism: Suricata suricatta; assembly: GCF_006229205.1. Taxonomy (NCBI): domain Eukaryota; kingdom Metazoa; phylum Chordata; class Mammalia; order Carnivora; family Herpestidae; genus Suricata; species Suricata suricatta. The sequence continues at coordinate 32,697,585 of NC_043708.1, forward strand.
ACTCTTTTTCTTCTGACTCACTAGTCTCCTTCTAGTCCTTTGACTGTCTTTTTTCTAAATTGTTTAAAATTTATCAGTGAGGTCCCAGGAAAAGTGAGCAGATAAATAGCTGGTCTACGTGAGTTTACACAGCGGGAAGGGAATTCTTGTCCCCCTTCCATACAAGTTTAGTTTTAGGGTAGTGCTGGTCTCATTCTACTTACCATTTTATCATTACATATCCACTTGCATATAGATTCTAGCCAGAAAAAATTATTTACTTTAGAAGCTGTGGAACAATGCAGGCTGAGAATAAATGGGACCCTTTCCCCTCCATTTCTGTCATGATGGGGAGAATAACTACATTTCCCCTCAAAACAAATTAAAATCCTCGATGTTTATTTTGGGCATTTGGAAAATCATCCTTAATTGTTATCAGGCTTCAGTTTTGGTTCCTGGTCATTTGGGAAACGTTACCCTGGCTTTGATGATGGTTGGCCGAGGATCCAAGATGCCCTGCATCTTTCTCAGTGCAGGCACAACGAAGAGGTTGCAGGTGACCACGGCTGACACAGGGTTCCCTGAAAGTCAACCAAGCAGTTATTTATAGTATACATATAAAAATTTGCCAAATAATTATGATGGTTTCTATGTTCAGGCATCATAAAGAGTGAAGTGACTAACACTAAATCCTCATCTTTTAAATCACCTTCAATCCTGAAGGATGCCAGAATAGAGCTACAGTCAACCAAATGCCACTGGGCGGGGGGGTGGGGGGTGGGTGTCAATATTTGTCTATCAGTGAAATGCAGAAACTTCTGATTCCCAGACACTGTTTAACACCATTTATTCCCACTTTCCTAGGAACTATACATTGAAAATCATTCCTAATCTTTGTTAAGTTTTAAAGCAGATTGTACTTGCTATTTTTAAATGTTTTAAAATTGCTACAATAACACATACTCTGTATAAAAACATTTAGAAAATACATTCAGCATAAAGAAATGCATCCATAATTTCCCCCTACCCAGAAATCTCTTTAAATAAAAAAATAAAACTAAATGATTTAAGATGCAAAGGACTTGGAGAGGAGTACTGTTACAGGTTGAATTGTGTCCCTTGCAAATTCAGTCTTATCACTCAATATGACTGTAATTGTAGATACCAAGGCCTTTACAGAGGTAATCAAAGTTAAATGAGGTAATAAAGGATGAGGTCCCAATCCTATAAGACTGATGTCTGTGCAAAAAGAGGGAGAAACCCCAGGAGTGCATGTACACAGAAGAAAAGCCATGTGAGGACACAGTGAGAAGCTGGCCATCTGCAAGCCAGGAAGAAAGACTCAACAGAAACCAGCCTTGCTGGCATCTTGATCTTAGACTTCCAGTCTCCAGAACTGTGAGAAAATAAATTCCTGTTGGTTAAGCCACTTGATCTGTGATAGTCTGTTATGGCAGTCTGTGCAGACTAATAAAAATACCGAGTTCTTTTAAAATTCTAAGTGAAACTTGAAGAATTCAGTTGTACCTCTCCAAGAAGAAATCTGGGTATGTCATTCATTGACAGGAAGGAAAGGTGGGCTATGAAAAAAATGTGCTGAGAATCACAGATTTTGTTTCTTGTGTGGTATTGTTAACTAAATAAACTGAGCGGCCCGGGTGGGTTCCAGACCTTTCTGAATCTAATTTCACTCTTCCCAAAATGAAAGGTTTGGACTCTATGCCTCTCCATATCCCTCCTGGGTCTAAAATTCCAATATTACTAGTACTTTTATCCAGTGGTACTGCACATGTACATGCACGGTGAGGGGTGGGGATCAACTGTCAGAGTTTTAGGTGCCGTTGGCCGGGCTTGTGCTGCTAATAGCATCATCAAAGGAAAAGGCAATGGTTTAGGCTATTATTAGCTAAAACCATACCTTTAATTTTATTCTACTCACAAAAGTAGTTTAGATTTTTTTAAGCTGTAAAAAGTGATGAGTAACTAATAATTTCAATAGAAAAATGAATTGTCTTGTCCGACAGCACAGCAGACTCTTAATGATAATTAAGTGCTTTTCACCTGTCTCAAAATACACAGGTGAATATGTTTCTGGGAAAGAAAAAAAAAGCTATTGTTCAGCAATGATTATAGCATTCTTGTAATGCTGCTTTATAAAATTACTCTAATTAAAAATGGATTGCAAACAATTGCCAATAGTGGTTATTTTGTGTGTGGGGGAGGAAGAGATTACTGATAACATTTCTTAACGCTTACCTGTATTTTCTAATGTTTTTATACTAAACATGTATTATTATAGTAATTTTAAAAAGTTAAAAAAATGGCAAGTAGATACATCAATCTTTTAAACCACTTTAAAAGTTATCAAGATTAAGGGCTCCTGTGGGGCTCAGTTGGTTAAGTGTCCAACTTCGGCTCAGGTCAGTATCTCATGGCTCGTGAGTTTGAGCCCTGCATTGGGCTCTGTGCCGACAGCTGGGAGCCTGGAGCCTGCTTCAGATTCTGTGTCTCCCTCTCTCTGCCCCTCCCCTGCTCACAGTCTGTCTGTGTCTCTGTCTCTGTCTCTCTTTCTCTCTCTCAAAAAAGAAAAGTTATCAAGATTAGTAACAGTTTTAAATGTGCGACCTTCAGGAAAGCAGAAATACAATCATGAATTTTAAACTCCTTGCGAAAGGAACCACCTCACTGGCTCCACAATCGGAACATCTGGGTTGTTGCTGCCCTCTTTTGGTTCATTCAGGCTGGGCAGAGAAAATCTCAAATGAAAGTAGCAATTTGAAAATAGGTTATTTAATTATAACTTCTTTGGCAGATGAACAATAGTTCATAAGTAACAGTAAAGTAGGCTCCCAGTATAACATTCTTTGTCTATAGGGCAAGTCCTGTCTTTTGTAGACAAAGTAATAGTCTTTTCTAGGCAAAATGAAAGTAGGAAGAGAATCACATTTTTTCCAGAGGATCTAAGTATACACAGGTACGTTACAGGCCCTAAGGAGTTTTTTACTACAGATACATTATGAGGACTACTTTACTTACATGTCTTCTCTCTTAAAATTTCCTATAGGATACAAACCTAATCTTTTATGCTTATAGATAGGAGCTTTAGAAATGCTTTCAAAATTCAAAACTTCAAAAAATGCTTTTCAAAGTTTTCTGCCTGTCTTCCTTTCTTTATACTCTATTTCGAGATTTATTTAATATCAAAAGCAGATAAATATCCCAAAGTCACCAGATTTGTGCATCTGAAAGGAATAAGCAGGTTATTTTCTGGTGGAATCTGTCCCAAGAAATAGAGAAAGGGACACTGCTACAGGTTAGAGGCTAATTTTAAAAGCTGAAAAAAAACCAACAACAAGTAGATACACAAAACCTCTAACTGTTTTAGAATTTATTAAGATTGGTAATGACATTAAAAGCATGGCTTTAGCTGTAAGCCAAAAATCAATAAAAAACTGACTCTGAAAGTCTTTATAAAAGGAACCACTTTGCTTTTTCTACAATCTGAACATGTGACTTTCTGTTCACATGGGAGCGAGAATGGGGACAGTGATAGGATCAGACTTAGGATGCCTGGGGTCTTCCATGTTGCCTGCCCCAATCCCGGTCCAAATCTGGTACGAACCAAAGCCAGCTTTGTATTTTTTTGTTCTACCATTTACTTTCATGGGTGATTAAAGGCCCTTTGGACCTTTGAACACAATAGTTCTAGCTATGGGAGGTGATTAGACTGCTAACTTTGACCAATTTTCCATAAGGAAAAGCAGGCACCCCAGATAGATCTAGTGACAGTTAACACTTGGTTATCATTTTAGGGTTTGGAATATACTTTGAAATATACTATCTAATTTGACTTTTATACCAATCCTACAAAGTATGTTAGCTCCATTTTATAGATGAAGAAACACCTTCAAAGAGGGTAAGTGATTTGTACAAGGTCAAATAGTAGTAGTAGTAGTCAAGCTGGGTCTGAGCCCAGGTCTTCCAGATTCCGAATTGAGTGCTCTGATAGGAAATTGGTCACCTGGGGTCAAAAGGATTTTGATCATTTTTATAGAAAAAGCAAAAGAAACTATTTCAATTATTCTTACCTGGTAGTGCAAAAATTATTTTTCTTACACCATCAATATCCAAAGTTGCAAATGTAGTTGGCAGGCTAGAGAATAAAAGAGGTTATTTGTTAGTGACTGCTAAGTAATATGACAAGTAAATTAAGTACTCCAGATTTCTTGCTAGGTGGCTCTCCATATAGAATATTTATCATATAAAAATACTTTTTTATATGACTCCTCTTTCAACCTTTATACCATGAAGTGTTTCAAAAGCATTTAAATTAATTTGTTTTTAGCATCTTTGTTTTCAAGTAATGAAACTTCCTGGTTTTTTGTAGCTTGCTTTTTTTCCCCCTCCATTTCCTGCTAGTGCCAGAGAAATGTGTCTCAAATCCTGGAGTTCCTCTACCCTTCTAGTTAATAATGTCCATACGATTTTTGCTGGAGGTTTTTAACAATAATTCTTATTATTGGAAGACTAGCTGGTGATACATGTCTACCAGATAACTGCCTGTTGTTCAACATGAGTGCTCCTCAACCATTTAAAACTACACTCAGCAATAAACATAAATACTGGCCTTCTACGAAGGGAATCTTTTGAAATGTCAAAATAAATAAAATACCGTGGCTAGAACAAAATTAAAGCAATATTAATTAAAACTATTTATAAATTATACTTCCTCAAGATTCCGACATGGACCCTTATCATGGGGTGTGGGAGAGGGCAGAGTGTAAGTGGCATGGATTTGGCAGGCAGTCAAGAATAGTGACTTTTTCTATTGACTATGCTTTGTATAAACTTTTAGCTTAAAATTTCATTATATTAATGAAACCTGAGCAGTGTAAAATCAATAGGGAATCTTAAAATTTCCATTTAGTTGAAAAATTATCTTTTTAAATACCCACATTGTTTTTATTTTATTATTTTTGCAACTTGGTTCTTCAAAAAATGGACCATTTATTAGCTTTTGAAATACTATGATCAACATTAATGTTTTTTTGATGATTTACAACCATTATTATTAACATCTGCTGTCCTACAGTGATGTAGGGTCACAAGGGTATATTACGTATTGTTTTCACCTATGAACCATAACTCCATCCTGCACACTGAGGTTCTTGTTTCTTTTCCCTTAGATTTTTCTGTGGCTCCCTTCATGAAACGCTCCATCATCTTGTCCCTTAAAGTTGGCTTTAAGTTTGGAAACCAGAGGGTAATAGTAATAATTATATTGTCAGAATGATAATAATAATAGTAATAAAAAAAGTTATTATTTTTAAAGAATTGTCCATGCATTACATCCATTATTTCATTTAACTCTCGCAATAATCCCCTGAGGTAACAAGTATCATCCCATTTTATAGATGAGGAAATGAAGACTCAGAGATTAAGACATTTGGCTCAAATCACTTAGCTACCAAATGGGAAAACAAAGATTTGAAGCAAGATTTTTCTGATTTTATGGCTCACAATTGGACAAGGCTCTCAGAGGGTCTGCTGTGAAGTGTTAAGTATGTGCACTTTGTAACATCTATTTTGGCTACGCTAAGGTCCTTTTTGCTTACTTCCTGATTCTTTGCTGTATTTTAGAAACACTAGATTAGATTATCATATCCATTTATGAATAGGTTATTTGGCAATGACTGTTACTGTGTGATGAAAATAATTTCCAAGATGTACTCCTGACAACAGCTATGTTCACTGTAGATGACCCATAGAATTGTGAGTGGTAGTTCTGATTGATAATACTCCAAATGTTGGTTTCTTTGAGTATCTCTGTGTCTAAAATGAAAGAGGTTAATTGCATTCTTAATGCACTGTATGTGGGAAGAGCAAAGCTAAATTGTTCTTGAGCTTTTTATATTTCTTCTTGTTCTACTATTAAGGAGCAATTACCTTTAAATTCTTATCTTTAGACAAGTATAAATTCTGGCCAAGTAAAAAGAAGCCCATTTAAACTTCTAAACCATTTTATTATAGGAAACTAACACACATAATAAGAGTGAGGAAGGAATGCATAATACTTTCCTTCTATTATATTTAAAACCAATTTAAATTATCTTTTACATCTTGGAGACAGGTACTGTGATTTCTCTAAAGGTACTCATTTAAAAAAGATTTCATTACAACAAAACATTTTATCATGCATTGCTATCTTGAATGTTCTATCAGTAGAGTGTGAAACTTTTGTTTAAGTTCTGGAAAGTCATTTCCTTTTAACTCAACACCTATTGTTCAATTCTCCTCTAGAGATCAGAATGTAACAGCATTTATACAATGACTGAGGTTGCAGAAGGCTATGACTTTAAGGGAAGAGAATAATAAACATTAGGAACTGATGGGAGCATTAAGTTAAAGTGGTAAAAAAAAAATAAACTGAAAAAAATAGTACCAAAATTATACATCACAGGTGCTGGGATTAATTTACATAATAGATATTACAAACAATTCTCCTCTAGAAGTGAGAGTAACTAATATCAGCTTCTTTCTCACTACAAAAAGAATAGTCAATTCAATTTTTGAGGTTAGTGACATGCACACTGACATGCTTTTGAGATGTCTTCTGTATTCTAATCAAATTAGTACTGCCTCCAGGAATGGGAAAAAATGCCTGTGCACTCACAGCATAATAATATTTACTTAAGACAAAATATTCTTAATAAGAATGATCCAAATTCAACAGTCTCAATAATAAATGGGCTTTGTTAGCAGTGGCCATATTTGGGCAACTACAGAAATATAATGCCAAGAATTCTACATTCTATCAAATTGTGGAGAAGACTTGAGGGTTAATCTTAACTTCATAATTAAATGGTAAAATCATGATGGTAACACCTAATCCTAGACCTGATGGGAGGTACTCAATAAACTGCGGAGTTGAAGGGATGCCTTGACACTTAAAAAAAGTTTCCGGGGGTGCCTGGGTGGCTCAGTCGGTTAAACCTCCGACTTCGGCTCAGGTCATGATCTCATGTTGTGGCTTCGAACCCGGTGTCGGGATCTGTGCTGATGGCTCAGAGCCTGGAGCCTGCTTCCGATTCTGTGTCTCCCTCTCTCTCTGCCCCCATCCCTCTCATGCTCAATCTCTCCCTGTATCAAAACTAACTAAAACATTAAAAAAATTTAAAAAAAAGTTTCTGGGATTTATTGATGGTTCCCATAGCTCACTTGTAATAACTGATGTTTTACCTCTACTCTTTTAGAGTTCACATGAATACCCATTACTGTTGTCTCTGGCAGCATGGAGGTGTGCTAGAATTAGAATGCTCACTTATACACTGAAACCTTTGAATGGGGAATGAAAGGTTTATAGAATAATGGATCTGAACAGGCAAACTATAGCTTAAAGACATGGCCACACATATTTCATCAACACCAATGTTTGGCATTCTTTGAGGATTTATAACTGATTACAGAACCTCCATCAGCCCTTCCTTAGGGAGTTATTAGCTTTAGGAGATGTGTCAGATCTTGGTATGTGGTTATTTTTCTTTTTCCTGGGAGGCAGTAAGAAGCAATATGAAAGAGTGCTCATCAAGTATTTTGCAAAGGGAAGAAAAATTGAATCTGAGTCTATTAAGCTTTTAGATCTAACTTCTGGTCTATAGAATATAATGGAAAGAGAGAGGAAAGAGTTCATCACCACCACAACGAAGCCATTAGCCAAATCCATTAGTTAGGAATATTATTCAGTTTCTCCATCAAGTCAATGGCATGACAAAAAAAGGAGGGTGGAGGTAAATGTTCTTATTCAATATAGATTTAACAACCAAATATAGCATGTAGACCTGATGAATTCTAATTCAAATAAAACATGTAAGAGGCATTCTTTTTAAAATTTTTTTATTTTGAGAGACAGAGAGTATGAGCTGGGGAAAGGGACGGTGGGGGGAGGGGAAAGAGAGAGAGGGAGAATCTTAAACCAGCTCTATGCTCAGCACAGAGCCCAGTATGGGGCTTAATCCCACAACCTGGGATTATGACCTCAGTCAAAATCAGGAGTTGGATGTTCAATCAACTAAGCTATCAAGGCTCCTGAAAGACATTCTTTTTCTTAACATTTGGAGAATTTTGAATATGATCAGGGTATCAGATGATATTAAGGTATTATTATTTTGTTAGGTGAGAAATACCACTGTGATTACACAAGAGAATGCTGCTGTTATTGTTACTATTATTTGAGATATATACCAAAATGACATTGTAGAATTTTGCTTTAAAACAATTAAAAAAAAACCCAACAAATAATCTAGCCTTCTGTCCCCTCAAAAAGGTGAGGGAGGACTGATAAAACAATATGGGAAAATGGTGATAGTTACAGAAGCTAGGTGATAGGTACATGGGAGTTTCATTGTACCCCTTATTTTTGTGCATTTGGAGAATTTTCATACTAAATGTTTTTAAAAGGAGAGAAAGCAGCAGTATATAGAGAAAGAGATAAATAGAAAGAAGGAACTAGACATGGGAACTACAGAGAAAAGTTTTGGAAAGTTGCTTTGCTTTGTTTATAATAAACCCAGTGATTCATAAGCAAGATGAATTCCCATTTCAGATAGGAGCTACACTGATGCAAGGAATTCTAACACTATAATATTTTTTTATTAGAATAAATAATCCATAATAGAAAACGTGAAAAGAAAACTTTTAAAACTTTGTTAGCAAAAGCAAGCCAAATCAACCCCATAAATGAGATAACAAGATTATTTTCATACCCTGGTTTCATAAAAACTCTGCCAAAATGGATCTGAGCATGAAGATCAATGTCCAGCACCTGCTTGAGATAGTCCTGCAAATATGAAAAATAATCACTTTACTTTCAAACATTCTAATAGAAGACTTTCAAAACTTTAAATGGAAATAAAATGAATTTATAAGATTGAAATGAAAAGAAACACCTTATTTTAGTGAAGTTGATTTACTTAAGACACATATTCCTTCATCTCTTCATTCTTGTCATTCATTTATTCTTCAGTAAATATTTATTGAGTATGTGGTATATGCTGAATACTAATCTAGGTACAGGGGGATATAGGCTTGAACAAAAGAGGCAATATCCCTGCTTTCATAAAAAACACATCCTAGTACAATCAGTTAGATAATAAACCAAATAACTACATTAATATATAAATCATTACTTGATTTATTGTTTCTCTTTTGAGATAGAATTTTATGTCTGAGAAAGGATGTTAACAAATAAAAAGCTTAAGAAGTTGTGCGGGGGCAAGGAGACCACATGTATGTATACCATATTATTCTACATAATGGACTTAAAACAATGTACACATTCCTTGAGGAAAAACTTGAACATTTGCCCACAGGTTGCCAAATCTAAAGAAGTCAACTAAAATAAAAAATGGGGAGGGAGCTCTCAAACAGAAAGTCAAGGGAGTTTAATTGTTACAAATGTATATTCTGTCAATAAAAATACAACCAACCTAAAGTTACAACCAATCCACAGTAGTTTGGTAAAATGAAAGGCAACATTGCCATGTGGTCAGTTTTGTAGACATAAAGAAAAAAAACTGCAGTCTTTAAAATTTCTCAACCTCTAGCTCTATTGCTGAGTTTCCTATTCATTAATCTAAGAGTAAATCCAGTCACTTAACTAAAACTTAAATATTGCACAAGCTTAGGATACTTTATTTCAAAAATCTGTTCCCTTCTATCTCCACAGCCTCAGCCAACATCATCTCACCTGGATTCCTAAAATATGTCTCCCTGTCAAAAGTCCTGCACTCTTCCAATTCAGTCCTCCACTACTTACTCCACAGTAGTAAGAGAGGTCTACTGAAAACAAATCTGATAAGGTCACCATATGATACTTCAAGACTTCCTGGTTTCCAGGAAAAAGTTTCATCTTTTTAATAGCATATCTATGATTCTTGTATTTTCTAGCCCCCTTTTACCAGTCACTGCTCTCATCAGGCAATCCTCTGCCCATCCAATCCCATTCTTCAATCTCAATCTCTGTCTCTGTCTCTGTCTACATTTCAGCAAGACTATGTCACTTTCAGTTTCTAAAACTTTCTTGCCTCCATTCCTTGAAAATGTTATTACTCCTGTCTAGGATACTCTTTCTTCCTACCTTCCTCTCTCCACAGTTTATCTTGGTCTCACTTATCTTCTCAGCCTCCCCTTAATTCCCAAGGCTGGATTTGGACAATAGTTTGTTTATGTCTATTTTGAGGCTATGTTGTTAGATACCAATTTAGAATTATTATATTTTTCTAATGAACTGATCCATTTAGATAGATGAACTCTCCCTCCCAATAATCTGCAATTCTGCTTGCCTTAATCTTCTCTGATATTAATATAGCCACACCAGCTGTCTTTTATTGCAATTTTTTTCCTAATCTTTTACTTTCAATTTGTTGTATCTTTCTGTTTGAGGTGGGCCTTTTCTTACCATAATACAATTTGTTGTTTTTTCATAATCCAGAATGACAATTTTTAATCAGAGGACCTTGTCCATTTACATTTAATAAAATTTCTGCTACATTTGGGTTTAAGACTATCACCCTACTATTTGTTACTTCTGTTTTTATTTCATCTTTTCTTCCTTTGTGCCTTCTTTTGAATTCACCATTTTTTTGGTTATTTTAAATTCTCTTTTCTATTAGCTTGTTAGTTACATGTTCTTTCATTATTATGTTAGTGGTTATTTTAGAGATTAAAATATGCATCCTTGGCTTACTATAGTATACTATAATTTGGTATTTTTATTACTTCCCAGACAATGCATGAGACTTAAAATATGCTAACTCCATTTATTCCTCTCTGCTTTTTGTGCTATGATGTACCATATGTTCTATATACATTTTTAGTATGTGTGTGTATAAGTGTGTATATATAACTATTATATATTTCTATATATACTCTATATTTATAATTTAGTATGTATTTATATGAAAACTTATTTTAACCTCATAAGACATTATTTTAGACAATCAGTGGTCATTTACATTTACCCACATATTAACACTCTTTTGGTCTTTAGTCCTTTCTATACCTACACAGTTTTTCTGACTAAAAAATTCCAGTCTTTGCTAAGGCTGGTATATTTCCTATTTGTCCTTATTCCTAGAGTACTTCAAAGGTTTAAACTAAGAGCCTGAGATGTTTTCTAGGGTCCCTCCTCCACTGCAGGTCCTGAACTCCTAAGACTGCTAAAATTCTGTTTATTTTCTTAGCCTCTTATCTACTCTGTTATGGTTGGCTTCTTGGCCTTTTCTACCATTGCACCTCCCCCATTCCTCTGGCTTAGGAATTAGTAAATGCCTTGAAGAAAAATGTGGCAGAGAATTCCAGTGTTACTTCTCTGTCATTCGCTTTTCTCTGAGATCTTGGTGCCTCAAATCCTGGCTATCTTGGTTGTTCTCTTTAGACACCTACATTTTCTTCTCTAAAAAAATTTAAAAATTTATATAGCTTTTATTGTTGTTCTTGGTGGGAGGGTTGGTCCAAATAAGTTACTGTATCATAGTAGAAGCAGAAATCTCCAGACCTTATGTGCCATTATAATACCATGTCCTTCTGATATCACACACATAGGGTATATTGCAATTGCCTGGTAGCTGGTATATATCCTTTACTGAACTAAACAGTTTCTAAGCATAGGAACCCTGTATGTGTGTGCATACACACACACACACACACACACACACACACATATACATATATATATATATATATATATGTATATATATAACAAATCCCCAGTGAATAGCACATGCCTTTCATTCATTCATTTCTTAGTTCAACAAATATTTTTGAGTGCCTATTATACATCAGGGATTCTATATGTGCTATAGATTGAGATTTAATGGTGAAGAAGGATAGATATGGTTCCTGACACATGGTTCTGCTGTATTTTACTGTATTTACTGTATTTTACTGGTGAAGACAGCCTAAAATAAGTAAGCCAACAAATAAAATAATTATAAATGTGGTAGATGCTATGAAAGAAATAAGCAGGTGCTGGGATAGAGAATAATTGGGTGGGGTAGAGAATAAGGAAAGGCCATTTTAAAAGAGGTAATGAGGATGAGAAGGGGTCAGCCCTGTGAAGTGTGAGGAGATGAGCATTCCAGGCAGAGGGAAGTACACATGAAAGTTTCTAAAGCAGTAGAGAATGTGTTTAGAACTGAAAAGACAATGAGTGGGAAAGAGGCATAAGATGAGGTTGGAGAAACAGGCAGAAGCTGTACCTGTAGGGCTTTGAAGGTTATGACACAGAGTTTTGAAAGCAGACATGCTCATTACATATTTACTAAATGAATGGAAGTATTTAAAAAATAAAAAACAAAAATAAAACAAAACCTCTCTGTTGTGTAAATGTCCCTTTTCATTCTTTTTAAACACGAAGGAATGCTTGATCTTTCTTATGGCAGAGGGAAAGCTTGTACCAGAGATAGCCATAAAGGCTGAGAGTCATCATTGTTTTTAGGCTTTTATCTACCTATACAAGCAGTAAGGATCTCTGTCTGATATTCTGAAAGCTGGAGTCAGATAAGAAGAAGAAAAATGAAGGGATTGAGAAGCAAGGCCTTTCCCGCCACTCAGGTAAGAAGAAACAACATTAGACAAGTTGCAAAAGGCTTTAAAATGGACAACAAAGATTACTGGATGTCCAGTGTGGCACAACCTTCTGGCTTGTGTGTTTCATCATCTTTGAGCTATTTAACAAAAAGTAAGCTGTAGAAATGGAGTATTTTTCACCTATAAAAAGAATGAAATCTTGTCATTTGCAGTAACGTGGAGGAGCTAGACAGTATAATGCTCAACAAAATAAGTCAGTCAGAGAAAGACAAATACCATATAATTTCACTCATATGTGGAATTTAAGAAGCAAACAACAAAGGGGAAAAATGGGAGGAAGAGAGGGAGAGGGAAAGGGAGAGAGATATCAAATGACAGATTCTTAATTATAGAGACCAAACTGATGGTTCCAAGAGGGGAGGAGGGGGTAATGGATGAAACAGGTGATGGAGATTAAGGAGTGCATTTATGATGAGCACAGGGTGATGTATGCAAGCGATGAATCACTATACTGTACACTTGAAACTAATACAACACTGTATGTTAACTAACTGGAATTAAACTGAAATCTTAAAAAAAATTGAAGCTGTAGAAAACTGATGGTAAACAAGATTATTATTCAAAGAAATGCAAATTAATTCTGTCCATAGAGATATAATTGATTATTTGCCTGTGGATTTAAAGCAGTTTTGTATCTATTAGCAAATTTATCTCAGCATTCCTAATTATCTGTATGAGTATGTTCTTTGAATTCTCCTTTGAACCAACTGTTTATTAATGAATTAAATAAAATCTCTGATACATGTTCATTTTTATATTTATGAAATTCACTATTTTATCTATAACAAGTTATACTTTAATAATTCTGGAGGTTCCACTGAGATGTCCCATGATTTACCTCATGGAATCAGGTAAACTCGATTGCCAGAGACGTACGCTTTATGGGTGGCTTACAACCGGACATACTTTTCCTAGGTTCTTGGAGTGAATGCCAAACAGTTTCTCTATTTTTGTTCCCTCTATTGAGTTTGACTCTATTTTTGTTTCTCTGCATGGCTTATAAGGTATTCTCCCTGTGGCAGCCATGATTGGGAATTTGGTTTTATAGTCTGGCCATTTGGTGATTCCTATAAATGGATGACTGACATCTATTCTCATTTGGGTAAGAGAAGACAAAGAATCTAGCTTATTAGTCTTTCTCATTTATTTGTATTACTGTCATTTGGGGCCTACGCCAATCAAAAACTTTGTGACCTCTAGGAAGGAAAACAGCTCTTTATTTGTAACATGATAAGTTTTTTTTTTTTTTGTTTCTGTGTTTATTCTCAACCTGTGGTTGAAGTTGTTGAGCTGAAGCTGCATGTGTATCTGTGTATCTATCATCCAGAAAGACATTTATCTCATTCTGTGAATGTAAACTGTTTCCTTACTTCTGGAGCATATTCATATATTATATGCCTATGAGACCACCAAGCAGAGCCGGCCTTCCTCAGGGTGTGCTTTGTATTCAGAGTGCCTGCTTCCCATCTCACCCCTCTTCGTCTGAGTCTGAATGTGATGGAGCTGTTGGAAGGGGCAATCCAAGAGCCCCTCATCCCCAACTCTCCAGTTTCAGCAGGATCTGGAGAGAGGCCCATCTTAGGGCCACAGTAAAGTTTGCTTTGCCAAGAGGAAGAAAAACATACCAAAATGATTATATTGTCTCTTAAATTAAAAGGTGCTCTGTTCTGATGGACTTAGAGAGATAAATAAGTGGCTATATAAATAGAATATCCTAAAATTATCAGATAAGAAGGAAATTTAACTTATATTTTAAATGAGCTACATAAAAAGGTATTCTTATAATTTTAAGAATCAAAGATCACAAAGTTAAGGTAAATCTTTGGCAAATGAAATAAGCTTTAGTTATTAAAAAAACCCACCAATGTTCTTTTTCTTATTAATCAGTGTTAAGCATAATTAGGCAAATATTTTTTATTTTGCTTGGGTTTGTTTTTCCTAAGCTTATATAGGTTTATTCATCAAATAAGCTAATGCTATATTCCTATAAAATATTTTAAGAATGCGAAAAATGTAATATTGGATACAATATAATTGGCTCTTTATCCTGACAAACATTAAATTTCAATAGTAATTATATTTGTAGTATGTCAGCTTGAAAATAACTTTCAAGATCTTTAAGTAACTTAAAATCTTATTGAACTGATATTATCTTAATTAAATTAATGAATAATCATCAGACACCTGGATGATTTCTAAGTAAGACAGAATCCTGGATCATTGATAACTAAGGATAATTTTAAGTTTAATATACAGGTCTTCCTTCATCATGATGGAGTTACCTCCTGAACCTATTGTAAGTTGAAAATATATTTAATAAAACCAACCCACTAAACATCACAGCTTAGCCTAGCCTACCTTAATTGTGCTCAGAACATTTACATTACAGAACACTTCCGTAAAGCCTATTTTATAATAAAGTGCTAAGTATCTTATGTCATTTATTGAATACTATACTGAAAGTGAAAAACATTGATTGTGTGGGTACAGGATGGTTGCAGGTTTATCAGTAGTTTACCCTTGTGATCGTGGCTGACTGTGAGCTGTGGCTTGCTGTGGCTGCCCAGAATCAGGACAGAGTGTTGCCCTGCATATCGCTAGCCTGGGAAAAGATCAAAATTCAAAACTTGAAGTATGGTTTCTACTAATGTGTATTACTTTTGCACCATCATAAAGTTGAAAATTCATTAAGTTGAACCACCATAGGTTGGGGACCATACATACTTTTGTTTGAAAGTTAATATACTTTGTTTCTTATTTTTATATGCTAGAGAGAGGCTCTATCTTTAGGTCATGTTAATTAATGTTTGTTTATTTTCACTACATTAGGAGAGTACAGAAAGGATGCATGTGGCTGTAGAAAGTTATATTCTGTGTGTTTATGACCTTTGCTAGTCTACATATAATTTCTACATTATCTAGTTTCACTGTGAAATAAAAATTAGTTATTTCTTTAAACAGTTTAATGCAATATGGGTGGTTATAATTATGCCAAGAACATTAATGACAGAGAAGTATAACTATGTGTGTTCTTTTGTTTTTCAAGGAAAAGTATTTTTTTAAAAGTCCAGCCAGCCCTCAAAATGCTTGATCTAAGGACACTTATATGCTCTTAAATTAAAATTTATATGGATCCCTAGAGCGTTTGTTTATATAGGTTATACCTAATGATAGTTACTATATTAGAAACTAAAACTAAAATATTAAAAAAATGTTGGTTCATTGGAAACAGCAATGATAGGGCCATTTCATGTTAATGTAAGTAACTTATTTTTTATGCATTATTCTATAATTTTGAAAATTCCTTTAACATTTGGCTTAATAGAAGTCAGTTGGATCCTCTTATTTGTTCTGTGTTGAGTCTGATGAGATGTTACACAATATATAGCCACTGGAAAAACTCACTGTACATTCATGAGAGAAAGAGAATAAAAAGGTTAGATAAAAGCTTAGTTTAATGCTTTCAGCACAGACCTCGACACGGGGCTCAAACTCATGAACTTGTGAGATCATGACCTGAGCTGAAGTTGGACACTTAACTGACTGAGCCACGTAGAGGCCCCTCATGACCCTATCTAAATCAAGAACCCAATTAACAACTCTCTTTGATTTTGCATTCTAAAGATCAGATCTAAATTTAGTAAAAAGTAAAAATTTCATAAAATCTTTTACATCTAAACCTGTCTTTGAAATTTCCTAGAGGGTCCCTAGAAAATCACAGAGATTTCTTCTTTCATCTTATAAAAAGAGATGTTAGAAATAATTAGATTTCTTTGATATGTTACCACTGTAAGAGTTTCATGGGAGGGAGCTGCTGTCTTATCTGAGAAGAGATGCTCAGTGTGCCCAGGGTTAGATCCATATATGTAAAAGTTTATAAATATTTTAGAAATTGTGTAGAGAGTTGACAATGCTCTTAATGTCCATAATATATTTGTACTCTCAGAGGAAACATATCAAAACTTTTATGAAGTAGTTACATACTGTATCCTAATAGAGAATTTTATTTATCTTCTATTCTGATATTATTAGTTACAGTAACAAATTAGGTACAGCCATTAAGTGTCTGTCATCTTCAGAAAGTTTCTGTTTTACTCTAATGCTTGCTTAAAGGCTCTGCTAAAAGCTACAGTAAGTTTGTGCTTGCAACAGACACATTCAGGGTACTAGGGAAAAGTACCGTGATAGGTACTTTGAATTATTGACACTTCAAAGAATAGTCTCTTGGGTGCAGGCGCCTGAGGTGATGCAGCTGAGATAGCTTTTATAAAGTACCAGCAGACTCGGTCAGGAGTCCCAGAACTCCTTAGAATAGAAGTAGATGCTTCATGAAAGTGGACTGCTGACCCAAATCTAACAGAACAAGAATGACATAAGAATGAAAGAAACAATAAGGGAAATTTTATCGTATTTATTTGTTTGGAATATTGCTTAATTTTAATAGTCTATTTATGGCTCTAGATTCCCAAAACAAAGTCAAGGAAGCCTATATAGTTAATGAACACTTTTGCTGTTAAATAATCAGGGTAAGCTTATGAGACCAGCCTTTTTTTTTTTGTGTGTGTGATCAGTAATGATCTTTATGATCATTTTGATCATATGAGATAGGAGCGGGACACTGTCAGGAAAAATTAAGAGACTTTCAAATAGGGAAAAAAAATTACTGGCTGTTCAGTGTAGTCTATCCTCCTGGGTTATCTATGCCTTTCATTGTCTTTGAGCTATTTTACAACTCTGTAGGTTGTGGTAAATTTATAGTAATGTATATACTTCTTTTTAAAATGTTTATTTATTTTGAGAGACAGAGAAAGAGAGGGCAAGTGTTGGGGAGAGGCAGAAAGCGAGGGAAAGAGAATCCCAAGCAGGTCCTGTGCTGACAGTGTGAAGCCCGACACGGGCTCAATCTCATGAACTGTGAGATCATGACATGAGCCAAAATCAAGAGTTGGAGGCTTAACTGACTGAATAGTGCTCTGTATAGTAAGGCATATAATTCTTTAGTTTTCATAGCAAAAAGTAGATACTATGTATTTGAAACTGTCAGTGCTTTATAAAAATAACACTTTGAGTCAGAGGGAGGTAGAGATAGGAAAAGATTTTGAGGGAATCAACTGTGGACGAGCCATTTTTTCTTGGCTGAGAAGAGGATTGGGGTCTGTGGGTATCACAAGCATTAGGAGCCCCTTCCCCTTGCCCTGCGGCTCCCAGCCTCTCTGGGACCCTAGTGTGTCTAGCAAGGCCCAAAGGAGCAAACACCTGAGCTCTCTAATGGCACTCCAGAGATACCCTAGGTGTATCCAGGGCAGACTGGTGACCACATGTGTCTTCTTGATCTGTTGTTGGCCTCTTCATCCCTTACCCGTTTCTTGGAATAATTCTTGGAGTGGGTGAGCTCCATAATGGCTTAATAAAATTTCTTGTCAGTTCTGTAGCATAGGTGCTCACAGTAGGATGAATCAAGTAAATAACTTTCTTGCATACCTGAGTTTCTGTACATGAGATTCACGCTTGCTACATAATACTTGTGGCTCTTTCCTTGACCTCCTTGTCTTTTCAGTGACTGTTTTTCAGGCTTAGCCCTTGGGCTGAAGCAGATGTTCTGTTTCTTATGCTTTTCTTCCTTTCTGCTACTGAAGTACAACTTAAGTATTTTTGGCAACTAAAATATGCAGGTTGGCAGAAGTTTGTAGCACTGATGCTTTATCTCTTTCTTCCTGGTTCCTCTTTCATCTCATTCCTGCTCAATTATTAGCTCCAGTGGGATACTATGAGATGCCTTGTTCCTAAAATCTCCTTCCTAGTGAACTAACGGTTTAGTGTAAGTATCTTACCATACGGATAGTAAAATAAATAAAACCAATATGCTTTACTATATTGCTTCTTTATTTGTGAGTAAGTACCTAGGATAAATGGCATATTTGTTAGCACTAATAAAAAAGGTTAAGGTTGAGAAGTGTTCTGTCCTTACCAGAGTTGAGTCACAATTGCCAAGCCTATGTATGTTATAAGCTAGTTGCTTTTTCAAAAGTATTGGAAAAGACAAACTTCAGGTTTGTCCCATAATTAAGCTCATTAGCAACCAAGATAAATTATACATGAAATACTTCCTGGAAACAAATTTAGCATTAAGTACTCTTTTTAAAAACATTTTGTTTTTAATGTTGATTCATTTTTGAGAGAGAGAGTGCACACAAGCTGTGGTGGGGCAGAGAGAGAGAGAGAGGGAGACACAGAATGCAAAGGAGGCTCCAGGCTCTGAGCTGTCAGCACAGAGCCCAGCATGGGGCTTGAACTCACAAACCATGAGATTATGACCTGCTGAAGTCAGATGCTTAACCAGCTAAGCCACCCTGGCGACCTGACATTAAGTACTGTAACTTCAGGGTCTGCTCTTTTGTTACCACAAGGAGTTTGAAGGTAATGAAAATAGGCTGAAATTATTTCTTATAGCTCTTTTACAATGCAGAACTCAGCCTTGGTCTTTGTGGTATCAAAAGAGGTCTGCAGCAATTTGCTCTACCTGGGACTAAGGACTTTTGTGAGACATTAAGGCTAACCTAGCAATCTGTCTGCTATAAGGAGAATACCTACCAACACTTCAACACTTTTGTTCTTGGATGTAATCTGAAATGGTAGTCTTAGACTGAGATTCCCTATTTTTCTCCTATGGTTTTTGGCCACTTAAGGGCTGTTTGTGTAAACACTCTAACACTAATTCTGAATGAAAGGTAGACATTCTCTGTTCATATGACAGAATTCTGCCAAAAAGTCAGGTTATAAATTTAGGCAGTTTTATAATTAGAGCAATGGCAGAGACCAAGAACAATCATATATATAAGATCCAGCTAAAACTTAATTATGCTCTTGGAAAATCTGAATTTTAGTAAAAAACTGCTATTCTGATAATATTTTTATAATTTTTCAGTTTAGTCATTAACATGAAAAAAAGAAAAGATGGAAAGGAATTATAGGCCGCCAAAACCATTTTGTGTTATGAAATATTTTTGAGCCAAAACATCAGGCTGGTTATGATAGTAAAGCATATTTTGCTTTTATAACATTATTCAGTAGGCCCAATAATCATCATGAACCAACACACTGAATTAAGATATATTAATTTAATGATACTGGGACACTGAAATTATGATTTTTAAAGAACTAAGCATATACTTGCATAAGACAAGTATATTTGCATAAATATACCTAGTCTTACAAAATCCTTTTTATCCTTATATATATGTTTGTCTTTTATTTCCTTCATTTATTATGATTATGAGCATTATTATTTGTCAAAAGGGGCAATGGAATGCCTAATCCTGTCTTTCTTCCCTTTGGGAAGCTAAGGGTTCTTTATCAGGTTTGGAATATGTGGCAGGGGAGGACAGGATCTTGGAACTTTACCTTGGGTTAAATATCATGTATAATGGAAGTTCTACTGTTATAGTAAAGTTGAGTGAGCAAGGAAACAGAACACTTCAGGCGAATATCAAAACCGTTTTGCATGCTGTGGGATTTTCGAAGCTGCTCTTGACATTAAGCCCTCTCTGATATACCCATACTGCATCCCTTTTAGAATGCTCAGAAGTTTCTGAAGCCCTAGGGAATTTTCAGATTTGCGCAGGTCTGGTTAAGGATAATAGATATGTACCAGACTACAGTTAATCAACCATATGCAAGTACATTACGGCGGATAAATTTTCATGAATCCCATTTTTTTCATACCTTTTCCCCCATGGATACACCCCCTGATGTGATGATGACATCAGCACGACTGATACCCTCATTCAAGGCATTGAGTAAGTCATCTGGGCTGGAAAAAAATAAAGACAAATAAATTAACCATAAGGAAAAGATTTTATATATGAGTGCCAATTTGAAACTAAACCACTTTATTCACTGAGTAGGCATTAACATGGGTATAGCATTATACTCTGCATGAAGTCGCAATCAAAAAGGTCTCTGTCCAACAGGAGGCTAAGTCTTACTACAGAGAAAGAACCTCATAAGTGCAGAAATAGTGGCTACTGGTAATTTCACAGGGCATTTTGTTCTAACAAGGCAGAGGCACTGAGGTGTTGGTAGGCTGTCTAACCATCCCAGTTTGCCTAGGATAATCCTAGATTTAGTACTGAAAGTCATATGTCCTAGGAAATCCCAGGTAAATTAGGACAGAGGGTGACCCTAGATATTGGAGAGGTCACACAAGACTCTTTAGAGGGGATATGACTTAAGTTAGTTAGGCTTTGAGAAATGGGCCAGATTTTTACAAGTGGAAGGAATGAGAAAAGGCTTTATAAACAGGAATATCAGACTGCGATGCAGCCTCATTGGGGATTAATATGGAGAAAATGAACTGTCTAGAACAGTCATGGGTCTATTTTCTATTTGAGTCTGAAAGCAGGAAAGACCAGGGTCCTAACTCAGACAATCAGGCAGGAGGATTTCTCTCTTATTCAGTCTTTTTGTTCTGTTCAGGTCTTCAATTGATTGGATGAGACACAGCAAAACTCGAAAGGGCAACCTGCCTTAGTTACTGATTCAAATGTTGATCTCATCCAGAAACAGCCTCACAGACACACCTAGAATAATGTTCGGTGCCCCAGTACAAAGTTTTAAAGAAAGGTTAGCTGTTGTTATTGCTGCACCACTGACAGCAGCTTATCATATAAACACATTTAACAATCTGGCAGGGTTCAACTTTAGCATGCTACAGTTTTTATTTAGGAGAATATTCATGACTAAAACAGAAGAAAATCATAGATTGGGCCTCAGATACATTCAGAACTACATGTGAAAAGTCTAAATGGCTCAATAGCAACACAGTTTCATTTACTGTTAGGTTCTCTTACTGATTCTAGATAAAATTCTCCTCTTCAAGCACTGGTCTGTCTATGAAGGTACTGGGGATTGTTTGGCTTTGGGGAGCAAGCTCCCAAGGAGATAACACAAAAATAGAAGTTTGAAAAATGGCTCACATGAAGTTCAAACTATAAACATAGCAACCCTTAAAAATTATCCACTTACTTGCTTATGCAGCCAAAAAGGTACCCAGGTATTTAATAAAGTTAGGCTCTATGTGTAAAAATAAAAAAAAAAAACCCTTAAATCCTGTTTAAAGTCAAACACTTTGGGCAAACCTCTTGGAAGAATTATATTTAATAATGGATGTATTTAAAGTATTTTTAAAATATTTATATTTGAGAGAAAAATAAAGTGTGAATGGAGGAGGGGCAGAGAGACAGAGGGAGACAGAGTATCTGCAGTGGGCTCTGTACTGAGAGCAGAGAGCCTGATGCATCTTGAACTCACAAACCGCGAGATCATGACCGCAGCCAAATTCAGATGTTTAACTGAGCCACCCAGGAGCCCCTTAAGTATTTTTGAATTATTTTGTAAAGGTTTTTCAACAGTTTTTTCATTTTATATTAGGGAAAAGATAGAAACTTATCCAGTTGTGTTGAAATACTGTAAGATACACATGATGGGTTCCTGATCATTGCATGCCTAAAGCTCCAGGATTACATTAGGCTGAGCCAAATGGTTGGAAAAAGGAGTAAATGGAAATATATACATAGGATGATGCAGAATGTGGTTTTGGTGAATAGACAATGAATATTATCAACAAAACACAATTCTGTATTAATGCAAAGAGATATTAACTCATTTCACCAATATTACAAAATATAATGTATAACAGGTCAGCTCTGGAGGATTATAGTAAAGTCCCTGGAAACAAGCAGCAGCGGCGTGCACATCTTCATGGGTAAATCTCTGGGTGAGGATAAAGGTCCTGGGATAAGCCAGCTGATGATGCAAATAATATTTTTCAGTGAATTTTTTCTTAATCATCATTTTTATATTATCTGGGGGAGATTTTTTCTATTTTATAGAACTGCAGAGTCATCACCTCTCCACATGAAATTTTCGAACTTGCAGAAATAAACTAAAAGGGATCTTATGCCAAATCCTTACTATAATTTATTATGTTTCAAAGAATATTGTCAATGTTGCTTTCTACTCTGCTGCTCGTGTATTCACAAAATCACTGAATCTTAAGGTTGGAAGGGACTCTGGGGGTGTGGGTCTTGTGTTCAGTATCACAGCTGGGTGCATTCTTTGGGTCTTGCTCTTCTCTCTCTCCCTCTGCCCCTCTCTTTGACTCTACTCTCTGTTACATACTTCAGTGTCTGGAATCTAGTAAGAGATCATAGCCTACAGGAGGGACAGGTACAAAGGTATGAAAACAGAGGATATATAACTTCATTTATGTTGTATACTATAACTTCATATGTTACTTCATAATTGGTCTGTGAGGTAGATTTAACAGGTATTATCATGCCCATTTTACAGAAAGCAAAGTAGTGTTTTAAAGGTAGTGCAGAGAGCAGTAAGTGGCAAAGCTAGAACTGAAAACGTCTGGGTCCTCGTTCCGTGTGAATTCCATCCTACCGACTGACCGGAATGACCGCCTGGTTCTTTCAGGAGTGTGACATGTCACCTAAGAAAAATTCTCACCAGAATGGGCCCCTGTGCAAAAGCACCAAATAGAGGATGCGAAGGCGAAAAGTGAGAATCTGCCTAGGCATACTAGAAAAGTACATGTGTGGACATGTTAATATAATTCTGGGGGATGAGACGAATGTGATTTTGAATCCTATATTTAGATGGAAACTTAAGATTTTGATTAAATGTGACTTTAGGGGTTGTTTATAAGTCATACATTTGCTCTCTTTTTTATGATACATATTTTTAAATTAATTAACTTATTTTGAGAGAGAATCTCAAGCAGGCTCCGCGCTCAGTGCAGAGCCCGACATGGGGCTCAATCCCGTGGCCTTGGGATCATGACCTGAGCTGAAATCAAGAGGTGGATACTCGACTGACCGAGTCACCCAGGTGCCCTCATATTATAGTTTAAATGACAACATATTTCCAACCTAATAGTATAACACCCATGTATTCATCTCTCAGATTTGACAAATGCCAATATTTTCCATTTATTTCACATTCTCTCTCTGTCTCCTTTTTACGTTAAAGAAATAAAAACAAGTTTGCATTCTAAGACTAAGCAATTACTCTGAATAATGATAAAAGGAGTAGGTAACAAGTATTATAATTGTGGATATTACAGTAGAATAAAAACAATTCATGATTTTTCCCAGTTGTGTTAGATAGAGCATGGTATACAATTTTCTCAAAGATGGGAGAGTAAAATTAAAACATTATAATTTGATCTTTTAATGTGACTATATATTTTATATGTCTTCTTCATATGACATTACTTTGTACATAGTAGATAATTTGGTATTTAAAAAATAAAAATAATGACAATAACATCCATGTTGTAAAAGAACTATGTACTTTTGGGGTGCATGGGTGGCTCATTTAGTTAAGCATCTGACTTTGGCTCAGGTCATGATCTCATGGTTTGTGGGTTTGAGTCCCGCATTGGGCTCTCTACTGTCAGTGCAGGGCCCACTTTGGCTCCTCTGTCTCCCTTTCTCTCTCTTACTCTCTGCCCCTCCTGTGCATTCACTCCCCCCCCCAATAAAGAAACATTAAAAAAATAAAGGAATTATGCGCACTTTCACAGCTATGTGTTAATTTCACCACTCTATGAGTAGGCACAAGGAGAGAAGACCCTGGGGTTCACAGAGGTGGTGAAAGGTTCAAGGTTACCCTATGTTCATTCCACTGTTCTTTTAAACTACAGTAATATTCAAAGAGTGAAAGATACTTTGGTATATACAGTGTGCCTTCGGATAAATGCTATTTATCACTTTAGTCTGAATATAGAAATCTTATTTGTATATGTTAAATAAAAATCCAACAATTTGTACTTTTAAAATTTGAACCACTGTCTCACCACTGTCACTGGGGGCTGGAGGGGGGGGGATACTGGATTAAGCAGACTGTTTCCTAGGTATATACTACTAGCCTCCCTTTCCTTAAAGTGCAGCATATCTTACTGGAATATTGTGATATCATTTATTCCTACCTTCATTAACAACTGCAGTTTTAATCAGATTTGAATGGTGATTAATGATTTCTTTAAAGATAAATCTAATACTAGCATTAGTCTTGATTTACTAGCACTTTCTATCTATTTTTACTTGAATTATTAAGTACCTACCCATTGTTCTCTTAGAGTACCAATACTATACAAAAGCATTCAACAAGAGAGCTGATTTAGAACAAAAAGCGAAAAATTTAAGTACTAGGTGACAGAAAATAGAACTATTAATTGAAGGTCTAGAACCCAATTCTGTCTACTGCTAACTGAGATGACTCTGGAAAACAAACATCACTTGTTGGGGTCTCATTATCCTTACTTGTAAAGTAAGAATGTTTTGACCACACTCTTTCTATCTCTAACATTCACTAATTTAAATCATTTGAAGCTGAGTGGAATATAGTTTAAGCACCAAGGTATCATTCTTTCCTTCCTTTCTCTCTGCCTCTCTCTCTTTTTTTCTTTTTTGTATTTCACTAGAACACTGGTAGCCTGCCATTGGTGCTCTGCAATTCATGAGTTTTGATTTCTGTGCCTTTTACCACTTGTGATCCTTTTTTCCACTACAACCATGTTCACATAATGGCCACACTACCGTAGCAGTCTCCTGCAGGCTGAGAATAAATAAAACTCTCCGTAGGCAAAGGAAAATACCAGCCGTCTAAGAGGCCAGCAGCTGGAGGCCTGGTAGGATAAGCACAATATTTAGGACAGGTGCTACCGAAATAAAACTGCTGGGGGAAATAAATAATTTTAACAGCAATAACAACAAACACAGCACGAATGGAGATATACCTACAACATTAAAAGGATGTTTTGGAACAAAAAACCTGATTTTCAAATTTTAAAATTTAGTAGGTGAAGGTGGAGGTAGTGCCTGGTGCAAACTCTGTCAGTGGCCTGAAAGCCCAAGTGGCAGAAATACCTCAAAGGAGTGCACAGAAACAGAAAGGGATGGAAGTCAATGCAGGAAGTAAGAAACCTGGAAGACAGAGCAACCGACCCTAGGTTACCAATAGGAATTCCAAAAGACAGAAAAGGAACCAATGGAGGAAGAAAATTTCACTTATTTGAAAAGGCCTTGGAAATTTAAAAAATTTAAGAAAAGACAAGGTTGCCAAAAAATTTAAACCTAAAAAAGGCCTTGGTAAAATTTTGTAATTTCAAAGACAATGAGAAAATCTTACCAACTATCAGACAGGAAGATGGGGTTTAACAACAAAGGAAAAAGAATATTAGCTTTGGACTTCTTACCTACAATACCCACACTGTAAAACCATAGATTACCATAAATATACTGAGAGAAAAGCCTGCAAGCTCTAAATCCTACACCCAGACACCATTCACCTAGAAGGAAAGAAGAATTATATTTTTGAAAATGCAAAGATATAAATAAATTTTGGAATGCCTCTAAATGGAAAAAAAAAAAAGGACCAGATCAGAAATCTCAAGATAAGGGAGGGCGAACAGGGTGAGAAGCATTTATGAAATACATATACAAACACATTTATAAAACTATATATATAACTAAATCTAAATGAATAATGATCAAATAAACTGGGATTTTTATAATGTATGTAGCAGATATGGATTCCTCAGAAGGTGTACTGACTTACTGCAAAACACAACTTAATAGTAGTCTAGAATTCAAAGCATTTTCTGAGCAATACCTAAAAGCTTAGGGGTGGTAGGAGATGGGGGAAGTAAAAGTTCACTGGTGTAGGAACACAGAGGAAATGGGAATGCTTCGGAAGAAGAAAACATATTTGATTATGACTATCAGAAATTGGAAGGAAAGCATGAGGGGAATGGGAAAGTCTAATATACCTTCTAAAATAAGAAGGGGGCAAAAGGGAGTAAATAGCACCCAGATAAAACCAATAACAGGAAAAAGGACAAGGAAGAAATAACAAAGTTGAATGAATTGTAAACATAAAGTAAGATAGGAGAAAAAATATCAAAGGAATAATTTATAGCAAACTTCATGGTAAAGCAAAATAAACTTTATGCCAGGATTAGGGTTATAGTAACGTAAGGCTGGTGTGAGATGAAGCCTTTTTTTTAACCTCAAGTCCCATTTGAATGTTATTTACAAAGGGTACATTAAAGATGAAAGACTGAAAATAAATGGTAGGGCGAAAAGACACCAGCCAAGTGTAGATAAACAAAAAAGCAGGAGGGGCATATTAATGTCAAAGTGGAATTTAAGTTAAAAGAACTAAAAAGCATGAAGAGAGGCAACAAATTGTGATAATAGGCAAATTTATAAATTTGATATGATAATGTATAGCTGTCTCACAAGACAAGGTCTCATTTTACCTAGGCTTCTTGGTTGCCCTGTCCTGCACATTGTAGGCACTCAAACAATAAACTGAATTAACACTGGCTTCAGCTCAGACTCTCTATAGTAGCTTTGGGAATGAAGAGTGTACAACTGTTACAACTATAATATAATATAATAACTGTCTGCAGATGGAAGAGAAGATACTACTTAGCATTCCTATAATCATAAGTAGTACTTTGAAAGGATGTCATATAGAAGAGGGAATACATTTATTTGGTATTGCTCCAGAAGGCAGAATTAGGACTAATGGGTGGAAGTACAGGGATAAAGACTTTAGCTCACCATAGCAGCCATTCAACAGTAGAATGAAGATTTTTCTCCCTAAAAGTGTCAAACAAAAACCCGATGGCTAGCTGTCAGAAATTTTCTCTAACATCTTCACTAGGTGAAAGACTGAATTGGCTAACATCAGAAGTTCCTTTCAATTCTAAGATACTGTGATTCTCTGGAAATAACTGAAATTAATACAAACAGAATGACTATTTTCTTTTCACATATAGACTGAAGCGTAGAGGGAGAAACTGACTCAAGTACTGCAGTGTAATACTCATCTTGCAGATCAGAACTTTTTCCTCTCACTTTCTGAACATCAGCAGCATTTGACTGTTGGACCTGAGTAAAAAAAAGTAGAAGCATTTTTCTTCCCAAAGCTATGACATTCACTTCAGCTTGAGAAACGGCTACCAATAATAACAAGAGTACTCTCCCCAGAATTCTAACTTAATCAGGCATCAAAAGAGCTTACACTTAACAGAAAGGTTAAAGCATACCTCAAAATAACTCTCAGGGAATGCATGGAGCCTTCTCAATTCTTTCTGTACTTCAATTTCAGTGAAAGAAGAATATGACTAGAAGGTATAATATCTTTTGACTATACCATCTTTTCATATTTCAAAGGGCTATGAGAGTCCATTTTCAGCCCAGACTTTTTTTTTTTTGCTTTTAAAAATCTGTGTCTGCCTTAAATTACTATAATATTTATTTATTTATTTACTTATTTATTTGGCTCCACGCCCAACATGGGACTTGAACTCATGACCCAGAGATCAAGACTCAGATGCTCCACTGAATGAGCTACCCAGCTGCCACTACATGACTATAATACTGATTTGGACATAAAAAATTTTTTTTTTTTGCTTTATCATGAAGTCTACTATAAAATTCAAAACCAAGACAGAGCCTTTATTCAAGTTTAGATTTTATGGATTTCAGACAAAGCATTCAAAATGCAAATGCAGGTTTATTTAAAAAATTTAATATAAACACACAGATGGACAACAGCTGCTAATTAGTTTCCTGTTTCATCTGTTATACCAACTGTGAGTTGTATCATTTTAAGATGAGTGAAGATGACAGTAGGAAAAGGAGAAAAATTCTAGGATTTGTAGATGAAGGAATAATGACAATTGATAATAACACAATAGTGAAAAAACAGTTCTGAACATATACTAACCATATACTGATTTTGTCAGAGGTCAAGAATAAATTCCTCAACTGCAAGTATTTTCTGGGTATCTACTTCATGTATTGAATCAAACTCCATACAACATTTAGTCATCATTTAGTCCTTCTTCAGTTCCACTGGGTATTTAGGCACTATAAAGTAATGTAAACACAGAAGAAAGCATGGTCCCTGCCTTTAAGCTTATAAGCTAGTGTAGAAAACACATGACAAAAATTTAGGAAAGTGAATAAGATAAGCAATGAAATTAATATCACTGATGGGATTCAAATGCATTTAATTAAAGTAAAAATACATATAAGGTAAAATGGTATAAATGTTGAGTGGGACAGAATTCTCATAATTGGCATGGGAGAATCAGGAAGGGCTTTCTGCAAGATATTACTTTCTATGGGGGCCAAGTAAGAAGACAATTCCTAAAAGTACAGTAATACCCAGAAGTTATTTTTAGAAGAATCAGCAACATCAACTGTAATAGCAACTCTTTTTTTATGTTTTATTTATTTTTGAGAGAGAGAGAGAGTGACAGCATGAGCAGGGAAGAGTCAGAGAGAGAGGGAGGCACAGAATGTGAAGACGGGTTCCAGACTCCGAACTAGCTGTCAGCACAGAGCCTGATGTGGGGCTTGAACCCACAAACTGTGACATCATGACCTGAGCCTAAGTCTGACAGTTAACCAACTGGGCCACCCAGGCGTCCCTGTAATAGCAACTCTTAAGGTTTAAGAAAGGCAACTACAATAGCCACTGTCCCTGAGAGTGGGAAGAATCTCTTGTTGTTAAACTCATTTGTTGGGGTGCCTGGGTTGTTGTTAAAAACATTGATTAGGATTGCCTGGGTGGCTCAGTTGGTTAAGCATCCCACTCTTGGTTATGTCTCAGGTCATGGTCTCAGGGTTCAGGAGTTCTAGCCCCATGTAGGGCTCTGCACTGACAGCGTGGAGCCTGCTTGGGATTCTCTGCCTCCTTCCCTTTCTCCCTGAAAAATAAATACATAAACTAAAAAAAAAAAAAAAAAAAAAAAAGGTGTGCTTTCATTTATTAAAAAAAGCACACATGTGAAAGTACAAAGCACATTTTTGGTTGGCCAATAGAAAATGAGAGATCTCTCTTAATAAATAAGTCCATTTAGAAATCTATCAGAAAGTAAATTATGTTGACTGAGAAATTAAAACTTTGTATTTTAGGCAGAAATGGGTATTTATTTCTTTTTAAAATTTTTTTCATAATATTTTATTGTCAAATTGTTTTCCATACAACACCCAGTGCTCTTCCCCATAAGTGCCCTCCTCCATCACCACCACCTCTTTTCTCCCCTCCCCCTTTCCCTTCAACCCTCAGTTCATTTTCAACACTCAACAGTCTCTCAAGTTTTGCATCCCTCTCTCTCCCCAACTCTCTTTCCCTCTTCCACTCCCCCTGGTCCTCCATTAGGTTTCTCCTGTTCTCCTGTTAGACCTATGAGTGCAAACATGGTTTCTGTCCTTCTCTGCCTGACTTATTTCGCTTAGCATGACACCCTCAAGGTCCATCCACTTTCCTACAAATGGCCATATGTCATTCCCTCTCATTGCCATGTAGTACTCCATTGTGTATATACACATCTTCTTGATCCACCCATTAGGTGATGGACGTTTAGGCTCTTTCCATGTTTTGGCTATTGTTGACATTGCTGCTAGGAACATTGGGGTACCTGTGCCCCTATGCATCAGCACTTCTGTATCCCTTGGGTAGATCCCCAGCAGTGCTATTGCTGGGTCATAAGGGAGTTCTATGGATAGTTTTTTGAGGAACCTCCACACTGTTTTCCAGAGCGGCTGCACCAGTTTACATATTTACTTCTTTAAAAAAAATGTTTATTTATTTTTGAGAGAGTACATGAGCAGAGGAGGAGCAGATAAAGAAGGGGACAGAGGATCTGAAGCGGACTTTGAGCTGACAGCAGTGAGCCCAATGCGGCGCTCTAACTCACAAACTGTGTGATTATGACCTGAGCCAAAGTCAGACGCTCAACTGACTGAGCCATCCAGGTGCCCCAAAAAGTATTTATTTCATAAGGGAAGAAAGGCAGTTTATAAAGATGACAAGAATTACTTAGATTTGGATCTAAATTCTCCCTGATAGAAATTTCTACTTTTAGAACATAAGGTAAACACTAAGATGTTAGGATATGTTTTGTTCACAAATTGTAAGATGTAAGGCAACGGGCTTTGCCCAAATAATCACTGTACTGTTAAGTCTATCTTGATAATTCCTCCTAAATGTGCTAGTTTTTTAAGAATCCAATTTGCTGTCTCAGTGCTTGTTCCTTCACATTCATGCTTTAATGTGAAGAGGCAGCTTCACAAATTGGCAGCAACAGGAGCAGGCAATTCAAATCCCAAACACCAATCTACGACAGAGCCTAGGAAGCCCAGCGTGGTTTGAGTGGGGCCGGCTTCTGTGATGGCAGTTTTCCAGAAGGGGGAACCCTTTTCTTAATTACAGGAATTTCTCAGCCCTGCAGGCCTTGAAAGGCTAGAAGGCCTCAGTCAGCAGTTAGAAGCTGTTTTAAAGATGCTGTAAAAATTTAAACAGCTCAATTGTTAAAATCAGGTTTAGACATTATATAAATTCAATTAATGCTGAATTTTATTTAAAAAAAATTCCCCAAGTGGATTCTGTGCATTTGGATCATGATTACTGCTTATTATGTGGAAGAGGTAAATGTATAACATCATCTATTTAAGCCTGTGGGAGTAGCTCTCCAACTTTTTAAATTAGATCTGCTCCCCCTCCCATTTTATATTTCTTTTTCTTCAGAAATATAAAACAAATTATCTCAGACACAAAGCTTTATGTTGTGCATTTTTGGGGAATGTGTCTCAGTAATGCGATTCCCTTGTCAGTGCCGTGCTTTTTGGTCTGCTCCCATGGCTAAGGTTTTTGGACTCACTGTGAAGGGACCCTGTGAGATTCTTCTGGACAGTTCCATAATTTCTAGGTTCCATGGAAAGAGAGGGTAGTAAAGGATAAGATGGCAGAGCTATCTAACCTAGGAGATACCCTCCCACTTAGTGCTGTGCACACAGGCTTACCAAGACATGCCTTCTTGGAGGTTAAAGGCTGGTGGGAAAAAATGTATCCCTGGCTTAATATGAACAAATCCTTTTTCCACTCTGTATAAGCCACACAAAATAGGAATTTCTCTAAGACATTTTATCAGGAAAGTGAGGGAAAGGAAAAACAGAGAACATATGTGCCCAAACGATGACTATTTTAACCAAGTCTGGCCACAGTTATCTTGGCTGCCAAATATAGCACACTATACTCATTTACCTATCCAAACTTCCTCATTCGTTTCAGACTCTTCCCCCACAGTAGGGAAACAGTAGTACTTCATGCTGCCTAGGAGGATAAAAGGAGGCTAAGAGGTTATTGAATCAGCCATGGGGGAAAAAACCCAGGACATGTTCTATCTCATATTCAAAATAGAAATAGGATGGAGCTTAGAAGTAGTTTATCCCTATAAACTCACACCAATTTGTGCCAATTAGAAATCTCTAGACTTGACTAGTTTCAAATTCTGGTTCATACTCAGTGTTCCCTCTTTCTTTTCCTGTTACTTTCTGGCATTTATTGACTAGCTACCATGTGCTGGCACTGTTCTAATTGCTGAGGGTATAGTCATGAAAAATTTATTTTACATGCCTACCAGCAGTTGAGGACAGAAATTATTCACCATTACCCCTCTGCTATCAACATAGTTTTGAATATGGCAGACACTCAACAAATGGTCATAAAATGAGTAAAATAAAAATTTAAAAGCACTGTCAAATAATTGTGGGTATATGCCAAGATTTAGTTATATACCGATGTATTTACTTATAAATGAAAGATCAGAAACAACTTAATGCCTGACAATAAGGTATTGTATAAATAAGTAGTATCAAACTTTATACTAGAGAATAATATGTAGGCATTTAAGTGATATAGCAGAGCACTATGTAATGATACAGACAGATGGCTATGGTACATTGTGGAAAAATGAAAAGTTAAAGTAAGAGTATGATGTCTTAGTTTTTGTACACACACATATGTAAATTGTATACACACATAGAATTGAAGAATAAAAGGAGAGTAATACTGGGTAATGGGATTATGTGTTAATTTCCTTTCTATGCTTTTTTTTTGATGATTCTATATTTTCTATATTTTCTTCAATGAACACTTATTTGTTCTAAGATTAAAAAGTTACATTAAAAATGTACACTAGAAAATCTAGAACCATGGCCCAAGATGTGCATACTAGAACTTGACCAGGAATAGAAGATGATCATGTTAATTCATATCTAAAATCTTTCAATGTCTTACTACTAATTACATCACTGTAGACAGTATTAAAAGATACCACGCAGTCAGTACAAAGCTGCTAGCTTCAGGTAAGTCTTTTTTGCACAGCTAATTTGTAACTCGCAGGTAATGTTCCCAGAGTCTATACGTAAAATTGGTTGTTTGTAACCTAGAACACCTTTCTTTTTTAAAAAATTTTAAATGTTTATTTATTTTTAAGAGAGACAGAGTGCAAGTGGAGGAGGAGCAGAGAAAGATGGAGACACAGAATCCGAAGCAGGCTCCAGGCTCTGAGCTGTCAGCACAGAGCCTGATATGGGGCTTGAACTCACAAGTTGTGAGATCATGATCTGAGCTGAAGTTGGAAGCTCAACCAACTAAGCCACCCAGGCACCCCCTTTATAATTTTTTTTAATGTTAACACCTTTCTATATAAACATCTATGTCGTACAGATGAATTCTAGGGTAAACAAACCTTAATTTAGCTTATAATGTTACTCGTATAGTGCCGGATTACTCTGTAACACTAGCCTGAATTGTAGAAGCAAGATGGAAGACTGAAGAAACTATGTTAAAGTGTAAAGCATTTGCTTATGATATCTTCCCACTTACCTTTCTTTAGCCTTTTCCTGCAGTCAATGTACTTTTTGTTAGGCCCCTAGTATCTTGCTATGCTAAGATTCTGTTTCCTTAGGGTTTTCCTACTGCCTCAAAGAACCCCAAGTTCTTTTTTTTTTTCTTTTTACTGTTTTTATTTATTTTTGGGAAAGAGAGAGAGAGACAGCGTGAGCAGGAGAGGGTCAGAGAGAGAGGGAGGCACAGAATCTGAAGACAGGCTCCAGGCTCTGAGCTGTCAGCACAGAGCCCGACACGGGGCTCGACCCCATGAACCGTGAGATCATGACCTGAGTCGAAGCTGGCTGCTTAACCGACTGAGCCACCCAGATGCCCCAAAACTCCAGTTCTAAGTGATTTACTCCTGTTTATTCAGGACAGCATATTTACTTAGATGTCAGATGTCTGGTTTAAACTCATTCACGTTAATATGCAAACTCTTCTTCAGGTAGAATACTTTTTAACACAATTGGATCTTTAAATATTAAATTATCAGAAAGTATAGCACAGTGAATAAAACACATTTAGCCAGTATGTGGGATATCTGAGCTTAACAAACATCTCTCCTAACTAGGCTATATTGTGAGGGCCAGGGAGCAAGCAGGTTAACTGTACCACTAACCTGTTCTTGTTGCCTGGACTTCTCCCTCTTCACTTCTCAAAATGCTTTTTCTCCTTTCCCTTCATTTAACATAGTGACAGAGGAACTTTACATGGTGAGTAGGGAAACCATAAGAATAGGGTTGGTTGTTTGTGAATCTAGGTCATTTGTAAATTGAATAAATGTAGGACTGACTACCAAAGTATTACATATTCACACTGTGCGCATGCTCTCTTCTCTTTTCCTCTCCTTGATCTCCCTACCCCCACAGAAGATGCTATAAACTTGGTGTAACAAATTATCCAAATGTATTAAATACCGCAAATGTAGCCCCAGCAGATGTGAGAGAAAGGTAAAGGAAGAGATTATAAAAGGAATACTATAAGAAATCCTCATGCCATTTTCCTCATTTCTATACCATCTATATCATCTAAAGATTAGGATTCTGCAATTCAAGTCTTTAAAATTCATTGAAGAGGGAGGGAAAGGGAAGGGGGATGGTGGTCATAGAGAGGTGCACTTGTGGGGAAGAGCACTGGGTGTTATGTGGAGACCAACTTGGTAATAAACTATAAAAAAAATAAAGTATTGGAAGCCTCAAGAAAAACAATTAACTAATAAAAATGCTCAGCAAAATGAAAAAAGTAAAATAAAATTCATTTATAAGTACATGGTTAATATGTAATTCACAATTTAAACCAAATTTTTCTCTCTGGCTTTTGAAATGTTCACAGATACTATTTACTAAAGGGTTTTATTTATTTAAATAGATGTAGCCTATTTAGTTTGTTAACTTGAATATTAATGAAATACGGATGCTAACTCTAGTTAAAAGGGTAGCATGGTAGAGCAAAAGGTTCTAGAAAGGACCCTGGAGTTAAGACAGGCCTGGGCTGGACTCCTTACCTTGCCTTTTATTGGCTGCATGACTCTGAACAGTTTAATTTTTTTTAAGCTTCAGTACTATTATCTCCAAAGTGGGGATAAAAGACACTTATCTGGCTCTGTTGTTTCAAGAGGCTTAAATAAGATACATAAGGGAAAGAACGTAGTACAGTGCTATTTATATATAATGGGTACTCAGTGAAGACTGACATGTTTGCAGTAATGAGTCTGGAAAAAATGGATGTAGATTGGGTAGGGAGGGGAGAGAGGAAAGGATAAGAATTGAAAACTTCTTTGTATTCTTACTAATAACTGTATCATTCATCTCTGTACCTAACACAGTAACCCTTTAAAAAGTTTGTTGAATTATTAGGGAATGCTTATCCATATATAATAAAGCCCCAATTCTATCACAGGTATAGAATATGCACCTTATTCTATAAGCAGAGTAGAGGGTGATTTAGAGGGGAAGAAGACTTGAGGAATGAGACCAGTTAAGATGGTAGTTTCATATGTCTAGGTAAAAATAAATGGAGCCCTGAACTAAGCCAGGACAGTAGGACTGAAGGGATGAGAATGTAGAAAAGAAATACCAAGAAGGGAAAATCTATAGGACTTAAATATAGGGGTGAGTGAATGAGAGAACCGACGATGACTTGCTGAGGTTTCTTCTGGCTTGGGTGACTGGGTAGGTGGTGAGGCAGCCACTGAGATAGAAGAATGAAAGGAAATGGAACAGGGCAGTGGTGGGAAGAGGTGGTGAGTGAGGTGAGGGGATGGTGAATTGAGTTTTGGACAGGCTGAGTTTGCAGTGCCTATTGAACTTAAAGAAGATACACATAGGAGCAGGTGGATCTGGGCATGGAGCTCAAGACAGATGAAATCTGAGAGTCATTAGCATAAGGAATTAGAAGGACAGAAAGCCAAGAGGTAGCAATGAGGACTTCTAACTTTAGGGAATGAGTAAAGGAAGAGGAGCTAAAAAATCAAGAAAGGATGAACTACAAATGAAACATGAAGAAGTGGAAATGGTGTATTGCTAGAGAGGAATGTAATATTGTGGTAGAGAGACCTAATAGCTGGGTTTTGTAGACATTTTATTTGTGTTTATAGTCACATACCATTTTGAGGCTTTGAAATCCAGATGAAGATAAATCAACACTGACACTCTTCTGTTATATATAACAACCTTCACAATGTCTTTTGATTTAATCTCTTAAAACATTCTACTTCCAAATGTGAGTTTAAATTTTGGAACTTTATAAAACATTTTTATTACTAGTCTGTAATTTCCAGTATATTTCTAGTACATGTAATTTCAAAGGCAAGATGTAGGTTTGTTTCAGTTTTGTGTCTTCAATAGCCCTTGTCTTAAAATTCATACTAGAAACATGATCAAATTGACAAAAATCCTTGTTATTTCCTGTGATCCATGGTCCAACAGCTTGGTATCCTAAAGATTTTGTTAGAAATGCAAAATCTTGGCCCACCCCACATTTGCTAAATCAGAATCAGCATTTAAAAAACGTTTATTTTTGAGACACATAGAGAGAGAGAATCCCAAGCAGGATACTGCACTGACAGTGCAGAGTCCAACATGGGCTTGATCTCATGAACCACAAGATCATGACCTGAGCTGAAATCAAAAGTTGGTCGCCTAACTGACTGAGCCACCCAGGTGCCTCAGAATCAGCATTTTAAATAAGATCTCTAGGTGACTGTCATAGGTACACAACCAATACTTCCTGACTTACTGAACAATGAATAAATAAACTGTATTGTTCTTATACCTAGTCCATCTCCAACTTTAGTACATCTGATATATCATGGTCAAATTATCTTTGTAAAATAATGGTTATTATGTCAGTTTTGGAGCTCCAAATTTAAATTAATTGGGTAGTTCTGCTTGGATTGCAAAGCCTTTCAAAATCTGGCATTAAATTTCTACCCAACTGAACTCCATTATCCTTCTATCTAAACCTCCTGTTCTAATCATTCTGGCCTGACTTGAGTAGCTAGCTGTTTATTTCTTTTTTTTTTTTTCTCCATAATATTTTATTGTCAAATTGTTTTCCATACAACACCCAGTGCTCTTCCCCTTAAGTGCCCTCCACCATCACCACCACCTCTTTTCCCCCCTCCCCCTTCCCCCTCAACCCTCAGTTCTATTTCTATATTTTATTTTCTACTTTTCTATTTTTTATTCATTCCATGTTTCCTACTTGATTAACACACTCTTTTTCTAACTATACAAATTCTATTCATCCTTCATGTTTTAGCTAACAGTGCACCTTTATAAAAAAAAACTTTGACCACTGTAGTGCATAGTTATGATTCTTTTCTGACATATGTATGGTTATTATCTTGTCTTCACAATGATAGCAAAGAATTGCAGATTTTTAATTTCAAGACTTAGATTCCATTTTCACCTCTGCCACTAACTTGCATTACACTGAGCAAATTCATTTAATATTTCTGTGTTTCAAAATTTATCTTTTTAAAAAAACTGCTAAGAACTCCAACAGTATTGGGTTCCACAAGTTGTTAGAAATTATGTCTTATGGAATATATTTTAATATACACAAAATATTTATAAGTGAATGCTTTTAAAATGCAGTTGTTAACTCTCAGGTATTTGGGGCACCCTTCCCATAATTTTCACTGTATCCTCTTTTTAAATAAAATGTACAACAAACACAGGAAAGATCCAGCCTAATTTAATACAAATAAGTTACAGAGTTTTACTCTACAATTTTAACATTTGTCATCATAATTATGCTTATGTATAAGAGCTGAGAAGTAGAATCATAGAATTTAAAAACCAGACTCCAACCATATTTTAAATATAAGAATAGAGCTCTTACTCCCTACTCTTATCTGTCACAACTGAGCAGGGGTTCTGGGCTTGCTGACATTCTTGAGCTATTTCTCTCCCTGCTTTAAAGAAAGTGTAGTTTCTCCCATAACCCTCTTGTTTCCCTGGAGAGCTTCACTGAGAGGTTTCTGTGTAACATTTGCTTTCATTAGCAAAAGGCTACATAGGAATGAGAAGAATGAACAGGGAGGCAGCCTTCACAGAGTATCAAGAGGCTGCAGATTAAATGTACCTTGTTTCCTTTGCTGAATTCCCAGAGCACATTTCCATTAGAACAGTTATAAATTCTTTCCACCCACATTCCACCTCTGCATTCTAACCATTTACTCTGGGCCTCTTCAATATAGCACTGTGAGACTGAGAAAGTCTAGGTTTGTATTGTTGTAGTTTAAAAAAATTGTTCTCAGTGTTCTGGAACATATTTCCATTTAAGAAAAGGATATGCACTAGAGATTTGTATATTCTCAGTACTGCCTATATCTTGCTTATAGTTTTATTGTTCTTTATATGCTGTTTTCAAGGAACATTTTGAAGTTACATATAGTAACAATCCTATTAGTAAATGTCTACCATAAATCAATAGTGTGGGCCTCAGACAATTAAATATTAGCATATCAACATGTGAGGCCTTCAATGGTGTAATGGCAGCATATATAGTATATCAAGAAAGCATCCGTTTTTATATACAAAAGTATAAAAATAGGAGGAGTGGACAGAATTATAGTTCAGACAAGCTTAAGGTAAAAATGACATACACACAAAAGTACTCCTTTTACCTTATAATATTTCTCAGAGCCCATTAATGCACGTGTCGGCAAGGACAGAGCCCGTTGTAGGTGGAAACCCATCTTCAACAATTTGGTGAGCGGTTCCCTAGAGTTTCAGGACCTGCTTTTTGCTTTTGGAACTCTTGGGTTCCTCTTATCTCTTTTGGGAAGTTAATTTTTGTCTTCTGTAAAGGTGTATCTGCATCAGGATAACTTTTAGGTGCTTGAAGTTTATAGGAGAGGACAGGTTAGGGACACCTGGGTGGCTCAGTTGTTTAAGCATCTGACTCCTGATTTTCGCTCAGGTCATGATCTTATGGGTTTGTGAGTTGGAGCACTGATAGTGTGAAGCATGCTTGAGATTCTCTCTCTCCCTCTTCCCTCCAGTGCTCTCTCTCTCTCTCCCTCAAAATAAATAAGTAAACTTAAAGAAAAAAAAGTAAAAAAAAAAAAAGGACAGGTTAATGGTCAGGTCCAAATTCACATAACCACTCATCCCCCTTCTCCTCCCGCCCCTTTTGTTTTCAGTGGGTTATTTCTACTCTCTTCTAAGGGCTAGGGACCTTGGTCAAGGTGATATTAAGTAACCTGTGACTCTGCCTTCACCAGCATGGGTTCTAAGTTGGCTGGCAACTTAGCTATGGGCATCTCTAGAACTAAACATCCAAGTAAATACAAAGGTAAAGATTTTTAAAACAATGACATTTGAAAATATGTCTAACAGCTTCTATATTCTAATATCCTCAGAGAAAAACTAGGAGGAATGAAGAGAACTTTGAAAGATGGAAGAACATAAAAGCTATTCCCTTTCATGTTATTGGCAAGACGCTGTGTCCAAAATTTGGACTGTGTTGTGTCCAGTTTGAGCTTAGGCTGTGGTGTAGGTGTCAGAGCATACTCTGTGAAATTGTAAGTGGAGCCTCTTCAAAAGCACATTTGCTGGGAAATTCTTACCTTGTCCTGGGGAAGAAAGATTCAGATATAATGAGCTTTACTCAGTGACAAGGTGGTTACATGAGAGAAAGGGGCAATTATGGGTGACAGATACATCACACTATCCATCACTTAGATTTGTCTCAGACCTTCGTCTCCACCAGGTTGCTGTTTGCGTATTACTAAAAGTAAGCACGTCTCTTGTGAAGTGGAAATCCTGGTGAGAGAGGGCTGTGTGGCAGTGCTACGTGGTAGTGAGGTTCAGAAAAAGCGGACTTGATCATGATCACAGGTTGGAAGGTTACAGAAATCCTTGGGGAATTTAGCAGAGGGCTGAGTTAATTTAGAATATAAGGTAATATGCTCTTAGAGATGGGCAGTTCTAGTCAATGTGCCTCCCTTTGTACTTACAGACTGGTGAATGAAGCCTGGAGAAACTTGGGTTACGTAAGGCTACAAAAATCAGTATAAAAGTCCTAGAAAACAACTGTACTTAAACTACAAAGGAGCAGTTAGTGCTAATTTTGACATTCTTTTTTTTTTTAAATCTCTTTACCCATGTCTTTCCTGCCTTTCTTGAAACAAGTGCGTGTGAATAGGAATACCATCACCATTAATTCCATTAGAGTAAAGTCAATGCTATTAAAACAGTTCCCTGTAAACTTAACAGACCTACAGGAGAGCAAAATTATTTCTCCTGTTGTAAAAGGCATTCTAGGAAAATGTCTGTCTGCAAAGGACATAGACATGTCCATAATTTTTGGCTTCTGAAGAATGATTAGTGAAAATTATTCACTAGT
The DNA here is from genome assembly GCF_006229205.1 of Suricata suricatta. NCBI lineage: Eukaryota > Metazoa > Chordata > Mammalia > Carnivora > Herpestidae > Suricata > Suricata suricatta. Next base: position 32,737,839 of record NC_043708.1, read on the forward strand.
GTCTTATTATTATTGGTATCTCTTCAGCAACAATCCTACCTAGTTACTACTTCCAAAATTCAAATTTGTACAAAACAACTCCAATAAGATCCAATACTTACTTGTCTCCCACAATTCCCAAGTTGATTGTGGGGTAACCATGTTCCTGAATTGTTGCTAAGAGGGTTGACCGATTGCTGTCTCGAATCTTTCCTGGTAAGAGGTCATCTTCAGGATTTAGCAGCTACAAAGCCAAAAAAACCACCATAAATTATTCTCTTAGGATAATGTTGCTTATGGTTAATGGGAAAGAAATAGATCTAGTAAACAGAGGTTAGCATATCTAACACCTACAACAGTATCCGGCACATAGAAGATACATGCTCAAAGGGTCCCTGAATAGAACGTATAGGAGGTTGGAAAAAATGTTCCTCCAGAATTCAAAAGCATGCAGAAATTTAAATGGTGACTAAACAGCAGGCCAAATATCACACCTGCTTTGGCTACAATTTGACAATAGTGGTTTGTAGAGATTGGCCTTTCCAGTGGTTGCTCACAGGGGCAAACTAAATAAAACAACTTTCTTTTTCCCTCTCAAAATTTTTTTCCAGTTTGTCTTTCACTGAGAACATGTGAGGTAGTGACTTTGTGACATGATATTCTCAAGTCTGAAGAAAATGACTGTTCATATTTTCTTCCAAGCTTTTTGATTTCTTCTCTGAAGTGGGATCCACAGTATCAAAGAAGTTAAACTTACTTAAAGGAGAGGGAGACAGGTGTCTTGTCTCTTTTTAGCAAATTCAAACAAGTAATACTTAACTAGAAATGTGCACAATTATCCCATGACTCTGAATTGAATCACCCTTTAGATATTCAATATCTACCATTATGTCTATGAAAAAAATTATTGGAAACTTACTCTACGTTAGGATGTTTCAGTGAGGCAGTGTGGTATAGTAGGAAGAGCTTGGGATTCAGACATTCAAATTAAAGCTACATAAACACATTATGCCTTAATGTTCTTATATATTATAGCATATAATAAAAATCACTGCCTTGGAAAGTAGTTGTTAGGATTGATTGAAGTAATGAACACTCAGTTAATGTGGGTAAATGTGATAAATATGATTGTCTTCCTTTGTGAAAAATGACATTTAAAGAGCACCTATTTTACCTCCATTATTTTCATAGTTTATTCCTAGATGCTAGTATAGATGGGATTAGCTTATAATGTGAATACAGATTTAGATCAGATTATAACATACTTAAGAGGAGGGGTCTTTGACAGATGTAGAGACGCCAACATACAACTTTAATTTATACATTAATTTTAAGATGCACTTTGATTTTAGAAATACAAATGAATAAAACGTACATCTTGGAAGTGAGAAAATCTGGAATCATATCTTAGGAAGCTGAAGGCAAGCCTGCATATTTTAGAGACTCAGGCTGTTAATATGGCTAATACCTAAAGCTGCATATCTCAGTTCTCCCAAACAATCACCCCTGGCCCTTTCAGTCTTCCTTCTGATACCATGTGGCAGGGCCTTTGGTTTTACATTGGAAAAACAGTCGCTTTGCAACTAACTCTCGCCTTAAAATAGCTAGCGAAAAACTCTGATCATCTTCTTCAGTGCCACCTGGGAGTCTTCCCTTCAAATACTGCATTAATTTAACATAATCAGATGCCATGTGACATTGCAACCCACTTTCATCCTTAGTCTGGCAGAGCTTGGAAAATTGCTATTGCAGTGCTAATATGGATTAATTTTCTGATCTTAATTAACACACAGTTATTGAAGTCATTATAATTTTATAAAGGCCATGGCTTACAGTTCTTTAACTCCATTAATCAGACAAGGTGCTTCAGAAAGAAAACTGCGTGGTTATATAATTTTTTTTTTTTCACAAAAGGGTACTGACCAAAAATAAGAGCCCTGTTTTTAGGTGTTTTCTTTGCCATTCAAGTTCCTTTCTGTTATTTTGCTGCAAACAGTTTTAGAAATAACAGAACAATTAGAGATCATTGGAGAACTAGTCATTTATCTGTAAAACTGACATAATGAAATATTACCTACTTAAATGAGGGTGTGGGATTTACAGTGCATTTCAAATATTTTCAAAGAAAAACAGAACAGAATGGGAGCAAAAGGCCAAATATACTAGAATAAATTCACAATATTTCCTTTTAAAAGTGAATCTTATTTTTTGGTTATCTTATACTTCTGGTCATCTTTGGAATGATGCCTGAAACCTGTCATAGTTAAAATACAAAAGAAAAAAAAAACAAAGTAAAATAACACATAACCCATTATTTCCATACCTTGTTACCTTCCTGACTACCATATATTAAATTTCAATTTTCTGTTTCTGTTATTATTAATGGTGATACTTTCTTTCAAACATTTAAACTTTGATTCTTTTTATTTCCCTTTGTAGTCCACTACCTTCCCAAAGATCACAATCCTTAAGAACATCCTAACAACATTTCCTCCTTGACCCTATGGTTTCAATCATTCTCTTATCCAAGCGTTCCACCCCTTAATTTCAGATATTCAATGCCTAAATGTCTGCAAATCATTATAATTGGCTATCATACCTACAAACTCTTTCCTTTTGAGAAATAAAACCGAAACATCAACTTGAAAAACTGTCATATTATTTGTATAATAGAGAAACTGTACTAAACCATGACATATAACTCAAACAACGCAAGTCAAATTACTTTAATATAAACTTATTTAGACTTATATACTCCAAGATCATGAACAAATTGAGACCATTGTAACTCCATATGGACTCATGTGTTCCAAAGATAAGACTGTTTCACCAACTCACCTGTTTTATAAAATCTGACCAGTCTTTGCCTAGACCTCACTAACTTCTACCTTAAAACGACCTCCAGGTCTCATGACCAACCTCTGCCATGGTGATGTGATGCTCTCCCTTGCTCAGAAATTTTTATACAGCTTTGTATGATCAACAAATTTCCCTGGTGGTCATTGTATCAAGACTTTGATAATCCTTAAGGTCCCACCAAGACTTAGACAAGACTTCTTCCTATGAGTATTCTCATATTAGTTACATTGACTTCACTGAGGTCTCTTGAGGCTCTTTCCTTCAGAGATTCTTTATGATGGTAAGTCCAGCACTTCCTCAAGGTCTGATCCTTTTTTGTTGAGTTCCCAACGTTAGCTATTATCTGTTTTGTTTTTTGTAAGAATATGGTTCCCAGGACTATTTGGTTATTTGATCAAATTTGTACCAATTTTTGTTTTCCTTGTGAAGGTGTGCTAAAGCACTGACTTGATACTAATCATCTTTGTCAACAAACAAGATATAATTTACTTGGCTTAATTCTTGTGTGTCTGTAAGAACTTTTATTTGTTTATGTTTGAGAAATTGGCTTTGGGAGAGATCTCTTCTCTAACCATTCCTGCTGATTTTTAGGATCAGCTTTTAGGGATTCAGCCTTAGTGTTAAGCACTTCAGATATAATATAAAAGCAACATTTTCTCAGTTCATGGGTTCATCTAATAATAAAATTATTGTAAGTCCTGGCATAACTTTGGCTTGTTTTATTTTTCTTGCATTTTTCTTTCTAAAAAGTATAAATTTATTAAGAACAATTTGGAATTCCAGTGGTCACTTTCAGTACATATGACAGGACCACATTTATCCACTTGAAAGCATGTTGAGGACAAAAGGGAAATACAATTCTGAATATTCAATGATTAGCATTTTTACTGTTATGCAAAGTTTCAAAATGAGGTTTAAATAAAAATGTAAAAAATTTAAAATTCTTTTGTTAAACCCTCATGAGGAGGTTCTCTGTCACCTTTCTAAAAGAGAAATCACTTAGTGTATTTTAAGAAATAGCCTTCTTTGTTTCTGTTCTTTGGAGATTTAATCCTATTGTCTTCATTGAATTGTCAAAGGGCCTCAGATTGGTTATAAAGACTCACTTTCTCTTTTTTATGTTTTGAAATGGGTTTGTCTGTATAAGACTTTCCCACTTTCCCCCTCTTGGCAGAGGGAAGATAATTAGGTTTCTCTAGTGGTCACTAACTTTATATCCATTGCAAACAGCTCCCTTATACATCCCTACTTTTCTTTCTCCTTTTCCTAGAATACTTTATTAATTGATCAAAAAGCAATTTTAGCCATTATGGACACACCTTAGAAATATTCAGATTGTCCAGGTAAACAGATGGAACACATTGAAAGAAAAAGATTATAAGCTCTAATGGAGCATGTTCTTATTCTAAATAGCATTTGATTAAAGGTTTAATTAAGAGTTAAACTAATTGCCTTGGTTACTAGGTTATAGGAAAGAAGAAAGGACATTCATTCAGAGCTTTCAAACATAACTTAAAGAATCGTTTAAGAATTTGGTTTATAAATGTTATGCCCAGATTGCAATATTGTCCCCAAAGACCAGAGACCACCAGGGAGACTGAGTCATGCATGCAAAAGCAAAGGGCATTTATTACAGGCCAATGCAGCGGATCCGTGCTGAGAGCCCCGAACAAGGGCTGAGCAGGGTTTTTATGGGTTTGGGAAGGGGGAGTTACAGGAAATCGTGACACAGGTACGGTGATACAATCATTATCGTAGAACAGCATTGGCAGCAACTTTAACCAAACATTTTGTTTAGAGCGTTCGTTACTTTTGGCAGGACCCAATCACAATATTTAGTGTTTCTTTGAAAATAACCAATTACAGGGTGGGCCAAGGACCCCCACGTGGGGTGAGTAACTGCTTAATCTAGTATTAAACAACAGGTAACTATCTATGGTTTCCATCTACAGGCCTGCCCTTAGGAATGTTAAGCATTTTAGCTGGCTGCTTCGGATTGGGTGTTACTAGGGTGGTCGCTTGTTGAGCACTCTGTGCCCTTTTATTGTCTAATGATTCTGGGAAACCGAAACTTAGGCCTTCAAGGACAGAGGGGAAACTTAAAGCCTGTCATGGATCAGTTTGGTTCAGACCTTGTCCTTTCATAAACGCTGAGGTTTACAAATTATATTTGAAAAAAGTCCATATTCTATTTCTACTGTGATGACTCTTTGCACGAATTAGATAGATTTGTCTAAATGGTCCTGTTGTTCTTCCTGACTTTACCAGTATGTAAAAATGATACTAGGAATATATTCTAGTTTAATTTTAATTTTCTAAATTACATTTCCTGGTTTTGTTACAAAATAGCAAAATTTTGTTCATCTAAATTTGAGAATGATGATATGGAATGTCTCTGTGAAAAGAGGTTGATGAGGTTCAAGTCATGCTATCCCCAAATATGGCAACTAGTACAGTGGATATTTCAAGCTGAAAGAATTTGAGAAATGGCATGTGTAAGAAGGACTTCCCCCATAAGCAGGTCATAAAACCTTCATGTTAGAGGTGCGCTCCCTATGCCTGGAGGGAAGGAGCATCCTTATCTCTGAAGATGAAGGGACACAGAGGAATCCAAATGAACAAGAAGTCTTGCTAAGTTTCCTTTGGTTTATTATAGTTTCCTCAAACCCAAATTGTCCTATTATATTTTTCCATGACTTTCCACTCCTCATCAAACCTAATATAAAAATGCTCAGGTTTGACTGTTTCTTCAGGTCTTTATTTTCTTATGAAGGCTCTTATGTCATATAAAACTTAAAAAATACATATAATCTGTCTTTTTTACATGAGCAACAAAATTTAGAACTTGAGAAATTAGAAGGGTTGAGGAAAAGTATACTTTTCATTCTACAGGATGAATTTCTATAAGGCTTCTATTAAATCACAATATCTTTATGAAATGAAATTTTATTTTATTAAAAAATTTAAAAAATTTATTTATTTTTGAGAGAGAGAGGGAGTTCATATGAGCAGAGGAGAGGCAGATAGAGAGGGAGACAGAGAATCCAAAGCAGGCTCTGTGCCATAGCACAAAGCCCGATATGGGGCTTGAACCCACAAACCATGAGATCATGACCTGAGCCAAAGTTGGATGCTCAACTGACTGAGCCACCCAGGTGCCCCTGAAATTAACTTTTAATTGCCAGATCCTTGTTAACTCTAAGACCTTAACAAATATTAATTTGAGTAATTGATAAATCATTTTGGATATTACATTGTGGGCAATGTAATCTTTAATGTGCCCATGCTCTTTTTACACAGATCATTAACAGGTTAGAGTAAATATCATTAATGGGTTAAAAAGGATATATGAAGGTAGAGGAATGCTTGTACAAGGTAGTGAATATGTTTAGTTTTTGGTAAAAAACAGAATATTTTCCTTCAAGTAAAAATGATCTCATTGTGCCATTTATAAAAATGAGACAGTGCCATAAGTACTATTTTATTATCTGGGTTTTTTTTTCACTTAAATAGCATATCACAAATATCTTTCAATGACAGTGATATATGTCTATAATGCATCAATGGCTATAATGCATCAATGGCTATTATATGTATCATAATTAATCAATTCCCTACCGTTAGATATATAATTTGTTGACCATTTTTCACACAGAATCACAGAGTATAAGAAAAGAGACCATTTCAAAGTGGTGAGGAATGTCACTGATACTAAATGGTATAGATAGGTTAAGGAGGATAAATATCAGAGCAGGCTTTGGAGATTAGGAGTTATTACTGTCTTCAGGAAATCAGTTTCTGTGCTCATGGGGCACTAATCAGATTTGGGAGGTTTTTTTTTTAATATATTTTTTCAAGTGGATAGTAAGAAGCAAAGGCAATGAGTGAAGCCCTCTCTTTGCACAAACCTAGTAGTCAGTAGGAAGGGAACAGTGCAGTAGCTCAAGGAGGCAATAGGATGTTTAAGTATAGGTTTTCTTATGATGGTGGTAATCATTGTATATTTGGATATAGAAGGGAGATGAGCCACTAGAGAGAAAGTAATCAAGGACACAGAAAAAAATAATTTAGAAACCAAAGTTCTGAAGAAGGTGAGAAAGAATGAACTTAAAGGTAGAAGTAGAGGAATAGTTCTTAGAAAGAAATACCATTTCCATTTAGATTGGAGGGAAGGAAGATAGCTAAAGGAATGAGGAAATTTTTGAGTTAAAGAAAAGATGAGGGAGCCCTCAACTAGTTCAGTTTGGCAAATATTTCTTTGTTTCATTTTTTCCATTAAAGGTGTGGAGGTCATCTGCCAAGAGTGGGAAAGAAGGGCTGTTACTGAGGTATAAAGAGGGTACAGAATGTATGAACGAACTATCCACAGGGGGAATGTGGTAGGAAATCAACAAGACAGTGACATCAAGGTTACCAGGCAACTTTAAGTACCAGGTTGCCATTAAATGGCAGAAATTTGTTCTGGGTCAGGTAATCACAGTTCTATTAAATTTTTTCACTAATGTTTCTCTGCTTGGGAGCAAAAATGGAGACAGTAGAGGATATAGTCAACCAGTTTAGGTATTAGCATAGAAAGCAAAGGAATAGATTAAATGAGTGAGACTATCTGAAGTGTTAGTGAGAGCAACTTTAAAGTGGTAAGTCATAGTCTTTAACTGGACAGTAAGTACAGATAGCTAGAAGAAACTAATGACAGCGAAAACTACGTAACCTGATAGGTTTCAGGGCTGCCATTGAGAAGCTGAAGGTATGAAATTTAAGGAGATTCCCGTGGGAAGCATTGTGGCATAGGGAAGAAAACCAGTCATTACAGCCAGAAGACTTAGTTGTGAAATCGGGCTCTATCCTTACACAAAACAGACGATGCTGGGAAGATTGCTTTGTTTTTGAGCTTCAATTTTCTCTTACTTAAAATTAAACATAATTATACTACCCTCATGGTGTTGCTATAATCATAAAGCACAAAGTTGGTACAGTAGATACTCAACTTCATGTTCCTTCTCATATTCGTGAGGTTAAATATTATAGTTTTGTAATGGTAGCTGCTTGTGGAGGGCCCTGAAGAATAGTATATGAAAATTTTAGAGAGATTTTATATTTTAGAAAGCTTGTTTGTACAGGCATCTGTTTTTGATGGTGGCCAAGAAAATGACAAAAGATGGAATAGAGTAAGCAAACACATAGTGGAGATGAATAGATTTAATTCTGTATGTGTACATGCATGCACATGTATGGGTGTGTATGTGTGTGTGTATGTGATAGTGAGTGAGAGAGAGAGAAAGGATATTAAGTGAATAAATAGAAGTTTTGGATATGGCTGAAAATGACTGAAATAGTACCCTTAAAACTAGAAGAGCCAGGACCTACCAAAGAAATAATTATTGCTTCTACTTGAGTAACTAGTTGACAAGCATTCAGTCTTAACTTTCTGAACTAATGGCAGCTAGCTGACTGATGTCCAGTTTAAAGGCCTTTAGGTCACCATCTATAGTTTTAAGGGGATCAGACTGTATTTGATGAATAATGGATGAAAGCATCAAGAGTCAAAATTAGAATATAAAACTGGGAAGGATAAAAACAAAACAAAACAAAACCAAAACTGGACAGTATGAAGGTTAGGGAAAAAGAAGGAAGATACAGTTGCCTCCTAAGTGTAAAATTTGTATCTCCTATCTTCTATTTATATTCATTTCCTGTGTGACTTTATTATCTAGTCTCATGATTTTAAATATTGTATATGCTGATAACTTCCAAATGTTCCAAATTAGCTCTAATCTTTCTCTTAAGCTCCAGATAATATGTTCAATTGCCTACTCAAAATTTCTACCAGAATTTCTAAAAAAGTATCTCAAACTTAACTTGTCCAAAACAGAAGCCCTGAATTATGCTGCCCAATTTTTCTCACCTGGGTAACTGATAACTTGCTCAGGTCAAAACCTTAGAGTTTTATCTTGACTCCTCACTTTCTCTTATGTACTTATACTTTGAATTTATTAGCAAAAACTGTTGGCTTTATCTTCAAATATTTCCAAGTAGGAAATATTTGGCAGGAAGTTATTTCCTGGATATTACAAATCTTTCTAACCAGTCTCCCTGCTTATTTCCTTTTCTATATGCCATGTCACGTTGAAGCCAGAGTAAACATTGAAAAATCTAAGAAATGTTATGCTTCATGTTATGTTTCCTTTCCTCAGAATGAAATGGTCTTATTTCTGTTATGTCTCCAACCTCATCTCCTTTTACTTTGCTCCTTTTCCTCTATACTTCAGCCACATTGACCTCCTTGCTGTGCCTCAAACATAGTAAGTATATACCCTATCTCAGAACCTTTCTTTCTGCTGTTCCCTCTGCTTGGAACTCAATTCCCTTTATGGCACACACCCTTAATACCTTCAGATTTTTGCTCTAATTTTGCCTCATCAGTGAGATCTCAGTACCCTATATGAAATAGAAGACTATCAGTCAGGTCTGGAAAGGGAAACAAAATCCTTTAGGTATTTCAAATGCAGGGGAGTGGGAGAAAAAGGGATTTAATACAGAGAATTGGGTACAAATGTGTTGGGAGGGTTGGAGAAACAAAAGGAAAAAAGTGTGTTTCCCAAGATTAGGGAAGTCACCATTGTGTCTAGGGCTACTGGGGGAAAGTGATGCTACTGAGGGCTGAGGAGCTTATACTTCTGCTAACTTCCTTCCAACTTCTAATACTGTGTTAATACATCCCAAAGGCAAAACCAATAGGACCACAGCTGGAAAGAGAGGCCAGGAAATGTTCAGGCTTCCAGCCTTATTGTATAGGGGAGAGTATGAAAGGGCTGATGTAGGGTAGGTGTCCACAGATATCTGGCATATACCCCTTCTACTACCAGTCTTTATCATCTTGCCCTCCTTTATTTTTCTTTATACCATTGATGATGATTTGTTCATTGACTATCCTCCTCTACCCCACCTCCATCAGAATATAAATTTTGTAAGAACAGGGAATTGGTCTGTCTTGTTTGCTAGTATATCCCGAGCAGTCAGAACAGTGCCTGGCATCCGTATGGTAGTATATTAAAAAGGGAGGGTTGGTGGAAATGGTTTGCTCCAGTGGAGAAGAACATCTTCCCACTGACATTGTTTAGAATTGCCAGCGCATGGTGATAATAAAAGGCAGAATGACTTGTAGTCAGTTTTGTTATTATTTTCTAATTTGCTACAGACAATGCCTCCTCTAATGTGAGGGTAAAGAATTAACAAATCTCTTTTCCACATCTAAGGACAAATTTGACCTTGGGTTAACTTTCTAGCTCTGTTCTCCCGGAAATTTGATAAAGATGAAATGCTAGCTTGTTACTACGCAGCAATTCTTATGGCAAAAATAATGATTGGTAACATGCATATGGACTAGAAGGAACTATAAATAAATTATAAATCCCTAGTGGAAAGCCACAGCTTTGGGTTTTTGTGAATGTGGTGACACTTGTGTCTGGACATTTCCATTGTAGGACCCTGGTAGCTGCCTAAGACTGATATAAGATATATTGATTCCTATGTAGGATATGCTTCTATGTTAGTGGCTCCCATACTCTCTTGGTATAGTTCCCTTGTACCTGAATGTCACTTGAAAAAAGAGAATAGCTCTTGGATGGCTGTGTATATGATTAAGAGGACTAGTTCCACCAAAGATGAAAGTCTGATGCAGCCCTACAGGACAGTAAATTTCCTGTTCAAAATCCTTTTAAATAAACTCGCTCATGATGCAGTGTATTTACATCTTATATAAATCTGATGTTTAGTTAAGATAATCCCTGATGGTCGTTCCAGCATGTAATAGATGCTTAATGAATATTTATTGAACAAATGCATGAGGCTGGAAGTGCATGTCACAGTTACATAATTACTGGATGGTATTACCTAAATGTTAACATACATAATTTGTTGAAACCAACAAATGTTTACATTGGCTATTCTGTATTAGTTAATAGTTCATAACTGTACTTCGTCAATTTTGAAATAATTTCCTTATCCTGAACAAACACATGTGCTCATAAAATACTGGGCAGGTTTTAAAGATAGACATCTTGTATGGCATTCTTTCAGTGGCCTCAGGCCACTGTTCAGCTTACCAATGTACCACACTGGATTAAAAAGTGGACATATGTGAAGCTACATATATCAGTGAAAATCAGTCTATACTTAAAAGGAGCTTGTACTGTGACTGATTAAGTTACAGACTTGCCACATTAATAGACAAGTGTAATTTCTTTCAACCTCTCTGAAAATTAATATTTCTTCCCATTATTTCTATCAAAGACCTCAAGCTTTCAGAAGAGATACTATGCTTTATTTTATCCCCAGTTTAGATATTGGTATACTGGTATAGAGGTAGCCAATAAACATTTGTTGAAATAAATTATACAGTCTAGGAGAGTCACAAGAATGCCTAACCTTGGGTGGAAATATAGAAGAAATGTTAAGCTATATAGGATAAGAGATTACGGAATTTAGATGCATTATTCCCTTGGAAAACCAAGTAAGTACAGCAGGCCAGAGAAAGTAGGGGAATGGGGTCTTAGAGCACCTATAAAAGCCTCTCCAAAGATAATCAAGCCTATGGAGGCAGGGAGCTAGAACTACAAATTCTTCTTTAGATTCCATGATTTAAGTATCATCTCTCTTCTTACCCCATCACTTTTCTTTATCACTAGTAAATGGGTTTTAAAAAAAAATTTTTTTAAACGTTTTATTTATTTTTGAGAGAGAGAGAAACAGCTTGAGCAGGGGAGGGTCAGAGAGAGGGGGAGACACAGAATCTGAAGATGGATTCCAGGCTCTGAGCTATCTGTCAGCACAGAGCCCGACGCGGGGCTCGAACCCACAAACTGCGAGATCATGACCTGAGCTGAAGCCGGACACTCAACCGACTGAGCCGCCCAGGCACCCCACTAGTAAACGGTTTTAATATAGAATGTACAAAAGTACATTTTTTTTTAAAGTACTACCAATGTACTCTGGGGGATAATTGAGAATATAGTCCAGTCTTACAAAAACATTAGGAAGAATACAAGAAATACAGTTTAAACAAAGTTGCCTAATAACTAGTTGCTTATGAATTTGCTCATTATCTTTAGTTTTCCCAACCCCCCTGAACTCATGGAGATGGACAAAGCATATAAATAAATCACAAGTAGGAATAGTTCATTAAATAAACCAGTTTAACAGAAATTTCTTTCTGATGCTAACCATAGTGTCAGTTAGTTGTAGAGATATTAAAAACATCACTATGTAGACCAGTTGAAAAGAATGTTTGTTTTGGGGGCTGCCTAGTGGCTCAGTTGGTTAAGTATCTGACTTTTGATTTTGGCTCAGGTTATGAACACATGTCATGGTTCGTGAGATCAAGCCCTGCATTAGGGTTCATGCTGACAGTGTGGAGCCTGCTTGGGATTCTCTATCTCCCCCTCTTTTGCTCTTTCTCTAAATATAAATAAACTTAAAAAAAAAAGAAGGTTTGTTTTGGGTCAATCAGTAATTTTAGAGAATGACCAATGTACCTATTCAGGGTCTAGAATACGGATTCATCTTTCCATTAGCAAAACAAATATTCTATTCCTTTCTTTTGTCCTTTCCAAAAGAGCTATAAGGGTAATGGAGAGATCTTAGGAAAATGTTCATTTCTTGAAGTCTTAGAAAAACAATGGTACAAATAAATAGCTTATTTTCAGAACAAAATTCTAAGACTTCAAGAAATTAAAATTAATGGTACACATAAATGGCTTATTTTCAGAACAAAATTAAGGGATTAAAAGAGAGAGAAAAGAAATCCTGTTAATCTTTTTAAAAACAATAAGGGGTAAAGTCTAAATAGATCTCTGTAGTTTTTGATCTGCTCTTAGGCTTTGAATTACCAGCACATCTGTTTTTCAATATTCTGTTTCATTAGATCTTCCAACTGAATTTTTGTATAACCTAAGCAAAACATGGAATAGACAATTTTTCAAGAGTTGTCAGAGAAAGACTGAATAAATTCCTCATCCTAAATCAGGGCTGAAACGACATTTGACATATTCTGAGAAGCATTCCACTAGAGAAGCTATCTTTAGAAAAAAAGAAAAAAAAAGGTTATCGAATCTTACCTGATGACTAAGAATCACATGGAACGTCCAGCAAGAAGGGCTAACCACTGTGTCCCAATTCACTGATTATTTCCCACACAGAAGTGGCCCTTCAGCTCAGCAGGTGGGTGGACACAATTTATTGTCCTAATAGACTGAGGACTAAATTTGCACAGTTGAATATCTATAGGTAGCAGCCATTATTCTTTGTTTATACATACTGAGTGTGTAGAAAAGCCATTGGTTGTAATATTTCATTCTAATAAATGGAAGGGAGCATTTCTCAATCTGTAATTTTTAGTCTTCCTCCTTCTTTTTGAATTATTCTAAAGCTAATTTATTTCCCTGTTATATAGGTATGTGGCAAAATCTATAATCCATTTTGTTCTATTTACAACACAGACAGAGTCAAAAATATTTTTATCTGAAGGTCCCATTACCCTCTCACCTTCCCCTCCCCCCCCCTTTTTTTTACCTCATTCCCTGTTGACATGACTGCAACAACTGGAAACTTATTAACTTCAACCTCTGTGACACCTACAGTTGCCAGAAGACCAATCTCTGAGGGGCCCATATGGGTTCCTTTGGCCAAAACGCATTCCCCTCTTTTAATGTCATGGCCGATGGGTCTGAAAGTCAAAGCAGAACAATAAACGGTGTGACTGAGAATAATATTTTTTCAACTAACTTTAGGGTCAGAGAAGGAGGACACACTCAAGAGGAGAAAAACATCAAGGAAGACGAGGCAGGAACAGAACAATAAAACAAAAAGTTTCGAAAAACTCAATGCTTTTTTTAAATACAAAATTTAAATCGCACATTAGAAGAGAGAAATAGGATTTCTATTACTGCTAAACAGAAATATGTTGCTTCACATTTGAAAACTATTTTACAAATTGCTTTGTACCACATTATAGACAAAAACACCAACTGCAACCTTCTTTGATGTAAGATAAAAATTTATATGAAAATATCTAGTGGCATTAATGATAGTAGGTCCATCGCTTGTTAACTCTGAGGTGAGGAGAATAACACTAAAGAGGTTACCACAGAGATAATTTCTATTCAGACAACTTAGGCTGACCCAGGTCTGTGGCTGCAGAAGTCAATTCAACTTGGCTTCCTGCCAGAGGGATGTGAGAATTGTAGTTTTGTTATAAAGACATTCGAGCAAATTAGTATTGACAGGATCAGGGCAAACATATTCTACTGTGAGAAAATAAAGTATATGCACTAGTTATGGTAAGACAGTAATCTCATCTTTGAATATAAAGAGTAGCAGATTTTTATTACTGATAGTCAGTAGAGGAGGGGCTATCATCTAATTGCATAAAAACTCAGCTCTGGGATTACCTGTGTTGATACCAAATTCTGGATTGTTCAGGGGCAGAGCTGGGTGACTCTGGATTATCTAGAAGTAGGGTTAACTGTGGATTAAGTGGGCTCATGACTCTCCTTCCTTCACATGTTGCTTCTGACTATTTCATTTACCTTTACCACATTTATGAAAAAGCAGGCACATGAGATGTAGAATTAAGAAAATTCATTTTACTACTTGTTAAAAGTCTTGAATGCTAATGGCTAATTGACTGAGCTGTAGATTTATAATAGCCATGCTCTCTTAAGTTCATGATCATGTAGAAACAAAAGTTGGCTGTGCATTCTGTATATGTTATGAATTTACCTGATATCTTGGCCTGGCCGGGCTTGCACCAGAATTCTTACTTCAAGTTCCTCAGTCCCCTGTAGTAAGAACAAGTCATGTAATTTCAAACAGAACAATCGAATAGAATTTCTGATCAATAAAATTTAGCTACTCAGATGCTTTTATCATCAGATAGGCCTACAATATATACAAAGAAAAGAGAACCATTTACTAAACATTTTGAACATGATAAGTTTCTACCACAGGTTCCTAAAAAATTAGGTTTGATGCCAAGGGATAAATAAAGGCTTTTTTTCCCCATAATTTTACTGCTTTAAAAAAATGTACAATTTCAAATATTGGATTTTACATTGTAAGCAGCATTCTCAAGGGAAAACAAAAGATCTACCTATATAGCTACCTAATAGATACAATGAATGTGCATGGAAATAACCTGTCTCTTCTATTCCCATGGGCCAAGTTTTCCAAATATCTGTAGAAATTTTGGTGAAGGGCTTAGAGTTTGCCTGGCAGTAGGTTTCTGTAAATTAATGGTGATCATTAATTTTACATTTATGGGCCGTGAATAATATTGTGACACTGGAATTGTGTCTTGTCATGTGGCAGAGTCTGTGGATGCAAGTGTTCTGGATTTCAATGCTCTGCTGGCTTCCTTGAGGCCAATAAATCTGTTGGATGGTTTTAATAGCAAGTAATGTGATCTGTATGCCAAGAGTTGAAAAGTAATTAAAAAGAAATCCCAGATCAAGAAAAGTTGGTCTCTCAGCATGCCCCAATTTTTCTATATACCCAGCCCAGAAGAATATTATTTATTCTTCGCTCCACCTGTAAGATATAAAATATCTTAAACTTCTTCAAAAAATAAGATAGCCAATCATTTAAACTTCAGTTGAAACTGTTCTTTTATTAGTGGCTGATCCTCTGGTTTCAATAACTGCTGCTAGTTTCAGTGAGATGAAGGCCAGCTTAGACCAAACAATTCCCTGGGAATTTAATTGCAGATAATAGAGGGGGCACTGACATATATTTAATATTTCCAGGCAATCGTTGATGACAAAAACTCTGGTTTTCTATAATTTGGTTATTTGGTTCAAATGCTTGGCTTAATATAATATTGAAGAATTTCTGTTAGATTCTTTTTCATTAAATTCTCCTTTGCATTTTGTCAAAAGCTAGTCTTTTTTCTCCCAGAGGTAAGTCTTTTTTTTTTTTTTAATGTTTATTTATTTTGAGAGGGAGAAAGAGTGAGAGGGAGCGCTCAAGCAGATGAGAGAGTGAGAGAGAATCCCAAGAATCTGACAGGGCAGAGCCCGATGTGGGGCTCAGGCTCAACCTCACCAACCATGAGACCATAACCTGAGCTGATACCAAGAGTTTGACACTTAACCAAATGAGCCACCCAGGTGCCCCAAAGCTAATCTTGATGAACACATTTCTCAGCTATAAGGTACGTCAACAATTAATAACTCTGCTCTTCTATCTTGAGGTGGTTTCTTTTCTTGTTTGCATGTGGAATTTCTTGGATCAAATGTGGTTCAAATTCTGTTATAATCATGGTAATGATCATACAAACGTTTCTTGTACCAAAAGATTTTCCAATCTAAGGCAATTCCTATTTACTAGAGATCTATACACTACAATGTAAGATCTTAACATTACCAAAACCCCCTGGATTAATCTTATAAGCATTGCAGAAAATGGGCATTTATAACACTGCAATAGGAACAAAGCCGTAAGACCTGGAGATGACGTACATCATCGGATTCCCTGATTAGTTCGGTGTCTTCTACTTGTACTACTGCGTCAGCACCGCAGGGGATTGGAGCACCTGTTGTAACCCGCATGACCTGTCCAGGCATTACCGTCTGAGTCGGCTGGAAATACAAACATGTAAGGAAGAATTGATTTGCTGTTGCAAAGGAAAAGTCTGCAGGAGATAAAATATTTTTAGAAACAAACCATAAAAGGAAAATCTTATACTCTCACTCATTTTGGTCCAGTGTAATAAAAACTACCCACAAAGAGGTGCATTTACACCAAAGAGGCTTTAACTTGATTTAAGGTGGTGACCATTAGATGTCCTGTTTTCCTTTTGAAGAACTGCCACTTACACATGCCACTATTGTGTCTAACTTAAATCATGTAAATTTCCATAATAACTATATGTGATTTGAGTGTCTATGAGAAAAAAAATGCCATGCAATGTGATTTTATGAAAGGCAATTATGAAAAACTAGCATGTTGGTCATTTCCTGAAGTTCTATAGTACTTTATTAACTAAACGTTTTGATTTAATAAAGGTAAGCCAGAAAAAGAATTTCAATTATTTCTCTTGAAAATAGTTCTCAAACATATAAGTTCACTTTTTAATAATAAAAGTCTAGAAAATGTAATTAAATAATTCAACAATGGTTCCTATGTCTGTAATGATTTGGGTTAAACATTTATCTCCAAGATTTTCACTATCTGAACTATCATATAGATGGTACAAGGGACTGACCACAGGACTTGCCCTGCAAACTTCTCTCAGCACAGAGAAAAGCATATTTCTGTAAGATCCATTTGACAGGTTTGATTTGGCCTCAGAAGAGCCACTTGTCATCAGCCATGATTAAGGTCAGAGTTGGGAAAAGGAATGCTTCAAATTTCCCCTAAAAGAAAATTCTGAGATAATATAACTTCCCAATGAGAAAGAGATCTTTCCAAAGATATCTGCTTCAAAAATATTTAAAATCTTAGGTCACAAAAATGTGAATATTCTGAACACTACTGAACTGTACACTTAAAAATGGTTACAATCATACATTTTATGTTATATATATATTCTACTACATTAAAAAAATTTAGGGAATGGTTAAGGGAAAATATCCCTCTATTACATGTACAAAATAAAACCAGAAATTTATTTATTAAAACAGTCTTAAAATCTTCTTTAAATAATATTACTGCAGCATACAATGCCACCAACAGCTAAAATTATCAAACCCTTCAATCTATGCAAAGTACAGTGTTAAGTTCATTATTACATTCTAGAATATAAATCGTACAAAGACAGGGATTTATTTTTTTGTTTGCCTCTCTGATCACATCATCCTTCTCAATCCTGTGCCATGGCCCTGAAGGCTGACCTCTATGGACTATTTCAACCAGGTTCCAATCACTCTGGCTTCTGGTTAGGTTCAGCCAATGGGAGTGTCAAGAAGAGATTACAGGGTAGGAGAAAGAGAAAAGTAGGGTTTTTATTCCCCTTGCTATTTCCCTGGTGGGCTGAAGTTTGGTGATGGCTATATTATATTTGCTATTGAGGGCTACAGCTTCTACTGGGTGGCCCTATCCCGTAGCTATCAATCTCCCCTGGTCCAGGGACCACTCTTTCTCTTTGCCCCTTCAGACCTAGAGGTGGTTGGTAATAGAGCGTCACTGTTGTTAGCACCCAGGTGCTTAACATTCCTTTGTTTCCTTTAACTTCTATTTCTTGGGTATAGTCCCTTTAATCACCCATTTCTTACAAATACTTATTGCTCTATCATACCAAACAAAGTTGGTTATGAACAAATATTTCTAGAATGAATGAATGAACATGTATGATCTCAGTAGCTGAAAACTACATGAAGTATTCCATCCTTCTTGGCTTATAACTCCAGTGTTCTCCATGCTTTTATCCCATAGCTATTGGCAAAAGAGATTCTTGGGATCAGCTCTGGCATTGAGATTTTTCCCTTGTTCTGTTATTTGAATAAAAGATATTCCAAGCTTTTAAGAATGGTTACATTTTTATGTAATTTTCTACTAAGATGCTGCATAGGATTTCAAATGAAAAATTTAGAGCCCAATGCATTAAAATTAAAAAAATTCAACCCTGATATTATTTATTGTCTGGGACATTTCCTAATCTACTATATATGACCATTTTGTAGCGCAGTGATTTTTGATGGAAAGCATTAAAGTTTTGATATGACATATGTATTTTTTAGTAGAGGTACTATGCTAAAACTATCTTAAGAGCCCATGGAGCAAAGATATTTAATATAGGCCTAAACAGGTCTTTCTTTTGTGCCTTTTTGGTGAAGGCAGAAAGTGAATCCTAAAGTGAGTATCAGGGCGGTTGCTTCTTAAGCTGAAATGTGTTAGCCTGAAGCCCTGCCTTAAGTTAGGCTCAATGCACCATATTCTGTAAATTTACTTTAAGTTTATAGTGATTGTACCTGTAATTTTCTCTACTTTTTGGCTTAAACCAACTCTTAAGAGGTGTTTCTGTGTGGTTATTAAATAAAAAATTTGGTTCCTCTCTAAGATTAGTGAGGAATTCCTACCAGCTCACTAATAGGAGATTGAATGTAAAAGATATTATTGGATATATAAGTATGTATCCAATATATGAAAAACTCCAGGGATATGTGAAGTACTTCCTTTAGATTGTTAAGAGTAACAATTCTTTTTTAAGAGTAATTTGCTCTTTATTTGTATTGATATACCTTATATGTTTTTATACAAAGTAAAAATGATTAAAACCCTGATTTTTCCTTAATGGAGGTATTGAGTTTTTGGAGATTTGTCCAGTGACAGCACTTTATAATCATGTAATATTTTCTTTGAAAGTATCTAGTGCTAATCATTAGGACCAAAACAAATGATAAGTGATTTAAGGCCAAATATTTTGGTAAACCAAGAAAGCATTTTGTAAATCACTATTTCTTTGTATGCAATGGTACCCAATTCTCAAGTACATGTACTCCCAAAAAGTGAGCAATTTCGCTTTTGTAAGTTCTCTGAGATTGCTATAAAGTCTGTATAATACCTTAGTTATTGATAAAGGGCATCATAAGTGATTTGTAGAGAAACCCCATTTTCTTGTAGTTTTCATCTTTTTTTCCATCAACCTTACAAGAAGTTAGCAACTTTTAAGTTTCATGACTTTTCCTGTTCTCTAGTACAGCTGGAAATCTTAACTAGTAAATAAAGCTTAAGATGTTCATAAGACCCTTATTAATCTGTTACCTATGTATTTATACTAGGCTGTGACTACCACAAACTATTTGTAGTTTCCTAATCAGTCCATGCAATTTTTAAAAATACCTCTGTGTCTTGGCTTATACTATTCTCTTGGCCTAAAATGTCCTTTTCTCACTTCCATTTTGTAAAGATCTCTTAGGTCCAGCTCCAATGTTATTTTCTTAATCCTCCTAGGATGAAATGCTTGACCTCTCTATTATGCTCCACAGTACATGACTGATAGCATTAGTTTGCACTTAATATATAATATTTAGTTTATATTCTGCCTCCTCCCTGGATGTAAACTCCTTAAGAGTAGCAATCATATCTTAATCTACCTCATATACCTAGAACCCAACACAGTGCCTGGCATACATAGTTCATATGTTTGATAAATGTTGAATAGACTCAGTTGAAGATCAGAGACCCAGAATAATTGGTACTTTGTGGCTTTGTTATAAAAATGGATACTTTAGACATCCAACACTGAATACAATATGTATCAAGAAGTCAAATAAATTCTGAGGTTGCAATAACAGTCATTTATAAAAAAGGGATCTGGGCCTACCTGTTATTTTTGTCAGGAAAACAGTCATGGGGACTAAAACCAGCCTGTGAACAGAATCTAATCACTGTAGTGTCAGGCTTGGCTTCAGAGAGCTGTATATAGTTTTCTTCAATGCTTGAATGTAGAGATGAGGAGGCTAGGGTCACCACCACTAGTACCATCTTTCTCCTATATACCTCCTCAATTTCTCCCTATTTTCAGTACATATGGGAGTACATAATAAGCCAAGGAAGAAAAGGTATGGACACAGTTTTTGTTCAAACTGCCACATTCATTCCTTTCCTACTTTATTTTTATATAATCCTTATGAGTGCTTGGTAGTAGTAGAGGAAAAAGTACATTGGTATTCTTCTGGTTCTATTTAATAAGGTAGAAACTCTTTTAACCAACCTCCAAAACTCACTAGATTAACATATGCTCTCTATTTTCTCTTAAACATAATGGTGCTTACAGCACTATTTAAGTTTGAGGCTGTTAGACTCTTTATAATTATAAACTACTGCTTACAGTTCAAATGAGTTTCTTCCCAAACTTGTTTGTGCCAGTTTGTGGCAGTAGTTGCTATTGGATTATGTAGTTTAATTAAATATTATGGAAATCAATGCTATATGAGTGTGAATAGTTTTTTCCCTATAAAAATTGTTAAACCTCTGTTAAAACTCAACTAAAATTTTTTGCTTAAAAACAACTGTCAGATTAGGTGTGGGTGAAATCACTGTAAGAAACTGCAAAAATATAATAAAAACCTAAAAGGATTCTATACATAGATAATTTGCAAATGTTCTTGAATTTTTTCCACTTGAAAGGCCAAAGTTGGAAATCACATATAATACTTTTGGGTGTGATTTATGTAAGAAAGACTAGATAGAAATTCAAATAGCAGATACTTATTAAAAGAAAAGCCTTGGCTTTCCATCAAATTACTGACAAATAAATATTCATTTATTTAAGTTAAATTTGTTTATTTAAAAATATACAATCATTTCCTACTTATTTCCAATTAAATGGCAAATTACTAGTCACAGAAGCATTAAATAAGAGGACTTCTATTGTACTTCATTATGACCCATTAGTGCTTCCTTTTCTTAAAAGAAATACATGTATACCTGTTCACTGGCTAGCTCCTTAATGAGAAAAAGTAATTTAAATGATTAGCTAGAGAGGTTATATAATTTGCTGCTTCTAATTTTCTCTCTAACACAATAGAGAAAAGTCTAGGACCACCACCTAGAAACTGTAGTTCTATCCATAACATTAATGTTTATATAGGAAGAATGATCCAATCACAGGACCGGAAAATGTTTGTGGGGCATATCTGTGAGACATACCAACAATACCATGCCATATATTAATAGACTCAGATTCTTTCAGTTAAAAAATAGTTCTTTTGTCTCTTTCTTGTGGGAACCATCCTTTAAGCTCTTTGATAACCTGTCTAATCCACATCTAAGATTTCCATTACAATGATGGTAGCTTAAAATTCAATGCTAAAAGTCCATGAGACTGAAATCTTCAGGGCCTATGGATCTCACCTGTTCACCAGCTTGGGATTCCCCAATGATGAAACGATCTCCTGGGCCGTCGGCAGCTGTGAGGTGAACAGAACCAAGAACAAACATCAAAATGGTCTTATAGCAAGGAAAAAGGATCTGGTGTTGGATTCTGAAATTTGACTCAAATGATGAGATAAGGCTTCAGGAAAGTATAATACTTTTCTGATCTGCTAGACCAGACCAGACAATAGCTTTGTTACTACTGGTTTGATCTTTTGGTATCCACCACTCACTAGTACCAGCAGAAGTGATCCTAATTGTGCCTTTTCTTAATGTCATTGGAGATGGTCATCCTGTTGCTCCATAATTTCCATACTGGTGCTTTTAGAATATAACTATTGCCTCTAGCCTGTCCTCCTAAATAAACACCATATATGCATGTGTGATATACATGTATACTATCGTGGATACATCTATCTATACAGACATATTACTACTTACATTCATGTTTCTCCATTTTCCATAACTTTTAAATTATTTCATACTATTTTCTTATTTATCACTCGGTTACTCTATAGTGACTCAGTCAAGTAGAAAGAACATATATTCTTTTTTTTCATCTGACATTTGAAGGAAATGAGTCACAGAATGAAGGGACTTAGGTTGAACAAGTTTCGGTTAGTGGTAGAGCCAGGACTAAAACACAGTCCCTTATTTCCCAATATAGTATTTTTTTTGTCTATTTATTTATTTTGAGAGAGAGAGCGAGAGCGAGGGAGAAAGAGAGGGAGAAAGCACACATGGGCGGGGCAGAGAGAGAGAGAGAGGGAGAGAGGAAATCCTAGGCCTGGTCTGCATTGTCAGCATGGGGCCTGATGCGCGGCTAGAACTCATGAACCATGAGATCACGACCTGAGCTGAAACCAAGAGTCAGATGCTTTACCGAATGGGCCACCCAGGCACTCTATATTGTTTTTTATAATGGGCCAAAATGCTATTTCTAAATCATAATATATAGGCAGTTCTGCATTATGTTTGCTGACTCATACAAAGAAAAGTTAACTTTCTATATGAATATTTTAATTATATTTGCAATCATGCTGATACATAATAAAAAGTATTTCTTTGAAAAAGGACATATAAAATTTACTTTTTTTATGTGACTACAAAGTGGTATTTTTCTAAAGGCTTATATATAATACTGTTTATAATGAGTCACTTTTTTTTGCAGGGCTTTGGTTAACCTGATATAGAGAGGAACAAAAATTAACATTTTCTTAAAGTACTAGATGTTGTATCTTGTGCTTTATAGACATTATCTCAGTTAATAAACTCTTGGGTTTCTTGTGCTTTTTAGAATCCTATTGTATTTTCAGTGTTCATTTGAAAAACGAGAATAGCTTTTCTGCAATTCTATTCTTATGCTGCTTTTGTGTTTAAATTTTTTTAAATGAACAATTTAAAATAGACATAAAAGACATAAAATCATTGCTTACACAATTAGCAACATTTTAGTAATCTTATTTCATATATCCCTCCATTTATTTTTACAGTATCTTTTTTTTATAAATGTTTTCTTATTTATTTTTGAGAGACAGAGAGACAGCACGAGCAGGGGCGGGTCAGAGAGAGAGGGAGACAGAATCTGAAGCAGGCTCCACGCTCTGAGCCAGCTGTCAACACAGAGCCCGATGCGGGGCTGGAACCCACAAACCCTGAGATAATGACCTGAGCTGAAGTTGGAAGCTTGACCTACTGAGCCACCCAGGCGCCCCTATTTTTACAGTATCTTAAGTGAACTTTGATTTTCTTACTGAAGAAAATTAAAAATTCAATTATCTTTCATAATTCCACACTAACTACATCTCAAGAGTGAATAAATTTATTTTTAAGTATTTTTCTACTAGAGATATTCCCAGCTTGCCACCTATAATAAACAACCTAGATATTTTCTCTTTTTCCCTCTTGCACAAGGGGAAGTTAGTTGTGTTTTAGAGCAAAGCATAGCTGCATCTGAATCCTGGTTCTGCCTATTATTAGCCTCAGGACTTTTAGCAAATTATTAAGCCTTTCTCTAAATTTCAGATTTCTTGTTGAAAACATAGGGATAATCATCCTTTAAAAATAATATCTTTTAAAGCTGTTTATTCCTTTCGAATATTCATTCACTGAATTTCTACTGAGTATATTCTATGCCTTAAGTGTCATATTAGGTGGTGGGACAGAGTGAAGTAAAACCAGATATGATTTCTATCCTAATGCAGTGCCAATTTACGGCAATGTTCAAATCAAATGTGGAGGGTGGGCTGTGATATAAACTTGTAAATAATTTTTTGATGTCTTTATTTATTTTTGAGACAGAGGGAAAGCACAAGCTGGAGAGGGGCAGAGAGAGAGGGAGACAGGAACTGAAACAGGCTCTGCGCTGATAGCAGAGAGCCCGATGTGGTTCGAACTCACAAGCCGTGAGATCATGACCTGAGCCGAAGTCAGACGCTTAGCTGACTGGGGCACCTGGTGGCATTTGTAAATACTCTTTAAAATGAGAATGAGTAGAAATATATTTCATCACACATGGTAAGGATGAATCATATTGTTTCATGAAACTTATTTTTGTTTATACATGTGTGCGTATGTACATTTATATGAATTGTACGTTATATATATGTGTATAATGTATTTAGTGTGTGTCTTTCTCTGGGTGTAGTTAAAGCCACTGATGTAATGGAGGGGATAGATAAGGTAAATAGGCAGAAAGGGTGTGTGGGTGGCGGGGGGGAGAGAAATGAGTAGAAATGCTCCAACTAAGATCTTCACCTCTGTGCCAAGGCCTCTGTTTCATACCTTCCTTTGATCTTATACTCTAGCCACTTTCAATTTCTAGAACTGTAGCTCCCTGAGCGTACCAAGATGACTCATATTTTAGCTCCATTAATATATGCTACTTTCATTGCTTGGGGAGTCCTTTTCCTTTCTGCACTTTCTGATTAAAGACCTCTTAGCCTTTAAGACTCAGCTCAAGTGTCACTTTCTCTATGAAATCATATTTGACTCTTCTTCCTTTAAGAGTCAGCTACTTTCTCTTTTGTTTCCCCAGTGCATTCCCTAAATTATTCTAATTTATGGCTTCCTAATTTTTTGCAATTATTTGCCTATTTGTCTCAGGGGAATCCCTAGCACTTGGTGGATAATAGGTATTCAATAAAATTTTCAATCTGTGAAGTATTAAAAATGTTCAATAAATGAAAGAGTATGGTTTATAAAAATCTTTTTAGAAAGATACATGCATAAATGAATAAATAAATATTTTTCAATGCAAAATGCTGTATTTTGGGGGCACCTAGGTGGCTCAGTCGGCACAGGCACTCTTTCTCTCTCTGTCTCAAAAAAAAATAATCCAAACTGCTGTATTTTGGATGCCTCCTATTTTCTGTTGGTCCATGCATATAGTATATATAATTTTCTTTCTTTCTTTTTTTTTTTTTTGAAAGAACCGTCTTTAAAAATTTTTTTAATGTTTATTTATTTTTTAGAAAGACAGAGAGACAGAGGGCAAGCTGGAGAGGGACAGAGAGAGGGAAAACAGAATCTGAAGCAGGCTCCAGGCTCCGAGATGTCAGCACAGAGCCAGATGGGCTTGAACTCACAAACCATGAGAGCATGACCTGAGCTGAAGTTGGATGCTTAACCAACTGAGATTCCCAGGCGCCCCCATGTATATAGTTTTCAAATGTGAGTCAATGTTCACCATCTATTAAGAATGTTTAGAAAGACTGCTCTGGTTAATTTTATATAATAACTTAGATCATGTTGCTATTCTGTTTGCATTGTGCCTAGCTTATCATTGATTTTCAATAAATATTTGTTAAAAGAATAAAGAATTGAATTTGGCATTTCCATAATACTTAGGGGGAAGTCTGTAAACTGATTTGTACATATTAGAATTATGTTTTTGAAAGTTTTTGAATAAATTCATAAATGTGCATACTTTATTTCTTCAGTAAGATTATGAACTTCTTAAAAAATTTTTCTAAAAATGTTTATTTATTTTTGAGAGAGAGAGAGAGAGAGAGAGAGAGAGAGAGCATGAGTGGGGGAGGAGCAGACAGAGAGGGTGACACAGAATCTGAAGCAGGCTTCAGGCTCTGAGTTGTCAGCAAAGAGTCCGATGCAGGGCTGACTCATGAACTGTGAGATCATGACCTGAGCTGAAGTTGGACGCTTAACCCACTGAGCCACCCAGGTGTGCTCACTTAAACTATGTTCTTCACTTTGCCCTGAAAATTTCTATCTGGGAAACATGTGTCTATATTGCTAGCTAAAGAAGGCTCAGTCAAACCACATTATAGAAGGTTCTTGGTGGCAAGAGAGAAGTTGCTTTTATTATTTTCTTTATAACAGTGCTTCTCAACCCTTAAAGTGTGTACAAATCGCCTGCAGATCTTGTTAAAATATAGTTTCTGAGTTAGTAGGTCTGAGGTTTTATGTTTCTAACAAGCTGATGTGGATGGTGCTGGTTCCTGAACTACCCTTTTGAGGAGCAGGGCACTCTAAGATTGTACTGGGTAGAGACAAATTCAGACTCAAGGAAAACATAAGGGATAAAAATTAGTGAAGTACAATAGAAATCCTGATTTTACATTATCATGAAGACTCACTATTTCTTTAAAAAAAATTTTTTTTTTTTTACCATTTCTTCTTTTTTTTTTTTTTGAGAGACAGAGCCAGAGCATGAGCGGTGGAGGGGCGGAGAGAGAAGGATAAACAGAATTTGAAGGAGGTTCCAGGCTCTGAGCTGTCAGCATGGGGCTCAAACCCACAAACTGTGAGATCATGACCTGAGCTGAAGTTAGACACTTAACCGACGGAGCCACCCAGGTGCCCCTCACTATTTCTTACAAAGACAAAAATAATGATCTAACTTGCTGATATTTATTTTAAAGTATCTGTTAATGAGACAGGTAAAAAAGTTACCATTTTCAAGGTGAATTCTACAAGCTTGGGTGGGAAGGGGCAGAAGTGGAGGTATGCTGGCATGTGATCCTAAAGCTTGTAACTAAATAAGGAAGCAAGCCACAACATGCCATTAGCAAAGAAGCATGGATTCCAAGGATTTCTGTAGAGGCTTAGAACGCTGTCCCCCCACATTCAGACATTTATGTTAGTAAGTAAGTTATTTTTCTTTTTCGTAACTATAGAATTTAATTTAAAGGAAGTGATAAAAGCAATAGAAATCAGATCCTAACAGCAAATGCATTCTATAACTGAATCATAATGCTTCAATGCTAGACCCTAAAGTTGCTCCCACCTTTACATTCCTTTTTTAATGTCCAGAAAACACTTAGTCTTCTTCACCTGTTTATATGAAGATTTTCAATGATATCATTTAAAAATGGATACCATTAGATAACTATTCATTGTGGCAATGTATAGAATCTGATCTTCCTGAGCCATTTGCTATAGAACTATCCTTCATTTTCATTTTCTAGCCATATGTGAACTCTCTTTAAGCCTCTTGAAACACTTTATAATTATTCATTTATTTTCAGTAATAAAGAGTTTCAACAATTCCATGTTAGGACTGAATGAACTGAGGCTATAGAGATAGCATAGCTTCAGAGGTCCTAGGAAATATCTTTGAGAGAAGAATAGGCAGAGGGATTAAGAATTTGATTACAGAACCACACTGTCTAAGACTGGATGACAGGCAACAGGACCATAGCATTTGCTCGTATACTTAGATTAAGACTATAGAAAGTGTTGCGGGGCAAGGGACTGTAACAGGACTAGCACAGCAAGACTGATACTTGCTGCAATTATACTGAGGGATTCAATCAGGTTAGTTGTTTGGAATTTTAAATCTGTGGCTTTTTCTTAGGGAAAGCAGGAAGTTAAGAGTAGGACAGGCGAATGAGAAAGCATTTTATATTCTTTACCATCATCTTCCTGGAGAAAAATGCTCATTTACTGTTAGTATTGGGGGAAGAGATATTATATCCTTAAACATAGTATTTTAAGCTTTTTGGAATTGGCTAAAATTAATTAACCCAGAAATCTCTCTGCTCACTTGAGTAATTCTCCCACATCATAAGGCTCTCTTCTTTATCTAGAGTGATGTATAATGGAAAGCAGTAAGTTATTAAATGGAAAACTAGCTGTGGCCAGAGATTTACATGAAAGAAACAGAAACCTTAGAACATGGCTTTAATGAAAGAACAAGACTAGCTCTAAATCAAAAAGGTTATACTGAATTTTCATGTGAATTTTAACCCACTGGAAGTACAACGAAGTGTTAATGGTGGCTAGGCATTGAGACAAAGAGTAATTTTAAAATGTTCTTTTTAATTTTCTTACTTTTCATAAGCATGTATTTCAATCAGGATGTAAATAAAGAAAAAAAATTCAAATTTACTTTACCTAAATGGCAAAATTTTTCATATCTTTCCAGAATTGTTTGTAACACATGGTTCATAAAATAATTAGTGGTTTGTTTTTTCTTTTGTCTTTTTCTAAATCATCCCTGTAAAACAAGTTCTGAAGGGATAAGTCTTTCGAATAGAAAATTTTCAAGAAAGCTGAACATGATACTCTAAGGTACGTCTGCCTCCATGAGCATCTACAATGAGACTGAGAAGACAGGCACCCGCATCTCTACAGGAAGGCAGAACGCATCAAGACGACTCGCTTAATTAGTGTGAAAAGAGACATCACTCTTCAAAAATACAAATGAAAATACCATATCGATCCTAATTGGTAACACACTAATTTCATTTTCTTTTCTCTGCTTTTATCTTTCAAATTCACTCCACCTTTGGGAGAGGTAGATGGTTAAGGCTTGAGCCTGGCACCTTCCCAGCTGCCGGCACCCAAAATAAATCTCTCCCTTTCTCTTTTACTACTACTACTACTACTACTACTACTACTACTACTACTATTACTCCTCCTCCTCCTCCTCACTCCATCCTGAATGCAGTTTTAGGTTTATCACATTACATGTCTTCCTACTATATCATCATCCCTTGATTTCTGCCGTCTTTAAACTTTTTTTCTTTCCTTTTTAAAAGAAGCTGTTCCTATTTCTTGTTTGCTTAAGTCATTTTTTACTGTCTTGATTTTCAACCCACATACCTTAAAGCAAGTGATCCTCCAACTGGTTTGGAGTTTTATGCCACATGTTTCTGAAGGATACTGGCTAATGCTTAGTGATCCAGAGCAAGTTAGCAACCTCTTTACACCTACAGGGTTAGCAATGCTCACAGGTGCCACTGGTTATTACTGGAAGGCCTACGGCAAAGGCAGAGGAGAAGAAAAAAGGGAGAATAAAGGGAGTAGGGAGACAGGAATGGGAGTCAAGGAAGACAGGGGTGGAGAGAAGAAGGAACACGAAGTAGAGTGGTAGAGAGCCACAACAATAGCCTCAAGGATATTCTTTACCAAACACTGCCCGTGGGGAGTGCTGTAACACAGAAAAGACTAGGACCATGACTCTTTGTTCACTGATGGCTTCGGCTGCCTTAATTATGATGTTGGTATATATACACAGACACATCAAACACTCCTACTTTGAGGTTTAACCTTATCTGCAATGATTATCTGTTATGTATTATGTCTACATATTTTAGAGACACTTCACAGGAAAGAAATAATGTGAATTACCTGCATGATAGTTGGTTGAACTTTTTATATTGTGAGGTGTTACTTTAGATGGTTTTTGTGTGTGTGCGTGTGCACACAAAATAACTAAAAACACCACCACTTCAAAACAAAAGAATAAATAAGATACTGAATGGTAATTGTACATAAAATTTCTTTGGTAGATTCTGTAGTAGCAGAAAGGCTCCTTTGAGGCTCATGTGGGCTAATCACTCTTTTCGGCAACTAGAAAAGCTAAGAGCAATAGTTTCTTTTTATTGAGCTACTGCTAACTCATGTAAAAATCACAGAATAACATTGTTTGAGAATAACTCTGCCTCAAGTAATTTATTTTCTTACTTTCTATGTTATATTATCAAGAATGTAAAAAATAGACTTTCTTATCCCTTTGGTATTTAATCTGCTATAGCTGTTTGTTCTACTCTGGAAGTAAGAATTCTTTGTCATTTTATAGTAATCCTATATGGCTACCAATTATAAGTTCAAAACAGAACTGATATTTTAGTTGGAGAATAAGAAACAAAAAGAGCCAATGAGGCCATCAGAAGACTGAACTAACTTTCTTACTGGACAATATTCATTATAATAAGCACAGTAGAAGGAATATATTTGGAAGAAAGAAAATCCTAAGAGCTGCCAGGGATTTGTATTCATGTTCTTAGAAACACTCTACTTTAGTGGGATCAAGCTGAATGAGGTACATACAAGATAGTATTTCTGAGAAGGAATACACTAGTAGGAATTAATCTCTCCACCACTTTATTTATGTAGAATATGAGAATAGTTCAAATAAATGTTATCTTTCTTTCCAGAGACGATCTAAGGAAATGTGTTTATAATGATAGTAATAATAATAGTTACCATTATCAAACATTTAAAAAAATTATTGTGTGCTTGTTTTTGGTGCCAGGTACTTTACTAAGGCTTTCTAGGGTCTTATTTAATTCTCACAACAACTTTTTGGGGTAAGAATTATTATAATTATCATCACTGAGAAAACTGAAGCTCAAAAAGTTAAAATAATTTGCTCAAAGTTACATAGAACCTAGAGAAGTCTGACTTTGCTTTTCAAAGCCCATAACCTTAACCATTTGCTATATTGCCCCAACACAAAAAGATACTGCTAAGAGAGTGATGGAATATGGAGGAGGTTAATGGATATATTTAATTATAAAAAAGAGGAAATGTTTTTAATGGCTAGGTAGAGTAAAAGCAACAACAAGAAACAAGTAAGAGGCTCCATAAAAAACCATTAAAAAGGAACTTGTCTTCTTAACAGCTCTAATAAACTGGGAAATGTTTTTAGACATTTCTTCAATGATATCAGCCTTGAGTTAATAACCAATAATAGTTTCTAAGTAATTAGCTTGCATTTTCATTTTGGGTTCTTAGATTAGACTTTAAGCAGGCAATTGCTATTTAGATTTTGCTTTTAACCTTTATGCAATCTCAGGCAACTCCAAAGGTATAAATTGCTGGTACTATATAAGGTTTCAGAACGTTGAATTCTGGCCCTTCCAGGGAATTAGAGGTTTCATTTGTGCTTGCTTTTTAGGAAACCCTTATTGATGTTTGAGTTTAAAACAGAAGAAAAGACCACCCTACATTATTCCTGTGCTGGGAATCCACTCTTCTTTCTTGGACCACATAGTTTTCAACTAGAAAACATCTGGACAACTTCCAGATCAAGACTGTCTGCTTCCAGGCCAAGACTGTCTTCTTATAAGAAGAATAAGTTATAGTACAGTGTTTTGATCAATCTCTACATATTTATTTGTCAACAAGCATTTTCAAGTAACTATAATACTTCTGCTAAAAAGTCTTAATCCAGATTGTTATCTGTGAATAAAATTATTTTGATAACCAAGGGAGAAACAAATGTAAAACTTACTGGGTGCCTAGGCTAAGTCAAAAATCTGAAGGAAAAAATACAGCGTGAGTATGATGATACTCAAAAACCCCAAAATATTTACCTCGGACAGCATAGCCATCTTTTACTGATGCTGGAAAGGGGGGTAGGTTGTCTTTTGCATATACATCTTGAGCAAGGACTCGCCCCATTCCATCTGAAAAAAGAGAATATAAAAAAATATGGATGTTGAGAGCAATGGGTTAAACAGGCAGTCATAAACAAGATAGGTATGTGTGCTTGTCTGACAAGCCTTGTATATGGGCTCAGTCAGACCTCCTGATTTCTATCCCAAGGAGTTGGAGACAGAAGGAAGAGATGTATCCTTGTGTCTGAAATGAAAGATTAGATTCAGTCAATTAATAGTTATGCTTGCAGAGATCATCTGAATATGAGCAGATACACAGTCATCAAAGATGTGTTCAGTTTGATGTGTCATTAATTCTTTAACTACCCAAAGATTATTTTCTTTAAAAAGCCAATTCTTAAACATTTTCTCTTCATTTCCCCAGTAATTTCGCTTCTAGAAATCTATCCTAGATAGAAAGGAAACAGATAAATCTTTATGCACATGTTTATTTCACTTGCTTATATTAGTAAGAAAAGGAAAGAAATAAAAAGATCAACAATATAGAAATTTAAATACACAATGACCTATCCTTATGATAAAATATTATACAGGCTAAAGTAATATTTATGAAGAATATTTACTGACCAGAAAATTTCTATGACTTATGTTGAAAACACATGCAGAACTGTACATGCAGTATATAATCTTAACTCTGTCAACATAGATGTGTACATGTCAATAGAAAAAGATGAGAAGGCCATACATGAAAATTTAATACATTGATTTAATATTTTATTTTAGTATGTTACAATTATGTATGATTTTTATTCCCTTTGTGATACTTTTCTAAAAATTTCCCAGTTTTCTACAATGATCATATGCTGTTTTTACATTAAGCAAGTTTTTCTTTTTCTTAAGAAGAGAAAAGTAAAGAAAATAAATTTTAGCCCTTGATTTTGGCTTTAGGTTAACCTAAAAAATTATTGACTTGCCAGTAAACTGCCTTGTGAAATGACTATTCAAACCACTCTGAATAATAATCATTTTTAGCTAGAGCTTAGAAATTTGAATTAGTGCCAACACAAATAAAAGTTTCAAGAGACATGACCAATTCCTTAAATCTTCTAGTCAGAATCTGTCTTTATTATTATTTCAAAGAGGCAAAAGAATAATAGGAGATGGAGATGGAAGAAGAAGAGGGAAGACATCAAGTTTGTCCCCAGAGACTGTAAGTAATACAAGACTTCATTTATAGGAGATGTTTGTATAATCTAGAAAACTCCATTGTTTCCAGAGCTAAATGGGTGTCTTTGCTTATTTGTTTTTTGTTTTTGGCTTTGTCCTTCTTAGCCACCTATGGCTCTGATTTCCAGATTCCAGGACCTAGAAGTACAGAGAAATCTTTAATTTTGTATTCTGATCCATAGTGACAGTGATATTAACTCTTTCCTTTTAGGGAGGTGACAGATGAACTGGAAGGGGGAACTTCTTAGCAATTTCTAGCTTCCGATATTCCTAGAAGGCTGTAGCTATTCTGGACCTATCCTGAAACTACTGACCTATATTTAGTAAGACCAGAGAAGTGGTGGTGAAACCAGAGAGTCTAGTTTGTATTCACGTATACACTATTAACTACCAAATGAACCTGATGGTGAGCCCCATAGCATTTGACAAGATCACAATAAACTTCCTGGGGTGGCTCCTTGCCTGGTCTGGGGTAGTTCACGAGAATGTGAGTTATACACCAGCTCGGAACCTAAGAGAATGATTTTGCTGAAATTATGAATAGCTCAGTAAAAGTAATAGTTAATATTCAAAGACAGCATAAGGAGATTAAGAAGTATAAACTTCCAGTTACAAAAGAAACCGGTTTTCCTGGGTCTCCAGCTTACAGACGGCATATCCTGAGACTTCTCAACATCCATAATCATGTGAGCCAATTCCTCATAATAAATCTCTTGATGGATCTATATATCTCCTATTGGTTCCGTTTCTCTGGAGAGCCCTAACTAATACAAATGGAACAGAACAGAGAGCCCTGAAATAAACTTTTGGTCAAATGATCTTCAATAAGGGTCAAATGATCTTTAATGGGGGAAGGACAGTGTTTTTCAACAAATGATGCTGGTGTTGGGAAGACTAGATATCCACCTACAAAAGAATGAAATTGGATCCTTATCTTCCACCATATATAAAAATTAACTCAAAATGGATTAAAGAATTACATATAAAACCTAAAACTATATCATCCTTAGAAAAAAAGTTGGACATGGCAATGATTTTTTTAATAGTGGTGATGAATGGATAAAATATTTTCTTTTTTTTTTTCAAACATCTTCTGATTTTATATTGAAATATTTCTCCCAATAAAGTAAATGGGCCTCACATTTTATAAAGCTTTCATTTAAATTCCAGTTAATAAACTGTTAATATTAGTTTCAAGTGTACAATATAGTGATTCAACACTTCCATACATCATCTAGTACTCATCACAAGTACATCCTTTTCACTTATTTTTTAAATTTTATTTTTTATCATTTTTTTAATGTTTATTTTTGAGAGACAGATACACAGTGTGAGTGGGGGAGGGGCAGAGAGAGAGAGAGAGGGAGACAGAAAGTGAAGCAGGCTCCGGGATCTGATCTCTCAGTACAAAGCCTGACGTGGGGTTCGAATTCACAAACTGTGAGATCATGACCTGAGCTGAAGTTGGATGCTAAATCAACTGAGCCACCCAGGTGCCCTTCCCTTTCACCTATAACCCATCTCTCCATCCACCTCCCTTCTGGTAACTATCAGTTTGTTCTTTATAGTTAAGGGGCTGTTTCTTTGTTTTGTGATGATTTCTTGAGTATGATACCAAAGGCACAGCCAACTAAAGCAAACATAGACAAAGGGGGTTACATCAAACTTAAAAACTTTTGTGCGTCACTACTGGGTATTTACTAAAAAAAAATACAAAAACTATTTCCAAGGGATACATGCGCCTATATGTGTATTGCAGCATTATTTACAATAGCCAAATTATAGAAGTAGCCCACATGTCCCATGAATGAAGAATGGATAAAGAAGAAGTGGTATATTGTGCTCGCTTAGACACACACATACATAGACACACACACAATGGAATATTAAGCAATAAAAAGAATGACATCTTGTCATTTTCAACAACATGGATGGAGCTAGAGAGTGTAATGGTAAGTGAAATAAGTCAGTTGGAAAAAGACAAATAACATGTGATTTCACTCATATGTAGAATTTAAACAACAAAACAAATGAACAAAGCAAAAACAGACAAACCAAGAAACAGATATTTAACTATCGAGAACAAACTGAAGGTTACCAGAGGGGAGGTTGGTGGGGGGATGGGTGAAATAGGTGATAGGGATTAAAGCGTACATTTACCATGATGAGCACTGTGTAATGCATGGAATTGTTGAATCACTATATTGTATACCTGAAACTAATATAATACTCTATGTTAACTAAACTAGAATAAAATAAAAACCTTAGAAAAAGATTATATCAGGAAAAAACTTCTGTGCATTAAAGGACATAATCAACAGAATGAAAGGTGGGAGAATGTATTTGCAAATCCGATAAATGGCTAATGTCCTGAATATATAAAGAACTGTAACTCAACAACAAAAAGATCAAGTAGCCCAATTAAAAATGGGCAAAAAACGTGAACAGATGTTTCTTCAAAAATGATATACAAGTAGTCAGCAAGCATATGAAAAGACACTCAATATCACTAATCATCAGAGAAATGCAAATCAAAACCAGAATGAGATATCACCTCACACCCATTAGGATGGCTACTATTAAAAAACACCCAAAATAACAAGTGTTGATGAAAATGTGGAGAAAATAGAACCCTTGTACACTCTTGGTAGGATTGTAAAATAGTGCAGCCACCATGGGAAACCATAATACTTATCAAAAAATTAAAAATATAACTACTATATGATCCATCAATTCTCCTTCTGAGAATGGATCTGAAAGAATTCAAAACAGGGTGTCACACAGATATTTTCACACCCATATTCATACTAGCAATATTCATAATAGTCAAGAGGTAGAAGCAGCCCAAATGTGCACCAGTGGATGAATGCATAAACAAAATGTGTGTATATGTCTATATGCTGTGCCACGATACAACATGGACTAACCTCGAAGACATTATGTAAAGTAAAATAAATCAGCCACAAAAAGACAACTACATTATTCCATTTATATAAGCTATCTAACATCAAATTCTTAGAAAGTAGAATAGTGGTGATCAGGGGCTGAGATGAGAGGGAAAGGTGGAGTTATTTAATGGGTATAGAGGCTGAGGTATCCAGTGTGAAAAAGTTCTGGAGATATGTTTCACCACAGTGTGAAAGTACCTAATGCCACAAAGATATACAATTAATAATGGTTAAGATGGTAAATTTTACATTAATGTTTTTTAGTATAATAAAAAAGGAATGAAGTACTGATACATACTACAACATGGATAGATCTTGAAAATATGAGGTAGAAGCACCCAGTTATAAAAGACTATATATTATATGATCCCATTATATAAAATATTCAGAATAGGTAAATCTATAGTAGTAAGTAGACTAGTAGTTGCTTAGGGTTGGATGGAGGTGATGAGGGGATAGGAGGGAGCTAACGAGGATGGGGGTTCTTTTTGACATGAGAAAAATGTTCTAAAATTGACTGTGGTGATGGTTGTACATCTCTAGGAATACTAAAAACCCTTGAACTATATACTTTAAGTGGGTGAATTATATAACATATGAGTATATCTCAATAAAGGACAATAGATGTTTTTAAAAATATTTATCTAATTTCAACATGTAACTATATTTAGAAGAGCCAAGAAAAGTCATTATTTGTAGCATGCATATACCATCTGGTCTTTATAGACCTTCAAAAATCATGGAAAGAAAAATACAACATTTCATCTAAAAAGAAAGAATTGCCTTATATTTAGTTAAAGTTATAATAACATATATAATTAACCATCTTTTTATTTTGGACTCATGCTAAATACAGGTAATTAAGATAAATTTGATCCCTACTGGATTAGTTCTAATTTTGCAGTTGGTATCCAGTTAACTTAACAACAGAGATTAAATTTCTTCAAAGAGAAAAACATTCATTACCTCAAGTTTTTGTCTAAAAGCCTAGGGCAAGAAAAAGGTTTGGGGGGAGAATATACAGTTGATTGAAAAATGGTCCAGGCTACCAGCTGGCAGAAGATACTATAGAACAGAAGGACTATATATCAGATACACCTCTCTGGTACAAAACACACTCTACCCATATCTCTCAGTAGAGTTCAGGACTAAACAATGGATAGCTCTTTCAAGCAGTCAATATTAGACTTCATTCATTGTTTCACCAGGTGATCTATTTGGGTACTTAAGGAGTGCTGCAAAGCACATGGGACATTCTTACATACACTTACCTACATGTTAAATCATCCCTTCTCTTTGCCCATAGGTGGAGCCCAAGTATTAATGTTGAATAAACTTTGGCCTTGTGATGTTAGAAAAGGAGTCTCAGCCTTCAAACCTGAATTGGAACCAGGCAGGAGTAACTTCTCAAGAAGATATTATGACTGTTTTAGGTTTATCATTTGGTAAACAACAGTGAGCAGCTGAAGCTGTGCAAAATATATGATTTCAAGAAGACATGAACAAAGTTCCTTTCTTCCTATTTTCCCCAGTCCAATGAGAGCTCCATTAATAATAAGGAAAACAGTTTCTCCAATGTATAATTAATATAACTAATATGATTTCTTAGGAATATTTGGTGGTGGGAGTTTACAGTCTTCAAAGTCTGCTGTGAGCATTTCAGTTGTAGAAAGTTAGGCGGTGTGCCAAGATGTGATGGTCTTGTATTCAGAATCTGATGACATAATATCCATTTTGTTCTATCATTCCCCCACACAGTATTCTTTGAGTTCTATATGATAAGAACATATAAAATTTGCTAAAGATGAAGATGATAACAATACGTATTTCTAGATTCTGTGGAGACCAAAAATCTTAAAGGTAGGGCTATGTAACACTGGGGATCCTTGTTATATGCAAGTAAGTGATCAAGAGGTTGATAAGAAGAAAGGAGTGGAAAAGATTAGTTGATGATTTACACTGTTTTGTTTAGTATGTTTATTTATAAGGTGATAGACTTTTTATGTAGCCAGAAAAAGTATATACATTTGTATATACAAGTCAGTTTCCCAAATGATAATAGTCATTAACAAAGCCTCTACTCTTTGGAGTGCTAGCTTTTTTACACTGGCTGACTAGACTAAAAAATATGTTCAGAAAGTCTTCATAGATTCAAATGATTGACAATGGAC
This sequence comes from Suricata suricatta, assembly GCF_006229205.1. Taxonomy (NCBI): domain Eukaryota; kingdom Metazoa; phylum Chordata; class Mammalia; order Carnivora; family Herpestidae; genus Suricata; species Suricata suricatta. Next base: position 32,775,486 of record NC_043708.1, read on the forward strand.
ATATACAGAAGGAAATCAAAATAGAGAGCTATTTATAAAGTTGAGTATGATTTGTAAGCATTGAATCCAAATGTATTATCTAATTGGGAAAAGTAAAATATTTAATTTGTTTGGATGGGCATTTATACTGGCCCAGATAATATATATATATATAGGTTTTTTTTTTTTTTTTTTTTGGTGTCTAAAGTAAGATGTTAGGATACCTAAATGGCTTTTGGATGTAAGGGAAAAGCGTCTTAATTTCTCAAAGTCACTTATCAAAATGATTTCACAGCTGTAAAGTTCACTGTGTAGTAAGTTATAAGAAGGCTTTGGAGGAAGTCAAGGGGATCTCTTGAGTTAAATGGTCCAGGAAATTGATTCCTTGTCCTCACTTTGGCTAACTAAGATACTATCAGTTTTATGAATCAGGAGTTTAGGAAGAATGTGGTAGATAACAGAAGGCTGAAAAGAAAATATACTATCTAAGACTTCCTCTTATAAAACATGGATATAAGTTGGTTTGCTGTTGATTATAAGTTCCTCAAAATTTGACTTAAGTTTGTTATGACAACACTTAATACTGCAACATTTAAAAACTACCATCTTGTCCAATCTAGTGAGAGGCTACTGAAGGATGCTTTTGACTTAAAGGCTATCCCTGTGTTTGCCAAAACAGTTGAGAATGCAGCCTTAAAACCATATGCTTACTCATACCAAATGACTATTAGTAGGAACAGTATTTTTTATTTATTTAGTTTTAAAATTTTATTTAAATCCAAGTTAGTTAACATATAATGTAATAATGGTTTCAGGAGTAGAATTCAGTGATTCATCACTTATACATAACACCCAGTGCTCATCCCAACAAGTGCCCTCCTTAATGCCCATCACCCATTTCTCCCTCCCTCCACCCAACACCTGTTCAGTTTTAAGAGTCTCTTATGGTTTGCCTCCCTCTCTGTTTTTATCTTATTTTTATTGGTAGGAACACTAGTTAAGACTAGGGATTAAGAGGAAAGGTGAAGCATATGCAGATTTGTTACAGGATTAAAAAGAAAACCTTAAATGAAGTAAAGCATATGTACAGAAAGCTTCGTGATTATTTAACGGACATTAAATATTTAACATGGTGGATCCCCTCAAGCCTATGCCAATATAATTTATTCTCCATATATTCACTGGATATTTGAAAGACTAGACAACATTTTGGTACTCAGTAGATCTCAATTATGCACTACAGTCTTCATTTATGTGGAAGTTTCATACGTATAAACCAAAAAGAGTGAATGATTGAGAGGTGAATATCTCTATGATGAAAGCAAGTACATTAATTAATCTCTAGTTCCTCCAGAAGTCATGATTATGGAATAGGACTATAAAAATCCCTATGCTTTAAAAATATATAGCTGGTTCAAAGTGGCATTATGTTGTGTATTTGTATTTTTCCATCTAGGGATGCTCATTACCTGAAAAGCAATGAGTAAGGTCAAGCATTATGTATGGTTCTTATGTCATAAAATAAAAATAAGCTTTGTGCAAAGTTATAGAATTTAGAATAAATGCAAGTGTTATGATTACCAGAAATGATTGTCATGATTTAGCAATAAAAAAAGATGCAGTGCAATTGAAAATAAATTAATTCATAAGTTGTGCTGTGGTTTCATATCTATTTTATTACTGAGTACCATAAACTCATATCTGTGTTACATATATTCATTTCTATATGTAAAATATTAAGTTTAAAAAATAATAATTGTATAATTGTAATAAGCATTTAACTTAAATAAAAAACATTTTAGGGGAAGTACTTTTAAAAAATATTAAGGTCACAGAAAATGTTTCAATTGAGAGTAAATGCTCACTTCTTTTACTACTTAATGATGGAAACTTTGCCACACACAAGTCAAATAAATAGGGTATCACTGCTAAATGGGTGGCACTTAAATCCAAGACGTGAATTTGTTGGTTAGGATTTGGTACAAGTAAATATACAAAATGTTTCTTCTATAGTTTGAACTATTTAACCTATTCTTTATCGATAGTTTCTCAATCACTGTCCTATAAATTGTCAAAAGCTCCATAGGAAAAAAATTGTTTTACTCTAATTTCCAGTTTTGAACTATGTATTCTACTATGATGTATTCTACTACTACTAAAAATGATTTCTAATTTCTTCAGCATTGGTCCTACATTAGGATACTGCCATGGTTATTAAAAGAGAGGGGTGTCAGGGTGGCTCAGATGGTTAAGCGTCCCACTCTTGGTTCTGGCTCAGGTCATGATCTCATGGTTGTGACATCCAGCCCTGCCTCAGGCTCTGTGCTGAGCATAAAGCCTGCTTGAGATTCTCTCTCCCTCTCTTTCTCTGCCCCTCCCCCACTTCCATGTGCTCCTGTGTGTTCTTTCTCTCATAATAAGTAAACATTTAAAGAAAAATTCATTTAAAAAAGAAATGCAAAATATTCAAGTATTTTATAAAAAGAAAAAAATACATGACAAAATAAAGCTCCTAGATGGAATGCAAGAGGAAGTATGTAACAAAAGTACCACCCATGATACTGACTTTCAAAAATTACTGGTGGCTTGGGGCATCTGGGTGGCTCAGTTGGTTAAGCATCCAACTTTGGCTCTCTTTCTCTCTCTCAAAAACAAATAAACATTAAAAAAATTCTAATTTTGTTCCATTTTAGTGGAAACATTTTGCCATGCTTGTATTCTGATTAATAACTTAATGGTTTTTTTGGAGAGGGAGAGTATAGCACCTTCTTCTTCTTTTTTTAAAAAATAACTTATTATCAAATGGCTAACATACAATGTGTGAAATGTGCTCTTGGTTTTGGGGATAGATTCTCATGGTTCATCACTTATATACAATACATAGTACTCACCCCAACAAGTTCCTTCCTCAATGCCCATCACCCATTTCCCACTTATACCCCCATCAACCTTCAGTTTGTTTTCTGTATTTAAGAGTCTTTTATGGTTTGCCTCCCTCCCCCTCTGGAACTATTTTTTCCCTTCCATTCTCCCATGGTCTTCTGTTAAGTTTCTCAATATCCACATATGAGTGAAAATATATGGTCTCTGTCTTTCTCTGACTGATTTGTTTCACTTAGTATAATACCTTCCAGTTCCACCCATGTTGCTGCAAATGGCAGGATTTCATTCTCTCTCATTGCCAAGTAGTATTTCATTGTATTATATAAACCACATCTTCTTTATCCATTCATCAGCTGATGGACGTTTAGGCTCTTTCCATAATTTGGCTATTGTTGAAAGCGCTGCTGTAGACATTGGGGTACATGTGCCCCTGTGAATCAGCACTCATGTATCCTTTGGGCAAATTCCTAGTAGTGCTATTGCTGGGTTGTAGGGGAGTTCTGTTTTTTGATGAAACTCCACACTGTTTTCCAGACTGGCTGCACCAGTCATTACTTAATGGCTTTAATATAGACGATGGCACTTCAAAATAGATCCTGAATAAAAAGATTGCTAAGTAAATTATGTCAAATAAAGCATATATAATTAAAATGTGAAAAGGTATTGAGGTACTCAAAAAGAATGGAAAACTAAGAATCATATTTAAAGATGTATCTTGTTTTAACCTCAGAAATTTTCAGTAGAGCTGTGTAAATTAACTTAAACATCATATTAAAATTCCTTCTTACTTTTTGATTAAATATAAATTATTTTCTATCAAAATTGCTTAAGTGAGATATATTTATGATATGATTCATTTTAAAAAAGAGGATAGATATATGGAAATATGTGATGTATACACAGAAGAAAGTACCACATAGGAAGATGAGTCTACCTGGTTGCAACATAGGGATAATTCGGCCAATGCGATAGTTCTGATTCCGAGGGGCGTTAATTTTACTCAACTATAGAACTATAAAAATAACTCCCCCAAACAAAGAGGCCTTGTGACTATTGTGATAACAGCAAATGTGTGGTATATCCACAATATTGGGGGAAAACAGCACCTGAAAGCACAGAGAACAGATTGGTAATATAATCATAATCTTTGGATGTGAAAAATAACATATTAGCTAGTTGTTGTGATTATGTGCACATACACACATATATGCACACACACTTCACAAATATATAGATAAGGATGCTCATATTTGAGGAATGCAGGGGGAAATATAAAGGGAATGATGTAATCAGAAGCATAAGTAGAAGGGTTTAATGAGATGTATGCATTTTAGAAGTGTAATGCAGTTTATGGTCTAAAGAGTCTAAAGAGATGAGCCAACCTGAAAGGAATTATGAATGAATTCAAGCAGCCACATTTATGGAAAAGCCTACAGCAAATTCCAGCACAGACCTACTCCCAGAAAGATATCTGCAGGTAAACACATTCTAGGTGAAGACTTCACTAGGTGGAAGTAGAAACATGGCAGTAATTTGGATAATAAGAATATATCTTTCTCAATAACTTTCTTTCATATAACTATCTCAATTCTTTGGTTTAATTTTATAAAGCTCAACCAGATATTAGCAGAAAAGCAGTGAAAACTCCTGTTTAGGTTAATTTTCTAATGAGATAGGGAGCACAGCCCTGAAAGACCTGGGTGAGAGGAATATAAATCAGGTTATAAGAAAATGCAGAGGGATCCAGAGATTGTTAATGTGGATCAACAAATGCAGCTGAACCAAAGAATTCCTGCTTTGACTCTATAATTTACAATGTGTTCATCCTATGGGTACGATCTTAGAATTCCAACATGGAGAAGGAAGGAAAGGAAATCAGTTACTAAATTCCAAATATGACAGCTTAGTGAAAACTGGATGATTTATATACATTATTTCCTTTAACAGGACTTCACAGTGACCTTATTGGATGGACATTATTTCTATTTTTATGTATGAGGGAAATAAGATTCTGAAAGGTTAGATAGCTTGCCCAAGGTCTCTCAGCTACTTAAAAAGCAAAGCAAGGTAGAGTATGTTTGATGGCAAAGCTCCTTCCAGTATATCTTACTTCCTTTTTCCTTATTTTCTGACAGCCTCTGAACTGTCAGGAATTAATGAATTCCTAGCATGACTTTGGTGAGTACCAAAGAGACCACTTTGGTGAGTACTTCCTCCCACCTGAATTTAGGGGATTCTGAATTTCTTCAAGAGGGCAGTGAATTTCTGCTTTATTTCACTGCCTGAAGATGTGCAGTTATCTAACTATTATATTAGAGACAGAGAGCAGTTCCTCTGCTGTGGTCAATATTGTAAAAGAGATATTTTACTGTCTCAAACCAGTTCCAATAGAAAAGCTTAGAGGTTCCTTGACTAGAACTGCTTAAGTCCTTTTTTCAAAAACAAAGAATCCAAGTCAGAGCTGTTAAAATATTTGGTAATGTACTTTTAAATAAGAATGCCTAGATAATGTAATCTAAAATAATGCTCCTAAGAAAGCAGAATTTTTTCCATTGAAAGTTCAAGTTTTCCCATTATTAACTGAAAGAGATTGAGAACTACAGGGAATAATCCAGAATATTTTAATCTGCCTTACAGTAAGGGGCTGGTACTGTAGCAAATGTAAAGTTGTAATTTATTTACATCATGTATTCTATTTTATTTTTAAAATTTAATGTTTATTTATTTGTGAGTGAGAAAGAGAGAGAGAGAGAGCATGAGAGTGAGAGAGAGAGGGGAAGGGGTAGATAGAGAAGGAGCACAGAATCTGATGCAGGCTCTAGGCTCTGAGCTGTCAGCACAGAGCCTGATGCTGGGGCTCAAACTCATGAACTGTGAGATCATGTCCTGACCCAAGTTGGAACGCCTAACCAGCTGAGCCACCCAGGTGCTTCATACATTATGCATTTTACAAGCAAAGAGAATGAATCATATGTGGTAGTCTTACAAATACTATCATCCATTGTTACACCAGGTATGCCTCTCCCAAGAAGCCAAAGGAAGGTATTTATAATCAGTGGAGCACTTGCTCCTTAAAGGCCTTGCTTACAGATAGGAGCTGAAAATAGTAGGTCTAAAGAATAGACCACAGAAAACAGAAAATTCATCTGCAGCCCAAACAGATTAAAACAAACGAACAATACTTTGCACATAAAAGCACATCTAGGCACTTGTTTTAGAAGAATAATTTTCATATTGATTTGAGATGTAGTATACTACAGTGGAATGAACAGCAGACGAGGAGTCAAAAATCCTAGGTTATCCTAGGTTTCAATCATAACTATGTGTCCAACTTTAAAAATATTATACTTCTTTGGTCTTAATTTACCTTATCTTTAAAGTAAGAGAGACTGCTTGATCTTCAAATTACTTTCTATAACATTCTAAGTATTTCATGCATTATACTCTAAAATTCCTTCATAGAGTTACCCTATGTCTCTGACCTTGACCATAATCACTTCCAGTATTTATCCTTAGTTTTCTCAAATTATTGTTACATCTTCTCAGATATAAATTTTTTAAAGAGATGTTACAGTTTCAAACTGCTTCATAGCTTCAATGATTCTGAACATTTCTTAGGAATCATGGGCTCTCCTCTATGTGCTTCTATAATTGTAGGTGTCAGAGAATTTGCACAGGCAAATATTTAGGATTTCAGAGAAACTGTGGAGGTCTTTCAGTCTCCCCTGTCCTCCTCCCAATACTTTTCCTACTCAGTGATCAATGAATGAAATTCAATAATTAGAGGTGCATCTAGCTGAAATAAAAATAACTATGAAGGTCCTGGACAGAAGATCAAATCAGCCACAACATTCCCTTAAGCTCAAACCTAATCCAGAGCAAGGCCCTAACTCTCTTCACATCTGTAAAGCTGAGAGAGGTGAGGAAGCTGCAGAAGAAAAGTTTAAGCTAGCAGAGGTCTGTTCATGAGGTTTAAGGAAAGACGGCATCTCCACAATATGAAAGTGCAAGGGGAGGCAGCAAGTGCTAATGTAGAAGTCGCAGCAAGTTCTCTAGAAGACCCAGCTAAGATAATTAATGAAGGTGGCTGCACCAAACAATATATTTTCAATGTAGACTAAACAGCCTTCTAGTGGAAAGAGATGACATCTAGGACATTCATAGTTAGAGAGGAGAGAGGTCAATGTATGGCTTCAAAGTTTAAAAGGACAGGCTGACTCTTTTGTTAGGGGATAATGCAGCTGGTGAATTTAAGTTGAAGCCAAAGCTCATGGATCATTCCAAAAATCCTAGGTCTGTTAAGAATTCTGTTAAATCTACTCTGCCTGTGCTCTATTAATGGAACAACAAAGCTTAGATGACAGCACATTGGTTTATAGCATGGCATAACGTGAATAGTTTAAGTTCACTGTTATGAGCTACTGCTCAGAAAAAAAAAAGATTCCTTTCAAATATTACTGCTCACTGACAATGTACCTGGTCACTCAAGAGCTCTGATGGAGATGTATAATGAGATTAACATTGTTTTCAGGACTGCTAACACAGTCAGCCCATGGATCAAGGAGTAATTGTGATTTTCAATTCTTATTATTTAAGAAATACATTTCATAAGGCGATAGCTGCCATAGATAATGATTCCTCTGATGGATCTGGGCAAAGTAAATTGAAATCCTTCTGGAAAGGATTCATCATTCTTAATGCCATTAATAACATTTGTGATTCACAGGAAAAGGTTAAAGTATTAACATTAACAGGAGTTTGAAAAAAGTTGGTTCCAAACCTCATGGATGACTTTGAGACTTCAGTGGAAGAAGTCACTGCAGAGGTGGAGGAAATAACAGGAGAACTAGAATCAGAAGTGGAGTCTGAAGATGGGATTGCTGTAACCTGAGGATAAAACTTTAACTGATGCGAAGTTGCTTCTTATAGATGAGCAGAGAAAGTGCTTTTTTGAGATAGAATCTACTCCTGGTGAAGATGCTCTGAATATTGTTGAAATGACAACAAAGGATTTAGAATGTTACATAAACTTAGATAATAAAGCAGGGCAACATTTGAGAGGATTGACTCCAGTTCTGAAAGAAATTCTACTGTGGGTAAAATGCTATCAAATAGCATCATATGCTACAGAGAAATTGTTCATGAAAGGAAGAGTCCATCGATGCAGCAAACTTCATTGTTGTCTCATTTTAAATAGTTGCCACAGACACCCTAACCTTCAGCAACCACCACCCTGATTAGTCAGCAGCCATCAATATCAAGATGAGACCCTCTACCAGCAAAAAGATTATGACTTGCTGAAAGCTCAAATGATGATTTCAGCAGTCTTTTTAAAATTATTTTTAACTTGAGAGAGAGAGAAAGAGAGAGAGCATGAGCAGGGGAGAGGGGCAGAAGGAGAAAGTGGTGGGGGGAGAGAGACAGAGAGAGAGAGGGAGAATCTTAAAACATGTTTTGCATGGGGTCCAATGTGGGGCTCATTCTCACTACCCTGGGATCATGATGTGAGCAGAATCAAGACTTGGGCGCTCAAAGGACTGAGACATTCAGGGACCCCAGCAGTATTTTTTAATTTAAGGTATGCACATTCCTCCAAAATGGATGAAATACCTAAATGTGAGACAGGAAATAATCAAAATTCTCAAGGAGAACGCAGACAGCAACCTCTTTGTCATTGTCTATAACAATTTCTTATATGCCTCTAGATCAAGGGAAATAAAAGCAAACATGAACTATTGGGACATCATCAAGATAAAAAGTTTCTGCACAGAGAAGGAAATAATCAACAAAACTGAAAGGCAACCTATGGAATGGGAGAAGATATCTGCAAATGATAGATCTGATGAAGGGTAACTATCCAAAATTACAAAGAACTTATCAAACTCAGTACTCAAAAAATAAATAATCCAGTTAAGAAATGGGAAGAAGATATGAATAGACATTTTTCCAAAGAAGATATACCAATGACTAACAGACACATAAAAAGATGCTCAACATCAGTCATCATCAGGGAACTAGAAATCAAAACCATGAAGGGATACAACCTCATGCCTGTCAGAATGGCTAAAATGAACAACCCAGGAAATAACAGATGTTGGCAAGGAGGTGAAGAAAGGGGAACCCTCTTACACTATTGGTGAAAAAGAAACTGATGCAGCCACTCTGGAAAACAGTATGGAGGTTCCTAAAAAGTTAAAAATAGAGGATACCTAGGTGGCTCAGTTGGTTACACATCCAACTCTTGATTTCAGTTCAGGTCATGATCTCATGGATCGTGAGTTCAAGCCTCATGCTAGACTCTATGCTGAGAGCGCAAAGCCTGCTTGGGATCTTCTCTCTCTGTCCCTCCCCTGCTCATGCTCGCTCACTCTCACTCTCTCTCTCTCTCAAAAATAAATAAATAAACCTAGAAAAAAAGTCAAAAATAGAACTACCCTACACCCACTACTAGGTATTTAGCCTATGGATATAAATATACTAATTTGAAGGAGCACATGTACCTTGATGTTTATAGCAGCATTATCAACAATAGCCTAATTGTGTAAAGAGCCCAAACATCCATCAACTGATGAATGGATGAAGAAGACAAGGTATACACACACACACACACACACACACACACACACACACACACACACAGGAATATTACTTAGCCATCAAAAAATGAAATCTTGCTATTTTGCAATGATGTGGATGAAGCTACAGTGTATTATGCTAAGTGAAATAAGTAAGTCGGAAAAAGACAAATACCCTATGATTCCATTAATATGTGGAATTTAAAAAACAAAACAGATGAACATAGGGGAGAGTGAAAAAAAAAGAGGGAGGCAAACCATAAGAGACTCTTAATTACAGATAAGAAATTGAGGGTTTCTTGAAGGGAGGTAGGTGGGGTGATGGGCTAGATGGGTGATGGGTATTAAGGAGGGCATTTGTTGGGATGAGCACCGGATGTTACATGTAAGTGATGAATCAATCACTAAACTGTACTCCTGAAACCAATATTACATTATATGTTAACTAACTAAAATTTAAATAAAAACTTTAAAAAATGCATGTACACTCTTTTTAGACATGCTATTGCACATTTAAGAGTTCATATAGCATAAACAATTTTTATATACAGTGGAAAATTGAAAAATTCATCTTGCTTGCTTGCTTTATTATAATATTCACTTTATTTTGTGGTGGTCTGGAACACCTGCTGTATCTCTGAGGTATGTCTGTACTTTGGCATCAAATTGGAGAATGGATTGGAAGGATGCCAACTGGGTTAGGTGAATCAATTACAATCACCTATGAAGTTAATAATAAAGACCTAATCTAAATCAATAGCAGTGGGGATGGAGAACAAAGGATGGATTCCAGAAGATGTAGAAGAAACATGTGGGGGCAAAGAAAATAGGTTTAGTATTGGTCATATTAAATTTACGAGCGGGTATTCATTTGGTATGTGAGTCTGGAGCTCAGGCAAGGTCTGGAAAGTGATCTAGATCAAGAAATCACATGATATGGGACACTCATGGGGTTTTCCTAAGTAAATGTGTAAGATCTAAAAAGGGCGAAAGACAAAAACTCCAAAGAACATTTATATTTAAGGAATTGAAAAGGGAAGGCAAGTCTATAAGAGCCAATAAAGGAGACAAGTACCACATTACTTACCTGTCTCCCTCCTGAACTACAGTGAGATCCATGGGGCAGGAGTTTTGTATATCCAGGACCTAACATAGTACCTGACATTTAGCAGATTTTTAGTAAATAGATGTTGAACAAACTGAATATGTTTCTCTATATGGTATTGTTGTTTAAACATCTAACTAAAGTGCCTAGGGGGTTTAATTACAATACTCTTCTGGATTAAAAATTGAGTTTGATTCAAATCAAAGGTTGAATGCAAACCTCACTATTATTTTTTTATCGTCATGGCTGGAAACACTTGACAAGGAAGTTAACCAACCATGATGAATTTGCTTCCTTATGAGTGACATCTGATTTAATGAACACATGAAGGGGAAACAAGCACACGAAGGGAAAAGAGAATCCCCATGTAAGAGCATTTTTTTCCTAAAAGAAAAATAAAAATGGCCATTTTCAGTTCTGTTTTTTCCTTAGAATGACTGGAATTTGTTGAAATGTGACTAGGCATACACAGTGAGATTATCTTAAGGACTGATGTTAAGGGAAACTCTCCTAAAATTATAACAAGTCAGTGATGGTTAACTTATTTTTATAATAGGTAAGTATTATTTAAACGTTTTTCCAGCTTAAGCTTATATTTACATTTTCTGAAAATGTTTTGATATTGATATAAAATATCTGAATATTTTGCTTAATAATATAAAGAAACCTATTTCACTAAAATTAATTTCTGAAATCATATAGTTAATTGCTACTTTTTTACTCTAAACAGTTTTTAAGTCTTTATTTCCTTTAATAAGGAGTAAAACAGAAATGAAAGAAAAGGTCTCAGCCTAATGATATACATATATCTAAAAGACTGTAAGTCAAAGATGTATAACTATATAAAAACAATTTTTGTCTAAGTAGGGTCAAAAACCAAAGAATCAGAATTGGGCACTCAATATTCCACTAGTTTAATTTTTTTTCATACTTTTTATTTATTTTTGAGAGACAGAGAGAGACAGTGCGAGCAGGGGAAGGTCAGAGAGAGAGGGAGACACAGAATCTGAAGCAGGCTCCAGGCTCTGAGGTGTCAGCACAGAGCCCGATGCGGGGCTTGAACCCACAATTGTGAGATCATGACCTGAGCCGAAGCTGGACGTTCAACCGACTGAGCCACCCAGGCGCCCCAATATTGCACTAGTTTAAAGCCTTTTTTCTCAAGTTTTTATTTAAATTCTACGTAGTTAACATATATATTAGTTTCAGGTGTAGAATTTAGTGATTCATCGTTTACATATAACACACAACACTCATCACAAGTGCCCTCCTTAATATCCATCACCCATTTAGCCCATTCCCTCATCTACCTCTTCCTATTAACCCTCAGTTTGTTCTTTATGGTTAAGAGTCTCTTATGGTTTGCCTCCTTATCTCTCTCTCTCTCTCTTCCTTCCTCTTTGTTCATCTGTTTTGTTTCTTATCTGGCTATCTCAGTTGAAAGAGCATGTGATTCTTGATCTCGGGTCATAAGTTTGAGACTATGTGCGGTGTAGAGATTACTGAAGAACAAAAACAAAAACAACTGACCTTTAAAAAAATGCTTTATCTATTTAAGTAATCTCTACACCCCACACGGGGTTTGAACTCATGACCCTGAGATCAGGAGTCACATGCTCTCCCAACTGAGCCAGGTGCTCCATCGACCTTTTAATTTTAACAGAATTTATGTTTTCTATCATTTTTTATATTTTAATACTGAAAGAAAAGCACTATCATGGAGTAAAAGGACGAAGTTCAGTCTTGAGCTTTAATCCTATTCCTTTTCTGCTGGTCTGAGTTTGAGTTTCCTTGCAGAAAAATTATCGTGTTTGTATAGATGATCTCTAATGTTTGTTTAAGTCTGAATATTTTATGATCCATGAATGAAGTCCTTTATTTGTAAAATCAATCCTTTTGTATTTATCTGTATAACAAAAACAATTAACAAACTGTATTTTATTTGAATTGCACTAAAACTTCTATGCTGAATATTTAGAAAAGGAAATGGTTGATTAAAAAATGAAAATGCTAGGGAATACTACCTTTTAATTGTCTTTTCACAGGCTGGTCTCTATGTGCTATTAGATTAAGAGTTTATATGCTCATTCTCATTGAAAATGAGAAGATAGATGAAGCAAAAAAATTGAGGTCAGATTGGTTGTTCAGTGATCCATGAATAAATTAATATAGTTTTTATATTTTACATTTAAAAAGATGTTTCCCACAAAAGAAAACATGGCTAGGAGACACATTTATTATCTCTCATTTCTGACAAAAGGACATCAGGCAGACTTGGAGTTAACAATTTTCCTCACACAGTGCTGATAACCCTTTCTTTAATTTAGAGTATTGATTGTTTTCCTTCTTTTTTAATGAAAACGAAGTTTTATGTGTGCTTTACTCTATATACCATTAAGATTGATCTTAGAGTTGAGTTGAGAAAAATAAGCAAAAAAGCAAAAAGAATGATGATAGTAATTGCAATAATGGTTAATAACCTTTCTCTTTTAGGAAAACCATTTATTAATATTATATGAATCTTACTTGGAAAAAAAATGAAAAGAAAAGGCAATGGGTGAATGTAACAGTACCTCGGTAGTTGATGATTTCTGTCCCAAGCACCGGAGTCATCTCCAGGACCGTGATGAAGGCTTTGTCCATAGATGTTAGAGGAAAAGGAGACATGCGGTGTCTTCTAGCCACCTTGGTGATATCGACAGCACTGTGACCTAAACAGGAAGATAATTAACTAAGACTATGATGCTGAAACACTGATTAAAAAGTGGAAATGTCTTATAAGTATCATCAGTTCTCATTTTCATAGGTCTGTAAATAAAGATTACAAGGCGAGAAATTTTCTCCTACTTCCAAAATATAGCCTGCTTTGATGGAGCATTAAATCAAGTTAGCAATATTACGTTATTTGTCAAAACTTGGTGAAATTTAATGATGTTACTGCATAATCCTTTTGAGTGCTTACTATGCATTGTGGCACAGTTTTAATTAATCTTCACAACAATTTTATGGGGAGGCATTATTATCTTTATTTACAGAAGAGGAAAAAGAGGTTTATGTATCTTGGCCTAAATCCCAGACTTAGTAACAGCAGAGCCAGGATTCAAACCTGTGTAGTCTGGCTTCAAAGTCTATGTTCTTAACCACATGCCAAACATTGATCACTTAATGAGCTAATTAGTAAAATGAAACACTCAAACTTGAATTTACTTAGGATTTCATAGGAAAATTTCTGTTTTCAGAAAAGTCACAGAAAACGATTATTATTTGGCTACTCATTCCTTATTCACTTCCCTTCATGGCATTAATATCATCCACACCCGAAAACTTCTAATTTATATCTCCAATCCTAACCGTTACCTTCAACTCTTGAATTATATGTCATCCAAACAGCTGGTGGATAAGGATGTAAATCATCCAACATGGACTTGGATGTGTAACAGGCAACTCAAAGCTAACATGTCCAAAATCAATCTCTTGATTCCCCACCTTTCTATCTTATCCTTACGATGTCTTATTCTCTTGCTATTTCCATCTCAGAAAATAGCAACTCCATTCTTCCAGTGATTATTATTCCAGTCCCAAACCTTGGTGACAGCCTTGACTCTTCTCTTTTTGTCAGAACCATATAGATCTAGAATCTGTTACTTACCATCTCCACAATTACTACAATAGTGGAAACCATCACTTACTTCCTGGGAAATTGAATAGCCCCCTAACTGGTCTCCTTGCTTCTACCCTTGTTCTACTATAATATATTCTCCACACAGTAGTTACAGTGATCTTGTTACATTTTAAATTGGACAGTGCTAATCTCTGCTCATAACTCTCCAACAACTTTCCATTTCACTCAGAATAAAATCTTTGCTTGGCCTATGGAGTCCAACATATTACAGCCCCCACTGTCCTCATCTCCTGTCACTTCCTCCCTTGATCACTGTATTGTAGCCATATTGATTCCTTCCTTGTCCTTGAGCATGTAAAATGCATCTCTCCTCAGGGTCTTTGTACTTGCTATTTTGTCTACTTGGACATTCTTCCCCAGATATTATGGCTCCATCCATCCCTTGTTTATTTCAGGTCATCAGAGAGGCCTTTGTGAAATGCCTTAGATAGAATATTACCTACCATCACTTTCTATTTTTTTTTTTACCCCACTTTATTTTTATTCATGTGTGGATCTTCGTATCCACATAACTATAATTTATATAATAACACATTTGTATTTATTTGCTTATAGCCTTCTTCTATGTAGAAAATAAGCTCCATTGTCTTTTTTTGTTAACTGTTGTTATCTCCAATATCTAGAATGGTATTTGGCACATAGTCAAAATAAAAATAAATATTTGTTAAATCAATGAATCCTTTAATGATAAAAAGGGGCTTCTTAGTTCACTATATCTTCATGCATAAATAGCTTGGGTTTCTTTAGAACCTAATGGTATATAGCCCAGAGTCTGGTAAACAGAAAAGGAGTAGCTGCAGAGTTGTTTGGCTATTCGGTCTGCTATCCACAACCCCATTCTTCCTTAGCCACTCTGTAGCTGAGAGGGACCTTATGACATAATTCTGGCCAGTAAGATGTGGAAAGAAGTCCCTGGGGGCAGGCTTCCTATGGTGAATAAAAAGATAAAGGGATAAAGCTTTAAGAGGAGACAGCTTTTGCCCTTCTTTCTCCTTTCTGCTTGGAACATGGCCAATACTGGGTTGTGCCATAGCCATTTTTTTAACCATGAGGATGGAAATGCACAGAGTAAGAATGGAAACCTAAGAAGAAAAAAGAGCCTGTATCTCTGATGACAATATTGAGTCATTTGTAATGACTGTATATATGCCTTAGTAGTCTGTCAGTTCCTACTCATTATAATTTAAGTTTTATACTCCTGCCCCAACCCCAGAAGCAGCTTCAGACATATTCACTGAATTAACTTAAAGTTACTGCCTCATAGAGTTTCCATTCTAAGATGAATGATACTGCATAAGGACTCAAAGCAAAAGACCTATAAAGATGCTTATACTTATGACATTTCTCCCCGATGGGCAATCATAAAATTACAAAATTTTCAAAACCTGAAGGACCTTAGAGATTTAGTGCTAAACATGAATAACATTTTCTACTCAAAATTCAAGTAGGTGAACACTTATAGAGGATAATGTATGCTATAATTTATCATTGACTTACAATAGAAACATGAATTTATGACTCACTTTCACTGAAGTCCCAACCTTGTTATTACTTATCATAAAAGCACACTGTCAAAACCAGTGTGATTGGAGAAGCTGATAGAGCTAGGTGTTTCTGTTTTGTACTCAGGTTTATAGGTCTCAGGTCTGATATTTTCTAAAATATATTTTATTTTCTTTATGTGCAAATTGTGTATAACCTTATAAAAGTTGTCATTTTACAATGTTTAGTTTCTGAGGAGAAAACTATGCTTTTTAACTGTACAGTTTATTTGTTGAATATGCTTTGCAATTAAATTTTTCTTATTAGAAAGCTAGTTTGATTATCAGTGATACATGCATCCAAAAGTTCAACAAATATTTACTGACTGAATTTCATGAGCCAGGTATGTTAGGGAATTGGGATACGCAGAGTGAGCTACACTCTGCCCTGAGGAACACTACAGCTCAGCAGACATGAAAGATGGTAAATAAAAAAAATAAGAGCGGGAAGGTAGGAAATCACTCCAACTACAGAGATCGGTAGTTCTCTCTCTGTAATTGAAAATTGCAGTGTAGATATCTTACCAGCCTAGAAAAATCTTTCCTAAAAGCTTTAAAATAATTTTGCATCTTATTTGTATATATATTTTTAAAATTTAAAAATTTTTAAAATTTATTCTTGAGAGACAGAGAGAGACAGTGTGAGCAGGGGAGGGTCAGAGAGAGAGGGAGACACAGAATCAGAACCAGGCTCCAGGCTCTGAGCTGTCAGCCAGAGCCCGATGCGGGGCTCGAACCCACAAACTGTGAGATCATGACCTGAGTCAAAGCTGTATGCTTAACCGACGGAGCCACCCAGGTGCCCCTTATTTGTATATTTTTTAAGGGTACCTACCACTCTCCATCTGATGTTACAGTCATTTAAACATTTATCTTAGCTATGTTAGTCAACTATAAACTCCTTGAAGGTACACCCTATATCTTACTAAATTTTTGGTTTGTTCAAAGAAACACAATTTTAACTATTTTCTGATGTTGACACCAGAGACTTACAAGAAATTTCAAAGAGAAAGTTTCAGAAAATTTAAGAATAGTTATCTCTGACTTCTCTTCTTTTGCAAGTTACAATCCCAAAGCATTTCTATTTATCCTGGGCCATTAAAGAACTAAATCAGACAGGAAAAAGAAGCAAGAATTGCTTTCCTCCACACTCTAATCCTCTTCTTGATTCTGAGCCCAGCATAGAAATCTTATGAAAGGAAAAAAAAAGTACTTTTAGCTCTTGAAGTCCAGATGGGTTATACAGCTTGGTAGCCAACTTTCATTGAATGGTCCATAAAATCCAGTTTGGCAGAAGTAGGAAAGGGAGGAAAGAGTAATTTTTCTTTTTTAAGTAAGAAGGTTATAATAAAAGGCAGTTTGAAATTTTGATAAAGAAAACATCCAAAAATTGAGAGAAAATTTGGATAGAGTTCTTCCTATAAAACAAAAATGAAATATTTTATAGCCACAAATATATTCTGATAGCTACATTCCAAATAGATACCAATGTTCACAAAGAGATTCTGTGAGGGCATTAGCTCCTTTCAACTCATGTACACTACAAAACTAATATGAAAGGATATGTGTCCTATAGAGAAGATTACAGTGTTCAAGGGAATATTTATTTAACTTATAAAAGTATGGTTGTGACTGATAATTGGTAGGCACACAGCTATTTTGACAAAAATAAACTACTAAGTGCTGTAGGATATGGGATCTTTACGTGGGAGTGGGGCAAATATAGGGAAAGGAAGTCTAGACATCCCCTCCACTAGTAGCTGTCTGAACTGAGCAAAGAATAACAGGTTGAATTATTTTAACATCTAAATTGATAGCATTCTTCTGCAATGGGTTTAATTTTCTCAAGTAGATTTACAGGATTAAAGCAATTCTAAATTGGTCACAAATTGACAACCTTGAGGTTTCTCTTATAAACCTAGGTTTCTATATGTGAAACCTAACTCGTCTCTTTCATATTTTCTGGTGCATTAAGTCCAGTCATGGGGTTGATTACATGTGAGCTCGGAATCTTTGCAAGTAAAGTACTTAAAGTATTACTGAGATTTCCTATCTTCCATGCAGTGCTTATAAACACTAACAAGACTATGTAAGTAGACAGTGTAAAAACAATATGGGTTCATTCAGGAATGCCACCATCAAAGATATGTTTAAACACTAATTGCAATGTCTATGATGGACGTGTACTTCAAAAGGCAAATGGACACAGAAAGTACAAATAGATTCCTTTCTACTGAGTGGAGTAACTAAGGATCTTTGTCATCTAGCAGTAACATTTTTCCTATGGCATGGCCATCTTGAAATGAAGCTGTTTATACCAATGAAATTATTTTTCCCACTTCAAATGCATTCTTTTTAATCTGACACTTCTTAATATGCAATGCTCCATTTTGGTTTGAAAATACATTCTTTAAATTAGAAGTAAATGATGAAAAGATGGGTTTAAATGATAGAATAGAATGTAACAGAAACAAGATATTTATGCAGGTTCTTATTGATTAAATTAAAATCCTCAAGAGGAAAACTTCATCCAGCAAGGCAAAAATAAGACTTCCCCAAATTGCCTGAAGTATAAATCATTATTCATTCTTTGGATATATGGAAAATCTCAAGGAAGAGACTTGTTCTGATCTATTAATAATACTGCCTTTATTTGTCATAGTATTTACAGCTTGAATTCATTATTTTTCCACTTTCTGGATCTTTCAGAGAAGCAAACCACTTAAAATAATGAATATCTTTCCTAGGAAACCTAGAGAGTGAAAATGAGAGTTTGTTCAGGTTAAATAGCTAGGATCTTTGGTAATTTGAGGAATGTATGGTTCAGGTATATAAGCATTTACTCTTTTATATATCTCTCTCAAATTAAGAGAAATTAGGTTCAAAACCTAAGGAAACATTAGGCGATGGGACAGTTCATAAGATTAGCTCGATATAGCATTTTGTATATTTGAAAATAATTTCTCATATTGTTTTCAATTTAATAGTTTTAAACATCTTTCAACTTGTTTATCCAAGATAATGAGCCTCACAGCATTCCTGACAAAACCTAGAAAACATGCCTGAAAGGATTGTGTTATTTTCTAGGGCAATATAAGAAATATTAAAAGAAAATACTCTTGGGATTTCTGTGCGTCAAGATTATGAAACAGAGTATTGTCACAAAATGTTTGCTACTTGCTATTTAATTTATATTGATGGTTTATTGTCACCCACAGGATAAAATCAAATTCCTTAGAACAGTATATAAAGTGCTTCCCTCCTTCCTTTTCAGCCTCATCATTCATTCACTACTCCATTAGGAAACTGATGATATTGTAGATATTGGAATATACCATAATATTTCATATTTTCCTGCTTAGTATATGATGTTCGTTTTGCCTAGGAAGCATTTTCTCTTATCTTCTTGTTTTCCTAAGAAATTATTATTCTTCCTTCACAACTTTCTTCAGTAAGGAATTAATCAAATAATGATGGAACATGTCAAAAGGTTCTTGCAGTCAACTTGAAGAGACTCCCTATGGCCAAAACTGGGACAATTTAAGGATCAAAATAGATTAGGATAATAATAGATTATATAACCCATTTAATAAAATAAAAAGAAGAATCTATGAACACACACTAATATAAATAAAGAAATAATTAAATAAAATTCTTTCTTACAACAGAATGTCAACTGATAAGTTAAGAAATGTTGGAATTAGAAAGTCACCACTTGGCAACTATCATAGCTAAGAACTGGTTTAGGCTAAAATCATCATCAATGGATGGCAAAACTAGTAGGTAAAAATCTGAAGAAAAACAACAAATTTATAGTTTCACTATACAGCCACACAAGGTTCCTACTAGCCTCAAAGCAAAAATAGTTTTATAGTGAAAAAACCTGGCAGACAGCATCTTAACCAAGTGATCAAGGTTAGTATTACCAGTAATGGAACAAAATGGTATCATGAACCTCTTGATATGGCTCATGGAAAAGGGTACAACATCACATATGAGCTATTTCTAACAAAAATGCATAACCTGAATTAGACCATTGTTCCAGAAAGTCTGATTTTTCCAAAAAGTCTAACTTTAAGGAAATTCTATAAAAAAACTGACCTATACTCTTGAAAAATGTTAAGGTCATGAAAGAAAAAGAAAAAAGAGGAATTGCTCCAGATAAAGGAGCCTAAAGGCACACAGTAGCTAAAAGTAATGCATGATTCTAGATTGGATCCCAGATCAGAAGAAGAAAATGTTTCTTTTTCCTTTTTCTATCAGGAACATTATTAGAAAAATCTGCAAAATGTAATTTGAATAAGATTACATAACAGTATTATGGCAAGGTTCATTTCCTGATTTTAATAATTGCACTGTGGTTATGTAAGAGACTATTTTTTTCTTTTTTTTCTCCTCTTTTTACTTATAAAGGAAATATATGTTTGAAGTATTAGAGGTAAAGAGGCATCATGCCTGTAATTTACTCATAAGCAATTCCAGAAAATATATATATTAATAGATACAGAGAAATGATAAAGCAAATGTGGCAAAATTTTAACACTGGGAGACTTTGGGTGAAAGATAAACAATAATTCTTTGTACTATTTTGACAACTTTTCTGAAGTTTGAAATTATTTCAAAATTAAAAAAAAAAACCTTTTCAACAGTCTCTCCTTTGTGTAGCAACACATAACCATTCCATTTTTTCTTCCTGCACTGAGGCAATATTAAATGCTCTTAGGATTTTCATTACCTACTATATTAACTACGTATCTTATAGTAATTATACTTATTTATATACATGCCCATTTTCTTAACTAGATTTCGAGCTCTTTGAGAAAGGAAAACATGTTTTAATGGCAAAGCCCAAGGATGGTGTGCACACAGCGGTCACATAGAACATTTTTGTTGAAGGAGTTCCTAAAGGCTTGATTTTAATCACTAGAATACATAGCTTGACAAAGAAGATGGGCTGAGAGATAAACACTGCATACAATTGAAAACATTATTCTGGTCAGTAATTTCAATGTTCTGTTTACTAGAATTGTTCATTTTAAAAAATGATTGCAGAGACACCTGGATGGCTTAGTTGGCTAAGGGTCTGATCCTTGGTTTCATCTCAGGTCATGATCTCATAGTTTTGTGGGTTTAAGCCCCCTGTCAGTCTCTGTGCTGGCAAGTGCAGAGCTTGCTTGGGATTCTCTCTCTCTCCATCTCTTTCTGTCTCTCCCTCATTTGCGCTGTGTCTCTCTCAAATAAGTAAACTTAAGAAATGGTTGCAAACATAAAAATGTTTTAAAGTGTAAGTTTGAGAGAGAGAGAGTATGTATGCACAAGGGCGGGGGAGGAGAGAGAGAGAATCCCAAGCAGGTTCTGTGCACTCACTGTGGAGGAGACCCATGTGGGGCTTGATCTCACAGTTTGGCTTGGTCTCACGAACTGTGAGATCATGACCTAAGTCAAAATCAAGAGTCAGATACTTAACCAACTGAGCCATCCAGGCACCTCTAAACATTTTTAAAAAATAAACTTAAACTAGGTTTTTCCTTTCTTTACCTTTTTGTTTACAAGTCGTAAAAGACTCAATGCTGTAGGGAAATGAAAATGAATAAAAAAATATTTTACCTGTGATCAAGTGGTCAGAGAAATGGAAAACTAGCTTTGTTCAATGTACTACCTAAATAACCCTTATAGGTTATTTTTAGATTGGGAAGTTTATCTATAGAAAAATTATAAGGCCAAAAGAAGGAAACATAATTTATTTCCCATCATCAGGTACAAATTGTCTTTATAGCTGTCTTCCAATAGCTTTTCTTTCCGATTTGTCACATACAAATAAGTTAAATATATATTAAAAGTAAATAAACTTAGCTGAGTGTACTGGGGAAAAAAAGAGATGAAATAAAAAAAATAGTATTAGAAGATATAATGATAAAATAGATTAGCTAAAACAACATGAAAAAAGGATAAAATCATTAAAAAAAACCTGTAAGTAGGAGTCCAGTGTTAACATACCCAAAAAGGGAAGCAAAGTCTTTTGAGAATTTTTCATGGCTGTCTCTATTTGCCTGGACTTCACTGAAGGCTCTTGAGGAAGGACTCAAATCATGATCTTTGGTTTTCGCCTTTACTAGCAGCACTGGTGCTGTATATACATTAAAAATTGTAGGTACTGATTATAGCCACTATGGCAAAAGACCAGCTTTCAGACACAATTTTTCCCTTTCCTGCACCCCTCTTTCATCATTTTCTCTTCTTTGCTTACACTATTGGTAATTACCCTCTGCTTTGCCATCATTCTGGTTCAGGAATACAAACCTCGGAGTTTGTATATTTGGTTTGAAATCCCTTGGTTCATTCTTGTCCTGCTGTTTGATTTCTGGCTTCGTGCCCTTTTGGGTCTCTGAACTCCAGCTTGCTTTGTTAGGCTGCTAGGATTTTCTTTTTAACCTAAACCCATAAACCTAACCCCTTTTAAACCTAAATAGCCAAAAAGCTGAGAATTCTCTTATTCCCCAAGAAAGAGGCTGTTAGGGTATAATTCAGAGTTATTAATATAATTGTATGTGTATATATATGTGTGTTTGTGTGTATGTATATATAAACTTAAATATATATTTGTTAGTGTCTATTTAGAATGTTTTCATAAATGCCACTAGTATTAAAATGCAAAATTAGGGGTGCATGCATGGCTCAGTCAGTTAAGCATCCAACTTCAGCTCAGTTCATTGATCTCATGGTTTGGGAGTTCTAGCCCTGCATCAGGCTCTTTGCTGTCAGGGCAGAGCCTGCTTTGGGTCATCTGTCTCCCTCTTTCTCTGCCCTTCTGCTTGTACTCTCTCTCCCTCTTTCTCAAAAATAAACAGACATTAAAATAATGCAAAATTAGAATTCTGTTTTCTTCAGTAGGTCCTTGTCCTAAACATTTTTTAGATATTGGTAGAGAATAAGTAATTTTTCTTTAGAAATCATAAGCTATTATATCACTAAATGTGGAGTCTAACAAGTATCTTTTAATGCCTTTTCTAAGCATTAACTAACTAGTCTCTATAATGCCCTGGGAAAAAGAACCAAGAGAGGTTCAGAGTCATTTTTGTATTTTTTAAATAGTTTATTGTCAAATTGGTTTCCATATAACACCCAGTGCTTTTCCCCACAAGTGCCCTCCTCCATCACCACCACCTCTTTCCCCCTCCCCCTCCCTCTTCAACCCTCAGTTCGTTTTCAGTGTTCAATAGTCTCTCAAGTTTTGTGCCCCTCTTTCTCCCCAACTCTATTTCCCCCTTCCCCTCCCTATGTTCCTCCATTAGGTTTCTCCTGTTAGACCTTAGAAACATATGTATCTGTCCTTCTCCACCTGACTTATTTCACTTAGCATCGTGAGTAATTCAGTGAAGAAATGGGCAGAAGACATAAACAGACACTTCTCTAAAGAGGACATCCAGATGGCCTACAGGCACATGAAACGATGCTCAGCATCACTCATCACCAGGGAAATACAAATCAAAACCACACTGAGATACTACCTCATGCCAGTCAGAGTGGCTAAAATGAAAAAATTGAGAGACTATAGATGCTGGCGAGGATGTGGAGAGACGGGCACCCTACTACACTGCTGGTGGGAATGTAAACTGGTGCAGCCGCTCTGGAAAACAGTATGGAGGTTCCTCAAAAAATTCTCAATAGAACTCCACTATGACCCAGCAATAGCACTACTAGGGATTTATCCAGGGGATACAGAAGTGCTGATACATAGGGGCCCATGTACCCCAATGTTCATAGCAGCACTGTCAACAATAGCCAAATCATGGAAAAAGCCTAAGTGTCCATCACCTGATGAATGGATCAAGAACATGTATATATATATACAATGGAGTATTACATGGCAATGAGAAAGAATGAAATCTGGCCATTTGTAGCAAAGTGGATAGACCTCGAGGGTGTCAGAGTCATTTTTGTAGTGAGAGGAGTTTTACCAGTTC
Organism: Suricata suricatta; assembly: GCF_006229205.1. NCBI lineage: Eukaryota > Metazoa > Chordata > Mammalia > Carnivora > Herpestidae > Suricata > Suricata suricatta. Next base: position 32,799,215 of record NC_043708.1, read on the forward strand.
ATAAAAGACACATTTCCCTTAGTGAATCTTCTCTACATGGTGTTGTTTCTCATATTATTAGGTATAAGCACACAAGGTTTCAACTTCCAAAATACCTATCCTATTTATTAATTTCAATGGCAGACTAATAAACAAAGTAAATTTTGGCTAATATCTTTTATAAGAAGTAGACATTACTCAATATGATCATTAGGCATGTGGTAGATGTCAATTTGTATAGCTGAGAAAGAAAATCTTAGAACAGGTGATCACAGAGGCAATTATGAAGGCTAAGTCCGTGTTGTTGGTGAAAATAGAAATAGTTTTCAAGGTATTTTGTACAGAAGCAGAAACTATATAGCTTATTCTAAATTTACTGGGCACTTGATATTATTATCCTCATCATTCCATAGGCCTAAGAAAGGAGTTAGTTCACAACTAATTCTGCTGATACAAGAGCTATAATTTTTCTTAAAAACAATAAATCACAATATGGCTATAATTGTAGAATTAAAATATGACCCAATGTTTATACTGGAATAAAATGAAATATTAGTAGTAGTTAGTTATCTTTAAGTAGTAGGATGAGACTGATTTTTTTTCCTACTTTTCTATACTATTCAGATTCTTGACAATAATCCTATATCACTTAAAATACTTAATAAATGCTTTTGAATTTGAAATAATTATTTTTTTGGCCAACCCTAGCCAATACCTTCCAAATTCATGGTCCAAATTCTGGGGTTCTAGGGAAATTTCTCCACAGATTTAATTGTTTTTAACCATCAAAAAAGCTTCCTATGTGTATACCTGAAAGTAATATAACACTGTATGTTAACTATACTGGAATCAAAATAAAAACTTAAAAAAATGCTTCCTACTGTGCTAGGGATACAGTTCAGATGACCCAGAATAATACTAGACCTTTCTTGATTTGTCCTTTATCTTCAACTTCATCCCTCTTTGCTCTTTCATATACCCTTATTAGCTATAGCAAACTTAATTTCTAGTACACAGCATGATTTTCTTCTGACACCTGTCTCAAATGCCATTCTCCTTCCAGTCCAACTAACAAACACATGCTTATTTTTTAAGAATATGAAGATACAGTATGGGTCATACCAAAAATCTTGTAATTTACATATTGCCCAAGTTAGAAATTGGGGGTCATTCTTGACTTCCTTACCTTCCACATGTAGTTCCCAATCCTGTCAATTGTGATTCCTTAGTGTTTCAAAAAATCCTGTATTATTTTTTCTATTTCTATTGCTCCAGCTTTAATTCAAGCTCTCATCAGATTCCTGCTTCTGATCTCACCCGGAATCAATCCATTCTTCACATAGTGGTAAATGTTCTTTCAAAATTTCAAATTGGATCTTGTCATTCCATGTTAAATTCCTTTACTGACCTTTACAATAAAGTCCATTAAAGTCCCATTAGCAAGACAATTAGGAGGTTCATCTGCAAATACTATGTGGCCGATTGGAGGTCATGATTTGATAACTTCTCCAGCCTCTTATTTCCTTTAATCCCTTCCTCCTCCTCAAACTGCACCCCTCCTCCATCTGTGTGTTACAAAGTCTGGAGCATGGTAAGTTTTTCAAAAGTGCTAGATATTTGTATGAACATTAACATTTTAATAGAGCTATCATCTGAGATAAACAGATTTAAATTCAGCTGGAAGGAACATTTTGAATAAAGCAGCTACTTTTGTTCTCACACAACCCTCTCTGCTTTTCTCTGCTTTGTGCCCCAATAGGCGAGTGTTCATGGATATGACCAATAGAAGCTTTATACTTGTGGCTTCTGCTTGAGTTCAGTCAATTGAAAGCATAAGCAGGAGAATAGAGAAAAAACAGTTCAGACAAGATATTGATTCCTTTGGCCTCCTGTTTGCTGGTTGGCAAGTGGTTATGTTCCTTTAACAAAGACCATTAGTTCTGTGAGACAGGCCTCCAGACTTATTCTAGACCAATACTCCCTTCCCTGGTTCCTTGAGGCTTAAGGATTTCTTGCTGTTGCTAGCCCCCAAAGTTCTTCAACTTATCTTGCTTTTCCTTAAAACTCTGGCTACTTTGTTGTGACCAGTTCCTTTATTAAATTCTCCATTATCTTGTTTGAGTGTGTCATTTGACTCCTGCCCAGGACTAAGTGATTCAGCAGCCAAGGTAAGACTATACACAATATGATTAGGGAAGAATGTAGATCAATATTTCTAGAGCACTGGGTCCCTAATGGAGACCAGAAGGAATTGAGGCTGGAAAAGTAACTAAAACCAGATGATGGTGGCCCTCGAATGCTAGGCTTTGGAGTTTGAATTTTACCATATAAGCAGATTGGAAACTATTTACATGACTTTATCATGTAAGCCAACATTTTGAAGTTTTCAAGCATGAGAGTGACACCTATAAAGATTTCTTGTGGACAAGGTCTACCATAGAAAGGTTGAGACTAGCCTAATGTTATATACCTAAACAATACATCAAAATGAAAAGACCAGATGTCCATATTTTTAGTCTGGCTTTCTTCTATATCACACTAGGGGGACTTTCTTTCCTCCAACTTCATTACTAAATATTACTTCATTTACTAAATATAAATTGAGTATTCTCTCCATGTAAGGCACTTTATTAAATATTAGGGAGTATGCTGAGATAAATAAGATGAGATTCCTATTTTTCAGTTGCATGGAACACAGAAATCAGACTGTGTTTTAAGGAAAATGTAAAAAAAAAAAAAAAACCCAGGAAACAAAAACCTGCACATGCTTATATTTTAATGTTAAAGAAAAAAGTATATATGATAATGCAGAAAAGGAAAACAACGAATTCTGATGGCACACATGGTAAAGTTTCACAAGGAGGGGACAACTGAGCTTTAAACAATATGAAAAAGGGAGGAACATCTGAAACAGAATGAACCAAATAACTGAGATATGAAAGTAGTTTTAGAGAATGAGGAAACCTCTAATGAGGTTGGAGGTAGAGAGGATGAAGTATCCTCCCCATAAGGCATAAGGGTGGTCATTTCAGTTATGGATAGGATTTGAAGAAGCTTAGTACTGCAGAAAATGGAGAGCTAGTCAAGATTTTTAATAGAGCAGTGATACATAAAGATGTAATATTTTACTGATGGTAGATTGGAAGGTAGAGAGACTGCAGAACAGTATGTATGCTATTATGATCCTAAAGGCTATAGACAAAGAAGGTCTAAGCTAATAGGAATTGGAAAATAATATTTAGAAGCGTCATAACGAATGGTTCTATGACTGTGCTTTGGGAAGGAAAGGTAAATATTATGGTGACACTTCAAGTTTGGTTATGAGACCAAGTGGGAGTGACATTAACTAAGATAGCAACAAAGAGACAATTTGGAGGGCAGGGTACTAAATTTGGTTTCTGATAAGGGAAATGTGAGAAGCCAGCAGAATATCAAGTGGTGATTCCAGTGTGTAATAACAAAAGGAGTCTGGAGTTTGGGAGAGAAAAGGTTTTTCATCCTGTGTGATTGAAACTCTGTATCTATGGAACAAATGCCCCATTTCCACCTCCTTCTGCCTCTGGCAACCACCATTCTGATTTGTTTCTAGGATTTTGATTATTTTAGATACCTCAGATAAGTTGAATTATGCAGTATTTGCTTTTTGTGACTGGCTTATTTCATTTAGCATAATGTCTTGGGTTTTGTTCATGTTGGAGCATATGACAGGGTTTCTTTCTTTTTTAAAGGCTGAGTAATATTCCACTGTATGATACATTCATTCATCTGCTGATGAATATTTAGGCTTCAGGAGTTATGAATAATGCTGCAATGGACATGGATATGCAAATATTTCTTTGAGATCTTGTTTTAAATTCTTTTTAATATATACTTAGAAGTGGGATTGCTGGATCATATGGTAGTTTTACTGTTAATTTTTTGAGGAATTTCCTTAAAGTTTTTCATAGTAGTTGTACCATTTTTATAATCTAATCATTAATGGTACACAAGGTTCCAATTTTTCCACTACCTTGCCGACACTTAGTTTTTTTTGTATGTGGACATCCAGTTTTCCCAACACCATTCATTGGAGAGACTATCCTTTTTCCATTGTGTAGTTTTGGCACCCTTGTCAAAGATGATTTGACCATATACGTGACAGTTTATATTTGGGCTGTTTATTTTGTTTCATTGGTCTATGTTTGTCTTTATGCCAGAACCACACTGTTTTGATTACTTATCTTTATTATATGTTTTGAAATCAGAAAATGTGAAGCCTGCAGCTTTGTTTTTTCTCAAGACTGTTTTGGCTATTTAAAATCGTTTGGGTTGCCTGGGTGGCTCAGTCAGTTAGGCATTAGACTCTTGATTTCAGCTCAGGTCATGGTCTCATGGTTTGTGAGATGAAACACCATGTCGGGCTCTGTGCTGACAGCATGGAACTTGCTTGGGATTCTCTCTCTCCCTATCTCTCTGCCCCTCTCTCACTCACGTGTGCTCTCTCTCTCTCAAAACAAAATTTAAAAAATCCTTTACTTATTTCAGTGAATTTTATTAAAAAAATTTTAATGTTTATTTTTGAGAGAGAGAGAGAGCAAGCCTGAGTAGGGGAAGGACATAAAGAGAGAGGGAGACATAGAAATCTGAAGCAGGCTCCAGGCTCTGATCTGCCAGCACAGAGCCCAACATGAGGCTTGAACTCGTGAGCCATAAGATCATGACCTGAGCCAAAGCCAGTCGTTTAACTGGCTGAGTCACCCAAGCATCCCTTCTCTTTATTTTTTAAAGTTTTAACTGACTGAACCACCTAGGCACTCATAGCTTTTTACTGAAAAAAATGTTTTTTTAAAAATTTCTGCCAAAAAATGTCATTGGGATTTTGACAGGGATTGCATTGACTCATTAGACTGCTTTGGGTAGTATAGATATTTTAACAATATTAAGTTTTCCAAACAATGAACCATAAATGTTTTTCCATTTATTTGTCTTTTAAAATTTCCTTCAGCAATATTTTATAGTTTCAGTGTACATGTCTTTTGCTTCCTTGTGTAGTATATTCCTAAGTATTTTATTTTATTGATGACATTGAAATCGAGTTGTTTTAATTCCTTTTGAACTATTCACTGTTAGCATATAGAAGCGCACCTGATTTTTGATTACTGAGTTTGTCTCCTGCAACTTCGTTGAATTCTTTTATTCCAACAGTTTTGTGTGTGTGTGTGTGTGTGTGTGTGTGTGTGTGTGCGCACGCGCACGCACGTGCATAGTTCAGGTTTTCTATACATAAGATTGTGTCATTTGTGAACAGAGATCTTTTTGCTTCTTCCTTTGCAGTTTGGATGTCTTTTAGTTGCTTTTCTTCCCTAATGGCTCTGGTAGAACTTCCAGTACTCTATGGAATAGAAGTGGTGAGAGCAGGTACTCCTGCCTTGTTCTTGATCTTAAAGCAAAAGTTTTCAGGTTTTCACTGTTGAGTATAATATTACCTGTGGGCTTTTCATATGTAACTTTTATTATTATGTTGAGGTAATTTACTTTTATTCCTATTTGGTGACTGTTTTCAACATGAAAGGATGTTGAGTTTTGGTAAATGCTTTTCCTGCATCTATTAACGATAAAGTGGTTTTTGCTCTTTGTTCTGTTCATGTGGTACATGTTGACTGACTTTTGTATGTTGAATCATCCTTGCATCACAAACATGAATCTCATTTGTTCACAGTATATAATCTTTTACTTTGCTGTTGAATTTGGTTTTCTAGTATTTTGCTTAGGATTTTTGCATCTATGTTCAGAAGATATATTGGTCTGTAGTTTCCTCATAGTATTTTTGGCTCAGGGTAATGATGGCCTCAGAAAATGAGTTCAGAAGTGTCCCATTTTTTTCAATATTCTGGAAGATTCTGAGAACTGGCATTAATTATTCTTTAATTGTTTGGTTGAATTCTACAGTGAAGTCATCCGGTGCTGTTCATTTTGCTGGGAAGCTTTTGGTTACTAATTCAATCTCCTTACTAATTATTAGGTCTGTTTGGATTTTCTGTTTCTGCATGATTCAGTTTTGGTAGGTTGTATGTTTCTAGAAGTTTATCCATTTCTTCTAGGTTATCCAATTAGTTGGAATATAACTGTTCAAAGTAGTCTCATAATCTTTTTATTTTGTGTCATCAGTTGCAATGTCTTGTTTTTTCATTTCTAATTATGGTAACTGAGTCTTCTTATTCTCAGTTTAGCTAAGAGTGTCAAATTAGCTAATGTTTAAAAATGTTTTGTTACTTTCTTCTATAATTTATCTATTCTCCATTTCATTTATTTCTTTTTAAAAAATGTTTGTTTGTTTATTTATTTATTTAGAGAGAGCGCACAAGTGGAGAAGGGGTAGAGAGAGAGAGAGAGAGAGACAGAGAGAGAGAATCCGAAGCATGTTCCCAGCTGTCAGTGCAGAGCGTGACACTGGCTCAGTCTCACAAACTGTGAGATGAAGTGAGCCAAACTCAAGAGTTAGATGCATAAACGACTGAGCCACTCAGATGCCCCATCTATTTAATTTATTTCTTCTTTAATATTTATTATTTTCTTCCTTCTTCTAACTTGGGGTTTAATTTTTTTCCCCCTAGGTCTTTGATATTTACAGTTAGGTTGTTGATGAGATCTTTCTTCTCTTTTAGTATAGGCATTTATGTCATAAACTTCCCTGTATTATTTCTTTTGTTGCATCCTGTAAGTTTTAAATTGTTAAGGCTTTTGTGTGTGTGTGTAATATTTGATCTGTCCTGGAGAATGTTCTGTGAATATGTATTCTGCTATTGATGGGTGCAGTGTTCTATATGTGTCTATTAGGTCAAATCATTTTATAATGTTCAAGTCCTCTGTTCCCTTATTGATTTTCTGTTTGGTTATTCTATCCATTATTAAAAGCGGAATACTGAATTCTACTATTATTGTGTTACTATCTATTTCTTGCATCAACTCTGTCCATGTTTGCTTTCTCTATTTGGGTACTCTAATGTTAGGTGCTTATATACTTATAATTGTTATATCTTTCATTGTGAAATTGACCCTTTAATCATTATATAATGTTTCTTGAGACAGTTTTTGACTTGTCTGATACAAGTATGGCCACTCCTGCTCTCTTTTGGTTACCATTTACATGGAATAACTTTTTCTATCTTTTTACTTTCTGCCTATGTGTGTCTTTGTATCTAAGGTAAGTCTCTTGTAGAGAGTATATAGTTGTGTCTTATTTTTAAAATCCACCTCAGACCTTTTGATGGAGGAGTTTAATCCATTTACATTTAAAGTTCAGAAGTGTCCCTTGATAGGGGACTGGTAGGGAAGGACTTACTATCACCATTGAAAAATTATTTTCTGTCTTGTAATTATTTTGTCCCTCTTTACTACTCTTGCTGCTTTGTGTTTCACTGATTTTTTGTATAGGCTTTTGATTCTCTTCTCATTTCATTCTGTGTATATTTTATATTTTGTGTGTGTGTGGTTTCTATGGAACATACATAAAACGTCTTATAGTTACAACAATCTATTTCACGCTAATGATAACTTCAGTCACATAAAAAAACTCTACTCTTTTATGTCTTACCATTCCCAACTTCATGTTAATTGATGTTACAAATCACTCTTTATATACCATGTATCCATTAACACAGTCTCATAGTTTTTTTTTTTTTTACCATTTTATCTTTTAAACTCTATACCAAAATTAAAAGTGCTTTACATACCACCATTGCAATGTTATAGAATTTTGTATGTGTCTATATATTTACCTTTGGTGGTAAATTTTTTATTTTAATATGCATTTGTGTTGCTGTCTAGAATCGTTTTGTTTCAATTTGCTGCAAATTGAAATAAAGAACTTGTAAGGCAGGTCTGATGGTGATAAAATCCTCAGATTTTGCTTATCTGTAAAAGTCCTTATTTCTCTTTAATTTATTTATTATTATTATTATTTTATTTACTTAAAAATTTTTAATGTTTTATTTATTTTTGAGAGAGAGAGAGAGAGAGAGAGAGAGAGAGAGAGACAGTCAGTCTGAGCGGGGGAGGGTCAGAGAGAGAGGGAGACACAGAATAGGAAGACAGGCTCCAGACTCTGAGCTAGCTGTTAGCACAGGGCCTGACACGGGGCTCAAACCCACCAACCGTGAGATCATGACCTGAGCTGAAGTCGGACACTTAATCAACTGAGCCACCCAGGCGCCTCTCTCTTTGATTTCTTAAGGAAAGCTTGCTGGAAATAGAATTCTTGGTTGGCTGTTTTTTTCAATTCAGGACTTTGAATATATCATCTTATTCCCTTCTGGCCCATAAAGTTTCTGCTGAGAAAGCCACTGATAATCTTATGAAAGCTTCTTTTAACATGAGTTGCTCTTGTTGGTTTCAAGACTTTTTATTTATCTTTGACTTCTGACAGTTTGTCATGTGCCTTAGTGTAAGCCTCTTTGGATTAATCCTATTGGTGTATTTAAGGCTTCTTGAATTTTGATGTCCATTTATTTCCTCAGATTTGTGTAGTTTTTAGCCATTATTTCTTCATATAAGCTCTCCCTTTCACTTTTATCCTTCTGGAACTCTCATGATGCATATACTGGTTTGCTTGATGTTGCCCTGTAAATTCTTTAGGCTTTCTTCACTTGTCTTCATTTATTTTCACTTTGTTCCTCTGAACTGATAATTTCAAATGATCTTTCTTCAAGTTCTTTCTTTTGCTTGATTTAGTCTGCTTCTGAACACTTCTAGTGAACGTTTCTTTTTTCTTTTCTTTCAAAGTTTTAAAATTTATTTTGAGAGAAAGAGAGCAAGCAGGGCAGGGCAGAAAGAGAAGGAGAGAGAGAGAGAGAGAAAATGCCAAGCAAGCTCCAGACAGTTAGGGCAGAGTCCCTTGATATCACAAACTGAGATCATGACCTGAGGTGAAATCGAGTTCAGTGCTTAGTCCTGAGCCACCCAGGAGCCTCTCTAGTGAAATATTCAAATTATTCTTTATTTTGTAAGTTCTGCTTGGTTGTTTTAAAACTGTTTCAATGTCTTTGTTGATATTCTCACAGTGTTCGTGCATTGTTCTTCTGATTTTGCATAGTTACCTATCTGTATCCTCCAGTAGCTTATTTAGCTTCAAGAAAATTACTTTGAATTCTCTGTTAGGAAGTTCATTGATTTCTGTTTCTTTGGGGTTGGTTTTTGGAGATTTATTTTGTTAATTTGATTGAACCATGTTTCTCTGTTTCTTCATGTACCTTGTGATATTTTTCCTGAGTTTTATCCATTTGGAAAAACAGCCACATCTCCCAGTCATTACGGACCAGTTTTGTACAGAGGAAGGCATTCACCAAACAGCCCAGCTAAAGAATATGAAGGTTTTGTAATTTTTCTTGGTTGTGTACGTAATTTCCTAATTAGAGGTGTGCAGGTTTCTTTTTCAGGAGCCCATAATCTCTCACTCCTTCTGGTATTTACTTGGTGCTGCAGCAGCAGCAAGACAGCTATTCTCTTTTAATCTCAGTGGCCTTTTAGCATCCAAAGTATGTCAACTCAAGCACTGTAATTCAGGTGAGATAAAAACCGGTCCTTTGAATAGCGCCCTCCCCCACAAACTGAACTGCATGCATGCTACACTCTCTTCCCTTCTTCCCAAGGGATGACCTGGGAGTTGGTGCTTTCTCCCCACCACACTGAGCTATGCCAGCCTCTGCACTATTTTAGGCTCTCTGGTATCACTGCAAGTTGCCCCTGCTCTCACTTGCTTTCCATGGCCCTGAGGCACCCGAACTGTGCTGGTTTTATCAGCCCTCCACATCAGATGAGACAAACCAGTTCCTTGGGCAGCCTTCAAAAAGTTGAAACACTAGACGTACATTCCACTCTTTTCTCTCCTTCGGAATTCCAGTGAGAGGCTACAAGTTGGGTATTTTCTGATGATCATAGTAAGCTGTGCTGACTTAGGGAAAGACTCTTCTATCCCATTTTAATGCAGCTTTTCTTGGCTTGTTCTTGGCTTTGCACTCACCTGGAGCATTGCAATTTCTTAACTGGTTTGTGGAATTCTCACAAAGGTATTTTGGTCCATATATTGTTGTTAATTTGGTGTCTCTGTGGAGAAAAGAAGGGTCGGACTTCCTATTCCATGATTCATTAACAATGTGTTTAGTTATACCAGATAAAATACAGATAATGAAAAAGCTAAAAAATGATTAAAAGTAATAAATGAGCCATAATTTTTCCTACAAAAGAAGTAAGATCAAATTTAAGTTGAAGATAAACACTGCTTATGAATGTATTAGGTTTCACAAATAAAAGAAAAATATTGAGAACTTGGTAAATACATTAAGGTATATGAAAGAAACAGTTGATTTAGTTAGAAGATTAGATGAGGAAGTTGAGAGGGACAGTGCTTATAAATAGTACCTCAATAAATTTACGGAAGTGGACTGCTAATTATCTTTACATGTGTAAAGAAAAACTAGGTGAGTGATGATAAGCAGTTGTATGATCCAGTAAGTGCCAATCAAGAGGGTAAGGGATTAGATCACAGCAGGAGAAAATTGGGAAAAGTTTTCTAAAAATAATAACTACAAGAAATTAACATACTTCTTCAAGGACTATTTTATAATTCTCTTAAAATTTTTTTTTTATGTTTACCCATTTTTGAGAGAGAGAGAGAGAGAGAGAGAGAGATGGAGACAGAGCATGAGCATGAGCAGGAAAGGGGCAGTGAGAGAGGGAGACAGAATCTGAAGCAGGCTGCAACCTCTGAGCTATCAGCACAGAGCCCAACGTGAGGCTCCAACCCTTGAGCCATTAGATTGTGACCTGGCCTGAGGTTGGACATTTAACTGACTGAACCATTCAGGTGTCCCTTAAGAACTTTTTTCTCCTAAAGAGAAAACCAAAACTCCATGGTTTTTTATTGCAAGGTGCAAGAAAGCTTAAAAAAAATTTTTTTTTAATTTAGTTTTGAGAGACAGAGAGAGAAGGGAAGGGTCAGAGAGAGAGGGAGATACAGAATCCAAAGACAGGCTCTGAGCTAGCTGTCAGCACAAAGTCCAATGCAGGCTCGAACCCACAAACCATGAAATCATGACCTGATCCGAAGTCTGATGCTTAACTGACTGACCACCCAGGCGCCCCAATGTGAAGGAAATTTAACCAGTATACTTATCTACTTAGGACAGAGTGAAAAGCATAAGACTGGAACCAAAATGTATGATAATATACTCTAGGTAAGAGGTCTTGAATCTGGTGACGGTAGTGAGAATGAATGAAAGGAGGGCTGGAATAAAAACATGAAATAATTTAAACAAAAGGAGCAGTTAAGAAAAAATAGTACTGGTAACAACAACAAAAAATAATGTTTTTGCTAATGTTTATTGTTTCCTTCTCTGTTTCCATTCTCTTCTCTTACTCTGGATGCTCTGCTATCATTTCCCTACTCTGTTTGCCTAAGGTTTTCCTTGAATTTATTTACTCACTCACCCATTCAACTCATTTATTGAGACACAGTCATTGGCATAGAGCCTGGGAATAGTATGAGTGAGCAAGATAGATGAGTTACTGCAAGGAGTTTAGGATGGAGTAGAGGAAATAGTCGAAAAGGGAGAAAAGCACTACATTGTAAATGGGCTTGCAATAAAGAGAACTACAGAGCACTAGAGAACACAGGAGTACTTCGCTCAGCTTTGGAAGTTGACAGAAAGACTTTTGGAGGAAATGGAGGATACGTAGGAGTTATCTAGGAGGAAAGAGAAGAAAAACATTTGGGGAAATTAAAATTGCAGCACTGAATTCAAGATGGAAGTGGCAGAAGTAAAATTAGAGGTAAGTAGAAGCTAGATTGTAAGCAATTTCAAGGAGTTAGAACCTTAAGAACAGTAAGAAGCTATTAAAGAGTTAAAATCATTAAAGGAGTATGAAAGGTTTAGATTTGCATTTAGAAAGATAAAAAATGGTTGCAGAAACAGGGAGAAAAAACACTGTAAAGATGTTTCATTTGGAGAAGTAGGTGGATTCCTTGAGATAATGTGAGGAAGAGCACTGAGATGATAAATTTAGCTTTAGTTATGTTGAGAATGAGATACTTGTGGAATATCCAAGAAGAGATTTACAGTAGATGATTAGAAAAATCAGTATGAAGTATAGGGAATCACCTAGATTTATCAAAGCTTTGAGAGTGGATGACCTTACCCATATAGAATACAGAGTGTGAATGCAAGGTCTACGAGGGAACTCTGAACAATACTGATATTTAATGAGTGAGCCAAAAGTAGAATCTTCAAAGAAGCCAGAGAAAGAGGAAACAGTTTAAAAGGAGGGAACATAATTTGCAATGACATGGATGGAGACAGAGACTATTATGTTAAGTGAAATAAATGTGTCAGAGAAAGACAAATACCATATGATTTCATTCATGTGTGGAACCTAAGAAACAAAACAAGCAAAGGAAAAGTAAAAGAGAGTGAAAAATCCAAGAAACAGACTTCAGTTAACTATAGAGAACAAACTGATTGTTATCAGAAGGGAGGTGTATGGGGGATGGGTTAAATACACCCAAATGGTGATGGGGATTAAGGAGTGCCCTTGTTATATGAGCACTGGGTGCTGTATGAAATTGTTGAATCACTATATTTTACACCTGAAACTAATATTACACTATATCTATATGTTAACTAAGTGGAATCTAAATAAAAACTTAAAAAAACACAATAAAAGTATTTAGGGCGTATTAAGGAAAAACTATGAAAGTTAAGGAAAAATTAAGGAAAAATAAAATATATAAAACAAAAAATAAAAGGAGAGAACAATGTCAAGGAAGGCAATTGTTTCAAGGAGAGAGTGATTAAAAGTGGTACCCAACCCTGACCTACCTTCCTCGAGGCTTTCCCTTTTTTTCTTAAAACAGGCCCCCAGTGGTGGCAGTCAAATTACCTGATAAATTTACCTAAAACTGATGGATTCTAAAGCTTTATGTGTTTCACCAACCAGGTACAGGATTTTTATTGAAGTAGTTTTTTGAGACAATGCCTTCACTCCAAAGAATAATTATTATAATAACACTAATACCAGCAGTGCTAGTAGCAATAACAATAGTAGCTAACATTTATTGAGTGATTATTGTGTACCAAGCATTTCACTATTTAATCCTCACAAAAGCCCATAGGGTAGATACAGTTAGTGTCCTTATTTTACAGATAAGGAAAATGAGGCACCAAGATACTGAGCACTCACACAAGTTCACACAAGTGGAGAAACTAATATTTGAGCATAAGTAATTTAATTCTAGAACATGTTTTCTTTTAGAAGATGAACCAGTGGAGACAGGTGTTGAGACCTATAGATTTTTCAGTGTACCTAAAAATATATTCAAAAGGTTACTATTTATTTGCTTATGTATGAACCTGAATTTGAGCAGCATATTAATTCAGAGGGCATAAGCTTATTACATCACAAATTTTGCTTACTGAAAGCTGTTTTATTGCTTCCTTAAATTAGAATTAACAATTAAGAACTATAATATTTTAAAAACTAAGGGCTTTCAGGGCACCTGGGTGGCTCAGTCAGTTAAGTGTCCGACTTCGGTTCAGGTCATGATCTCCCGGTTCGTGGGTTTGAGCCCCACGATGGGCCCTGTGCTGACAGCTCAGAGCCTGGAGCCTGATTCAGACTGTGTCTCCCTCTCTGTCTGCCCCTCCTCCACTCATGCTCTGTTTTTGTCTCAATAATAAACACATAAAATAAAATAAAATAAAATAAAATAAAATAAAAACTAAGAAGTTTTAATGAGCCCTATCTATATTACAGGTAATATTCAGCAAATTTGATGGTGAGTGGGCTGGTAGATTTCTTAAAGATATATAAGATCATTATCATTAAAATGATGGCAAAAATGGATGATCTGACATTTATGTATGGGTATTGAAAGTATGTGATAAGTGGGGTTACTAATGGAAAATCATGTATTATATATTTTAAATTAAATCTAATTTCTGAAACCTTTTCTTGAGTATTAAGATCAGCAGGGGGAAATCCTAAAAAGAATAAAGTTCCGTTGATTAAAATTAAGGTTGGAAAACTTTTACACTTAAAGTAGAAAAAGCAAGCCTCAGGAAAGTTAGGAGCTGCAGATAAAGTAAATAACTTAAAATTTCTCACTTAATAATTTCTGGTAAGGATTTTAATGATATTCATCTCATCTGCATCCCATTGAACCCTGTTCTATTACATAATGAGTGTCTCCCATAAAATAGTAATGTCTTCAAGTAAACATGTCCTTAAGATAAAATTATTTTAAAATCAGAAGTCCATTAGAAACCTAGGATAAATGTGCTAGTCTTTGAGAACTGGCAAAACTGGAAAAGACTTATTTGAAAAGGAGAGAATTGCTGAGTCAGTTTTGAAATTGAGCCATAGGAAATCCCTTACTTTAGAAGTGTCTTAACTGAATCATTATTCTAGTTTCTTGCTGCTGAAGTAGTAAAATTTCTTAATTCATTCAAAGGAGAAAGTCAGTTCTGTTTTTATATAACCCCAAATCTGGAGCCAATATTTTACTTATTTTATAATTGATTCAAATAAGAATCTCCAGAAATTCGCTACAATTTTATACATAGTTAATGAAAAAGGATGATTTCTTTCAGGCACCTGGATATTTGTGCCTAGATAACTACTGCTGTCTATTACACTGGAGTCATAATTGACATGACTTTAGTATTCTAGGTCTTCAACACAACTTAATTAATCCAGAAAACTCTTACTTGAGAAGATAAAACTTGCAAATACTTTAGTATTCATTCTACGAACTTCTTGAAAGATACATGAACTCTTAAATAGCATCAAAGATAGCTCACATAGTCGCAAGACCTTTTTAAACTCTCATTTTCAAACCCTTGCATTGGAGATTGCTTACATACTGCTATGGCACAAAGGCCTTTCCCATGGAGTGAGGCATGCTGTGGGTACAGGGTCCTGGCCTCTACTGCTGGCTTTGGAGGACTGACCTGTTTCAGGACTGGCAGGTGGGCTGGCCCTGAGGTGTGGCTGGAGAGGTGGGAGGAGGGGCAGCTGTGGGGTGAGGAGTGCCTGGTGTCTAGCACAGTAGATCACAGTAGTTCCAAGTTTGACACTGATATGCTGGTTTCACTTCTGAGGCAAGAAAATGCAAAAGATATTTGTGTAATAAAAATCCCTCCAGGGGTACTTGGGTGGCTCAGTAAGTTAAACGTCTGACTCTTAGTTTTGACTCAGGTCATGATCTCGCAGTTTGTGAGTTCAAACCCCACATCAAATCCCGCATGGGATTCTCTCTCTTCTCTCTCTCTCTATTGTCCCTCTCCTGCTTATGTTTTCACTCTCTTTCTCTCTCAAAATAAATAAGTACACTTAAAAAATTAAAAAAAATCCTCCAGATATAAAATATACAGATTACTTTGTGATTGGGAGTAGAATCTCTACCAGATACTTAAATGTCATAGCCTACTTCATTGGGAAAATGTACAAATATCTGAGATATAGAAGTAAGCCTCATATTAATATCTAAAGGGAGACAGATCAGAAGACTTAATATTTAAAATAGCAATACTACTCAAAGCAATCTACAGATTCATGGTTATACCTATCAAAATCCTGATGGTTTTTTTTTCTTTTCTTTTTTTCCAGAAACGTAAAAGTAAATCCTCAAATGCATATGTAATGGATTCTAAGAGTAAAAGCAATTTGAAAAAGAAGAACAAAGTTGGAGGACTCTCAATTCCCAATTTCAAAACTTACTACAAAGCTATAGTAGTCAAAACTGTGTAATATCAGTATAAAGAGAGAAATATAGATCAATGGAATAGAATTGAGAGTCCAGAAATAAATCTATATGTCTATAAATTGATTTTTGACAAGGGTGCCAAGACCATTCAATAGGGGAAAGAATAGTGTCTTCAATAAATGGCACTGGGACAACTGGATACCTATATGCAAAAGAATGAAATTGGATCCCTACTTCACACAATATACAAAAAATTAAATGAATCAATGACCTAAATATAATAGCAAAACCATATTAAAAGAAAACATAGGAGTAAAGCATCATGACCTTAGATTTGGCAATGATCTCTTAAATAGGATTCCAAAAGTACGGACAACAAAAGTAGGGACAGCAAAAGAAAATTAGATAAATTGAACTTCATCAAAATGAAAAACTTATGTGCAAAGGACATTAATAAGTGAAAAGACAACAAAGAGAATGGGAGAAAATATTTGCAAATAATATATCTGATGAGGGTCTAGTACCCAGAATGCATGAAGAATTTTTATAATCAACAGCAAAAAGACAAACCAATCAATTAAAACTTGGGTAAAGAACTTGAATAGTCATTTCTCCGAAGAAGATATACAAATGGCAAACAAGTATATGAAAAGATGCTCCACATCATTACTCATTAGGGAAATGCAAATAAAAATCACAATGAGAGACTGCTTCCCTCCTACTAGAATGGCTGTGAGAAAATAAAGTAACAAGTTTTGGCAAGGATATAGAAAAATTGGAATCCTTAGATACTGCTGTTGAGAATGTAGAATGGTTTAGCCATTGTGGAAAATAGTTTGGGAGTTCCTGAGAATGTTAAACATAGAATTACCATCTGACCAACAATCCTACCTTCTATATATACTGAATAGAACTGAAAGCAGGTATTTGAGCAAATACATGTGCAGACATGTTCAAAGCAGCATTATTCACAAAAGTCAAAAGATAAAACATTCAAATGTTCATCAACTGACATATGCATAAGCAAAATGTGGTATAAATACACAATGGAATGTTATGCAGCCATAAGAAGGAATGAAATACTAATACATGCTACAACATGGATGAACCTCAAAAACATTAGGCTAAGCAAAAGAAGCTAGACAAAATCATCACATATTTATTTATATGGAATTGTATGATTCCATTTACATAAAACATCCAGAATAGACAAATCTTCAGAGAAAAAAGTAGATTGGTAGTTGCCAGGGGCTGGGGGCAGTGGGGGAGTGGAGAATAACTTAATGGGTATGGGATTTCCTTTTAGGTTGATGAAAAGGTTTTGGAACTTGATAGAGGTGGGGGATGTACAACATTGTAAATGTACTAAATACTATTGAATTGTTTACTTTGAAATGCTTTATTTTGGGGCCCCTGGGTGGCTCAGTTGGTTAAATGTCCAACTTGATTTTGGCTCAGGTCATGAGATTAAGTCCCACATTGGGCTCTGTGCTGAGCGTGGGGCCAGCTTAAGATTGCCTCTCTCTTTCTGTTCCTTCCCTTCTCTCTCTCTGTCTCAAAAAAAAAAAAGCTTTATTTTATTTAATGTGAATTTCACCTTAATTAAAAAAAAAGATTGAAAGAAAGGACACTGATGACTGGCTCTCTCTGGACTCTGGGAGTCATGGTAACTCATTTGATGTTCCAGAAACTAAAGAAGTCTATTAATTAGAGAAATTACGTACCCTGTATTCTTATGATAGTTAGTTTAGATAGCATCTGAAACATGAAGACTTCTTTCTTAGAAGAGAAGATGATACTTCATATCTGACTACAATGGAATTTGAGTAAGAATAAAACGAAATGAACTGGTTTAGTCGTTTCAGATTTGGAATGAAAAATATCACTCCTTATCTCTGTTTTTTTGGTTAGGTTGTGGTTAACAAAAGCCTTCTCTACTTCCTCGGTATGCATGCTGATGCCTGAAGATGGTAATTAAATGAGCTAATAAACCAAAAATCAATGTGTTCAAATCACAGTTTTAACATGTTGTCTTTATTCCTACGGATCTCTGCAGGATTTCTTGGCGTTAGCACTGGCTCTCTGTTCAACCTGAGCTTTGCTGAGGTTTTAATTAATTCTGTTTAAATGAAAATGTTCTGCAGAATACAGACAAAATTTAAAAAAATCACACCACACACACACATCCTTGCCTTGCTATGTTCACCAATCCTATTTTATCACGAATTTACCCAATTCTAATCAAACTGCCACAATGAATAACTCAAACTTAGTTCCAAAGTATCCTAAAATACCTCAAAGTTGAACTCACACTGAAATGCTACTAACAGTGCTCTCCTTTACTAGGAAAGCTTATTTGTGGGGAGCCAGCATTCAACAATCATAGAAGCCACAGAGAGACCCAGTTAAGACTGACCTGCCTCTTAACAAAGCCCAAGACTCCTGATTTGATAACAGCAAGCTTCTCTGAGCCCCTCTGAGCCCCCAGCTTTAGGGGATGGGAATGTCTCCAATTACTACAATGAGATAAGGCAGTCTCACGTTAGTTAGTTTGAACTCTTGATTTTTCTTTCAGCTCTCCAATTGCTATGTTTATTTTGTCTCCTAGGAATAAAAAAGTGTTTTTTAGGACTTCTTTGATAATCAAATCAGATATATAAAGAAGCTCTTATCCTTGGTGGAAATGTCTTTAGCACACTACTAACTGTCTATTCTAGTCATTTAAAAAAATATTTACTTATTTTTGTTGTATACCTCTGGAAAGGGACAACTCATGTGGGAGAAGATGGGCAGACATCCCAGTAAGTCTATTTTTCATATAGGTTCAGGTATCTTCTCAAAGTGATGGTGTTTCGATAAACTTTGCCCTGGTCACTCTCATCAATGTCTGAGAATTTTCCATGTTCTTGTTTTGTTAGTGACAGTCTGGCTATTGGAGAAAGGTCTCTGTCAAACCTTTCCATGTTCTGGAACTGTAAATATGTCAGTTTGTAGTGGGACAGCCCAGCCATTAGGTTTTGGAACCCTGACACATGAGGTGCCCAAGCAATGTTCTTGGCTGGACTATTCACATGTTCTCAAGTTTGTCTTAGTCTAAATCTAAATCTATGTCCCTTCCAGGCCAGTCTCTTATTTCTTACATGTATATATGTTATAACTCAAATTTTTGCACTTATCTTTAATTTCACCAAGGATAATTTTGAGTTACAGTGGCCACTTTAGAGATCTTTCAATTTAGATAAAATTGTTTGAAAAGGAATGAAATCTTGCCATTTGCAATGATGTGGATAGAGCTAGAGTGTATTATGCTAAGTGAAATAAGTCAGTCAGAGAAAGACAAATACTGTATGATTTCACTCATATGTGGAATTTAGGAAATAAAACAGATGAACATATGGGAAAGAGTGGAAAGCAAACCATTAGAGACTCTTAATGAAGAGAACAAACTGAGGGTTGATGGAGGGAGGTGGGTGGGGAATGGGCTAAATAGGTGATGGCTATTAACGAGGGCACTTAGCCCTGGGTGCTATGTGTAAGTGATAAATCACTAAAATTCTACTCCTGAAACCAGTATTACACTATATGTTGACTAACTAGAATTTACTTACTTACTATTTATTTATTTATTTAAAATAGTTTATTGTCAAATTGGTTTCCATACAACACCCAGTGCTCTTCCCCACAAGTGCCCTCCTCCATCACCACCACCTCTTTCCCCCCCTCCCCCTTCAAGACTCAGTTCGTTTTCAGTATTGAATAGTCTCTCAGGTTTTGTGTCCCTCTCTCTCCTCAACTCTTGTTCCCTCTTCCGCTCCCCCTGGTCCTCCATTAGGTTTCTCCTGTTCTCCTGTTAGACCTGAGTGCAAACATATGATATCTGTCCTTCTCCGCCTGACTTATTTCGCTTAGCATGACACCCTCGAGGTCTATCTACTTCGCTACAAATGGCCAGATTTCATTCTTCCTCATTGCCATGTAGTACTCCATTGTGTATATATACCACATCTTCTTGATCCACTCACCAGGTGATGGACATTTAGGCTTTTTCCATGTTTTGGCTATTGTTGACATTGCTGCTATGAACATTGGGGTACATGTGCTCCTATACATCAGCACTTCTGTATCCCTATGGTAAATCCCTAGTAGAGCTATTGCTGGGTCATAAGGGAGTTCTATGGATAGTTTTTTGAGGAACCTCCACACTGTTTTCCAGAGCGGCTGCACCAATTTACATTCCCACCAAAAGTGTAGGAGGGTGCCCATCACTCCACACCCTCGCCAGCATCTATAGACTCTTGATTTGTTCATTTGAGCCACTCTGACTGGCACGAGGTGGTATCTCAGTGTGGTTTTGATTTGTTTCCCTGATGATGAGTGATGTTGAGCATCGTTTCATGTGTCTGTAGGCCATCTGGATGTCATCTCTGGAGAAGTGTCTGTTCATGTCTTCTGCTCATTTCTTCACTGGATTATTTGTTTTGGGGTGTGAAGTTTGGTGAGTTCCTTGTAGATTTTGGATACTAGCCCTTTATCTGATATGTCCTTTGCAACTATCTTTTCCCATTCTGTCGGTTGCCTATTAGTTTTCTTGATTGTTTCCTTTGCAGTGCAGAAACTTTTTATCTTGATGAGGTCCCAAGAGTTCAGTTTTGCTTTCATTTCCCTTGCCTTTGAGGATGTGTCGAGTAGGAGATTGCTGCGGTGGAGGTCTAGGAGGTTTTTTCCTACTTTCTCCTCTAGGGTTTTGATGGTTTCCTATCTCACATTCAGGTCCTTCAGCCATTTTGAGTTAATTTTTGTGTGTGGTGTAATAAAGTGGTCTAGTTTCATTCTTCTGCATGTTGCTGTCCAGTTCTCCCAGCACCACCTACTAAAGAGGCAGTCTTTTTTCCATTGGATACTCTTACCTGCTTTGTCAAAATTAATTGGCTGTACATTTGTGGGCCCAGTTCTGGGTTCCCTATTCTATTCCATTGGTCTATGTGTCTGTTTTTGTGCCATGACTAACTAGAATTTAAATAAAACTTTGGGGTAAAAATTGTTTGAGAGGTGCTATTGAAAAAAAAGGAACAAAATCCCAAACATCCAATGGGCTGGATTTTTTGATTTTATGAGGAAATATCCAAAAGAAATTAAGATTCCAAAACTACCTCTAAGAAATTCCTTGGCCAAGGTAAAATAAAGGTGTGAAAAACTTTAAGTAATGTCTTTTTTAGATCCTCCAGAATCACATCTTGAACTTAGTGGATTTTATCCTACTATTTCTCTTTCTTCATCCTATACTTCCCCATTCCCCTCTGCCACATCTCTCCCTCTGGTCCATTCTCCTTCCCTTTTGGCTTGCCAGACTTCCAAAGCTTAGTTACCTCTTGAACTTCCTTCAGAACTGAAAAATGCCCGCTATGGTTGATTTTAAGCTCTATTCTTCCTCTGAGCTGAGAGTTACCAATGATTTTCCAAAGCCTAGAAAGGACAGAATGAAATTTGCAGAGAAAGAATAATTTTAGGAACATATAATCCAGGGCCTCCAGATATATAACAATTAGTTCATTTGTAGTAGAAGCTTGAGATGCAAAAAATTCCATTGGAAGGGTAGAAAAGGAAGAACCTGACTTACATAAGAAACCAGCGGGGTTCAGAAAAGCTATAGAAGTTGGTCAAGGTCTTTTGAAGGTTATTTACAAAGTCTTTCCTGAGAAAGTATTTTAGGCTGTGATTCAGTCTTACAGGCAAAGAAAGCATGAGAACATTGGAGATTTCAGGCAGAGTCTCTTTAACACCTTCAGATAGCACTCAGGAGTAGACCTTAAAGTAGATGTGACTCCTAACTCTCTCCTAGTTTTTTCTTTATAAACTGTCTTAAGACAGAAATAGAGGATTTTGTATGTAAGCAAAAACTAATATGGAAAATAATACCGTTACCAGCCTTCTAGCATCTTGCTGCGTATTTTGAGTCTTAGAGCAACAACAACCAAAAACTCAATTAATGGATGGCCTTCCAGCCAATTGGATGCTTCTATCAGGATCAGTAATCCTGAAAGGAGGAATCTTTTGATAAAGATACTTATAGATACTATATATAAAAAGGACTTTGGAAAAAAAACCTATTTTATCTTAGTTAAGAAACTAAAGGGAAAAAAATGAAGTAAGTCAATGAAGGTGTTCAGAGGGTGAATCATGTGCCCAGTTTTTTGTTCTACCCTTAAATTCCTAGTGACAAATTTCTCTCAGTACTCAAGGACAACGTTACAAAATTTGTTGTTGTTGATACAGGGATACAGTATCAACCGCATCAACCTTAAACTGTAACACTGTTACACGATCTCTCTGTTGAAGTAACAAACCACTTACTGGTGAGCATGTCTAATAATCGTCTGATAGTTCCATACATAACTGTGCACCTTAGATATTTAACAGAGGAATAGTCTTCCCTCCTCTCTGATATCATACCTGCTAACTTGATAGGAGTGTATGATATAAATGAAATTGCTAGATTACATATTCTCCTGATGGTCTCTTCCTTGAAATCCCTTAGGACTCCCCTATGTTTATTTTTTAGAGAGAGAGGGAGAGACAGAGAGAAAGAGAGAGAGAGAAAACACACACAAGTGGAGCAGGGGCAGAGAGAGAGGGAGACACAGAATCTGAAGCAGGCTCCAGGCTTTAAGTTGTCAGCACAGAGCTCAATGTGGGGACTTAAAGTTGTGAACTGTGAGACTGTGACCTGAGCTGAAGTTGGACACTTACCTACTGAGCCACCCAGGTACCTAAAGGACTCCCCTTTTTGTAAAGAGATTATAGCTAATTTGGATATTGATTTGCCTGTACCTTTGTGTCTAAATCAACCCCAAATTGAAAATCTCAAGGAAATGCCAGAACTTTTTCACTTTGTGGGCAAAAATTCAGCTAATATAGGGAGGATTACTGGGAGATTCAAGCCAGCCATCTAAACCTCTACTCCAAAGTACAAAATACTCTCTTAAACTCAAATCTAAAGAAGTAAGCACTAACATGGGTAGGTGAAAGTCAATAGAGAAAAGATTCAACATACTTCATACTTATTCTTGTAACACTTCTATCCTCCCAATCAAAAAGCCCAGTGGGTAAAGATATGGATTTGTTTCGTACATCAGGCCTATAATAAAAGTCATTTCCCCTTTTCATATAGTACCAATCCCCAAACCTCTCTTAGCTTCACTGCCTCCTGAGGCTGCATATTTGACGGTATAGGTTTATGTTCTGTTTTCATTAATGATCGTTTCAGTCAAAAAAATAGTCAATATTTGTTTGCCTTCTAAGAAAATCAACAATATACCTGCACTGTTAAATTCTAAGTGTTTCCAGAAACACTCTACTACTTTTCACAAATCCCCAACCAGGACCTAAAGGATTATATTTCTCTGGGATTGTACTTTTATTCAATATGTAGATAACATTTTGTTGTGCTCTAAAGATGGAGTGAGCCCTAAGACTGTTTCCATTTATCTAATTATGGTTTTAACACACAAAGAGAATAAAGTTTCCAAAGAGAAATTATAATTTTGTCTATAAGGTTATTACCTAGAATATGCTTTGTTTCAAGGAAGTAAATTTCCTACTTCTGATAGAGTAAGGACTTTAAAAAACTTTCCCATGACAGTAACTAAGAGATAATTAAAAGGATTCCTGAGTCTTGCTGACCTACTGCAGGCAATAAGTTCTCAACTTTCCTGAAACTGCCATGCCAAAATAAGACTTAGCTAAGTTTTCAGAAACTGAATCTCTTCCTTGGGTGCTAAACATGAACAAGGCTTTTGAGTTCAAATGAGCTCTTCAGTAACTACCAACCTAATTGTCATAACACTTCATCCCTAGTATATGAATGATCCTTTGTCAGAAGCAAATCTGCCCAGATGGTAGGATTCTTGTGAGCACAGTGGAGATTTCCATTACCTAAAGATAACAGGGTTAATATATGCACTAATAGTAGATATGCTTTTGGGTTATTCCATGATTTTGAAATATTTTGGGAATAAGGTAGGGTTTTTGACCTCAGCAGGAATCCTAATTAAGAATGGTTAGCAAATTATAGAACTTTTAAATGCTCTAATGGTTCTTGAGGAAGTGGCTATTACAAAATAGGAGCTCAAACAAAAGGAGATAATATAGAGGCTAAAGGAAAGGCTTTGATGGTTAATCATGACAGACTACAGACAGCTGTCATTAAGATTACAGCCCTTAGAATACCCCAAGGGACCAAGTGTTTGGTTTAAAAGTTGGCTCCAGAATCAGAAAAAAGGTTCTAGGAGAATTCTCAATGTAAATTGACTGTTGGCTATTTAGTAGCACTAAAAGACCTCAAATGGAATCTTGTAAAAATTTTACATGAAATTACACACCAGTGAAAGAATAAATTTGCCAATGTATATAATTAATATTGGAAAGCTTTACTATATTTCATTTGCCACCAACATAATCCTGGTAAAACTAAAGGTGCAACATGGACAAAAGCCCAAACCTCAGGGTCCTCCAAATGGATTATATAACACTACTCTACAGTAGGTTTTAAATACGCCTTGGTCATTCTTTGCTTATTCTTGGTATGTGTGAAGTCTTTCCTTGACTGTGCACTACAACTCTAACAGAGGCAAAATTTTCTTGATTTTGTGTTCCCAGCCTGGGGCCACAGGCTCCATGATCTCTTTAGTAATGGAGGCATACATTTTACTGGGCCTATTACTACAGCGTTTTGTAAAGCCATGCCACTTACTAAAAAATTTTATTGTCAGTCTCACCCCCAATCTTCAGGAAAGGTACAGAGAAGAAATATAATTTTGAAAATTAAATAAGCTAAACTCTTAAAAGACTCTTAAACTTCCATGGTCTAAGGTATTATCTTTATTACCAATGAGATCAAGTCTTTCTGGGATTCATGAACTCCCCCATGTGAATCAGTAATAGGCCATATATCTAGGAAGATCACTTTTGATTCTAAATTCCACACTGAAAAGCACATAGAGCTAATTATTGCATGGTATTATTCCTGCTGTCTACTAAGTCTCATAAACAGGTGTGTGCTGTCTTTCCATAATACTCTTCTAAACAAGCCTTGCATGACCTAAAACCCAAAGACATGGTCTTTTGGAAGGGACATCAGAGAAAGACAGCTCTGGCACCCCACTGGAGGATCTTATAAGGTACTGTTAGCAATGAGCACAGCAATGCAACTCCAAAGGTTTGATTTTTGTATTCATGTCCCAAAGAGAGATAATCCATTCTTGAATTTGTGGAAAATCTGGGGTGTTTTTAGGAACCTTCTAGAGGCAGATAGTCCTCTGAAAGAGACATCTTCTAACCAAGACCTGTGACCACATGAGATGTAGAGAGCTTTTACCCCAAATCCATAGAACAGGACAACTGACTACCACACTTTAATCCACATTCTTTGGTTCTTTATTTTCATTTTTATTCCCCACCCTGTGCACTTCTCCCTGTTCCCTTAAGGCTTCTTTTAACCATGTCATCTATATTGCCCTATTCTTAACACTGCTCTTTGCATCCTTAATTATTCATTGGTATGTATTTAGTACTCAGCTATTATTTACTTGTAAACTAGCTAAAGCATACAATCAAACTGGTTTGTACATATTTTTTAAAAAAATTTACATTTGAGAGACTTAGAGAGGTAGAGCACAGGTGGGAGAGGGACAGAGAGAGAGGGAGACACAGAATCTGAAGCAGGTTCCAGGCTCTGAGCTGTCAGCACAGAGCTCTATGCAGGGATCAAATGCACAAACTGTGAGATCATGACCTGAGTCGAAGTCAGACTCTTAACTGACTGACCCACTCAGGTGCCCCTGTGTACATTTTTCTTTGGTAGCCACCCAGATTTTTTTGGTTATACTTCCTTGTAATGAATCCATTGCTGTCCTGCATAACTGGATTCAACTATTAGGTGACTTTCTCAGATGAACAACTATGTAACAGGCTAGACGGATGGAAATCCAAAATCTCCTCTTAGATCATACATAGAAGAAAAGGATCTCAGGGATTTTTTTGGTGGAAACTAGCTTTTTTACTTCTTAAAAAATAAGTTTATTTATTTATTTTGGGAGCGAGAGTAAGTGTGAGCAGGGGAGGGGAGAGAGGGAGAGAGAATCCCAAGCAGGTTCTGTGCTATCAGCACAGAGCCCAATGTGGAGCTCAATCTCACAAATGATGAGATCATGACTTGAGCCGAAATCAAGAGTCAGACCCTTAGCTGACTGAGCCACCCAGGTGCCCCTAGAACTAGGTTTTATAACCAAACTTTAAAAGAAATAGAACTACAAAAGAACTAGTGAACAAATGATGTATTATTTGGAGGCTGCCTCACTTTTATACACCTTATAAGTAAGACACTATGTCTCTTTTGTTTTAGATCTACTAAATAATCCCAATATTTAAAATTTTATTGTTGGCACCAATTTATTCTTGACTAGTGGCTCCAAAATGTTATAACATATTTGCTAAGTACATTGGGGTATTTTGGCCGAAATTAGATCTTTGGGTGCTCCCCAGTGACTGGTATTGCATTTGTGGTACAAAAGCCTTCTGGTTATTACTTGCAAACTAGACAAGGACTTCTTATCTTGGCAGACTGATGTCTGCCTTCAGTAGAGTCCCCATGGTCACCCACAGTCCATTTTAGCCTATCTGTTTCTTTTCTCAGAAAAAGACTTTTGGATAACTTTTTAAAAGAGGTAGGAAAAGTAGGTATTGATTTAAGAGTCAAAATCTTCCATACTGTTTGTTCATTAGTGGCTTTATCAATTTACACTCCTACCAACAGTACATAAGGGTCCTCTTTTCTCCACATCCTCTCCAGCATTTACGTCTTATCTTTTTGATGATAACCATTCTAACAGGCATGAGGTGATATCTTGTTGTGGTTTTGAAAATTTCCCTTATGATTATTAAGTGTTGAGTGCTTTTTCATGTACCTGCTGGCTACTTGTATATCTTTGGAAAAATGTTTATTCAGGTCTTTTGCCTATTTAAAAAATTGGATTATTATTATTATTATTGTTATTTTGTATTGAGTTTTTATGAGTTCTTTATATATTTTGGATATTAACCCCTTATCAGATATACGGTTCACAATTTTTTTCTCATTCCTTATATTGTCTTTTCATTTTGCTGATCATTTCTTTTGCTGTGCAGAAGATTGTTAGTTTGATGTCTTATTAAAAATTATTTTTTTATCTTTTTACTTGTCCTTTAGGGGTCATATCCAAAAAATCATTGCCAAGGCCCATGTAAAGGAGTTTTTTTCCCAATGTTTTCTTAATGGAGTTTCATGGTTTCAGGTGTTACATTTAAGTCTTTAATCCATTTTGAATTAGTTTTTTAAGTGCTGTTAAGACAGATGGCAAGTTTCATTCTTTTTACAAGTGCATATCCAATTCCTCCTGACCCCCACATACCATTTATCTTAAGATCTATCTTTTCTCCATTGACTATTCTTGACTCCCTTGTCAAATATTAGTTGGCTATTGATGTATGGGTTTATTTCTGGGCTCCTATTTTAGTTTCACTGGTCTATGTATATGTTTTTATGCCACTACCACACATTTTGATAACTATAGCTTTATAATACAGCTTAGAATCAAGAAGTGATGCCCTCCTCTTTGTTCCTCTTTCTTAGGGTAGATTGGCTATTTGGGGTCTTTTGTGGTTCCACATAAATTTTAGGATATTTTGTTTCCTACTCTGTTAAAAATGCTATTGGAACCTTGATAGGGATTGCACTGAATCTACAGATTGCTATGGGTAATATGGGCATTTTGATAATATTAGTTCTTCCAATCCATGACCATGGGATACTTTCTACTTATTTATATCTTCTTTGATTTCTTTCATTAATGTATCTTAAGTATTTTATTGTTTTGGATGCTGGTATAAGTGGGATTATTTTCTTTATTTCTTTTTCAGATAATTGCATTGTTATTGTATGGAAATGCTACTGAATTCATTGATTAGTTCTAACAGGTTTTGGTGGAGTCTTTAGGATTTTCTATAGATAAAATCATGTCATCTGCAAATATAGACAGTTTTACTTATTTTTCTCTAATTCTGATGCCTTCTATTTCTTTTGCCTGACTGCTCTCTTTAGGACTTCCAGTACTATGTTGAATAAGGTGGTAAGACAAGGGCACCCTTGTCTTGTTCCTGATCTTAGAGGAAAAATTTTCAACATTTTACCACTGAGTATGATGTTAGCTGTGGGCCTGTCATGTATGATCTTTATTATGTTGAGGCTATCATGAATGGATGTTGAATTTTGTCAAATGCTTTTTCTGTGTCTATTGAGATGATTATGCTTTTTCTTTCATTCTATTAATGTATCACAAAATTTATTTGTGTGTATTGAATCATCCTTGCATTCTAGGGATAAATTCCACTTGATCACAGTGAATGATTCTTTTTCTTTTAAAGTTTATTTATTGAGAGAGAGAGGGATAGCGAAAGTAGGGGAAGGGGAGAGAGAAGGGGAGAATCCACAGGGCCCAAACAGCCAGGGCAGAGCCTGTTTTGGGGCGTGAATTCATGAACCATAAAGCCATGACCCAAGTCAAGACCAAGATGCTCAACTGACAGTCACCAAGTGTCCTGTGAATGATTCTTTTAATGTGCTGCTGAATTCAGTTTGCTAGTATTTTATTTAGAATTTCTGAATCTATATTCATCAGGACTACTGGCCTGTAGTTTTCTTTTCTTGTTTTGTCTTTTCCTGGCTTTGGTATTAGAGTGATGTTGGCATGCTTTTGAGGGTGTTTCCTTTTATAAAAATTTTTGGAAGAGCTTGAGAAGGATTGGCATTAATTCTACTTTAAGATTTGGTAAAATTCACCAGTGAAGCCATCTAGTCCTGCTTTTTCTTTGTTAGGAGATTTTGATTACTGATTCAATCTCCTCACTAGTAACAGTCTGTTCATACTTTCTCTTTCATGATTCGATGGCTGACTGTTTCTAAGAATTTTTTCACATATTCTAGGTTGTCTACTTTGTTGGGTGTATGGTTGTTGCAGCTTAACTTTTTATCTCCTGGCTGAGAAAAAGGACTACAAACTCTGATCATAATTCTCACATTTGTGTAGCAGCATTTAGATGTGTGATCTCCTCAGTCCTAAGTGCTGCTATACAGTTGCTGTCTCATCAAATGGTTCAACAAATGATCACCCAATAACAACAACCAACACAAGAGAACTTGACACCTGTGAAGATTGAAACAGCTTCTCTAGACAGTTGATTACAATTGTGATTGCTTAGTGGAGACCTGGATTGACTGACTGATCACACCCTCAGATAGCAGGCTGGAGACTGACCACAAGGAGAACCTTGATACCTGAAATCATCTGTAAGTATACAACTTGCTGTCTTTATTAGCATAACATTACTATTCCACTGTCTTTATAACATAACTGCACTATTCTGGAAAACTATCCCCTAAAAGACAGAAGTTGTAAATAACTTCATTACTCATTCTAGAAACTTCTTAAATAGTCTGCTTGGGATTCTTTCTCCCTCCCTCTCTGGTCTTCCCCTACTTGTGCTATCTCTCTCTCTCTCAAAAATAATAAACTTAAAAAAACAGAAAGTGTCAAAAGACAGTTTACATACCAAGACTCTCAGAATCCCTTGCCTTGCTATGTCCATGATTTTGAGATAATTATATAATAATCCCTATTTAATTTTAATCAAGCTCTACTTTAAAAGATCTGCTTTAAATAAAACTTCAAAAATCTCCTAAGTATCCTGAGTTTGCCCCTTCTTTTCTGAGAAAGTATTAGTTGAGACTATGATTTTGCTGAAGGGGTATTCTCTCTTATCATATGTGATATAAAATTTATAAGAAATACATATTCATTCAGAAGACCAAGATATATTTAAGAATATATCTGAGAATATCTCAGAGCCTTAAGATGAAATGAGTATCTTATTACTAATCATGGTGACTTTTGGACCCAACCCTAAGGCAGGGGGCTGTTTTCCAGGAGGACCCTGTGATTTTTCATGTGATTAAAGGGTTGGAATTTGCAGGGGCACCTGGGTGGCTTAGTTAGTTGAGCATTCAACTCTCATTTTGGCTCATGTCCTGATCCCATGGTTTGTGAGTTCGAGCCCTGCACCAGGCTCTGTGGATAGTACAGTGCAAAAAATAAAGGGTTGGAACTTTCAGTCCCACTCCTCTAACCTCTGATATTCAACCTCTGGCCAATGAATTAGTCAGTCATGACTGTGTAATAAAGTCTTGATAAAAACCCAAGAAGAAGAGCTTTTTGGCCCTTGTTTTATAGAGAGCTTCCACCTGTGGGGAGCGGGAATGCTTCCATGTGCCATGGAGCCAGGCCCCAAGCTCCACAAGGACAGAAGCTCCTTTGTTCTGGACCTTGCCCTATGTTTCTCTTTATATGGTTATTGATTTGTATCCTTTATCATATATTTTAATAAACTGGTATATGAAAGTAAGTGCTCCCCTGATTTCTGCCAGCCACTCTAGAAAATTAATGGAACCTAAGGAGGAGGTCACTGGAACTTCCAATCTGTAGCTGTTTGGTCAGAAGAAAAGGTAACAGCCTGGGGCGTGAAAATGGCATCTGAAGTGGAACATGGAAAGCAGTCTTGTAGGACTAAATCCTTAACCTGCAGAATCTGATGCTATTTCTGAGTAGACGGTGTCAGAATTGAGTTGGAGTCTTGAACATCCTGCTGGTTTCTCAACAGTGCTTTGTGTTATGTGTTGGGGGACACTCCCATCAAATTGGAATTGGGCTGAGACCCCTAAAAGACCACAGGAAGAATAAACTCAGGTTTATTATCAACAGGTTATTTTGATGACATTTTTGAGGAGCCAAAGGAAAATTCTTAATCAGAAAAACATTACCAAAGTTAACTCCTTCTTGGACAATTCTAGACAAATTCCAAGTCCTAAATCTTAGAAGTTAAAACTCTTTTCCTTTCTCTAGGATCTATTGATGATGCTTTGTTTTGACAAATTTCTATATATGTTAAAAAAGAAGTTGATTGGAGGCATATCTTGTTTTATTATATTTCACTTGATTATTGTGCTTTGCAGATACTGTGTTTTGTTTTCTTTTGTTTTTGGTTTTTAACAAATTGAAGGGGTCATGAAATAAAAATATGGCAACTCTACACCAAGCAAGTCTATTGGTGCCATTATTCCAACAACATTTGCTCACTTTAGGTCTCTGTGTTACACTTTGGTAATTCAATATTTCATGCTTTTTCATCATTATTATATTTGTTATGGTAGTCTGTGGTCAATGATTACAACTCATTGAAAGTTCAGAGAATGGTTAGCATTTTTCAGCAATAAGACATTTTAAAATTAAGGTATATACATTTTTTTAAGATATAAGGCTACTGCATATTTATTAGACTACAGCATAGTATAAACATAACTTTTACATGCACTGGGAAACAAAAAAATACATCTGACTTGCTTTTTTTGTGATATTCACTTTATTGTGGTAGTCTGGGACCAAATCTGTAATATCTCTGAGGTGCACTTGTATAGTTTTCTTCACCTTGACTACATTTTGGAAATGTATCCCTCGAAAATAGGCAACTCAGTAAATAAATGAAAAAATGATTATAGTTACCTTGTCTAGAGAGAACTCAGAGAACATGTCATAGAGGAGCTCACACTTGAACAGAGTCTTGAGGATAAATAAGAATTTTCTAGGGGGGGACGCCTGGGTGGCTCAGTTGGTTAAGTGTCTGACTCTTGATTTTGGCTAGGGTCATGATCTTGCGGTTTGTGGGACTGAGTCCCATGGGACTGATCATCAGGCTCTGTGCTGTTAGTATGGGATTCTCCCTTGGGATTCTCACTCTTCTTAGCTCTCTGCCCCTCCCCTTCTTGTGCTCCCTTTCTCTCAAAATAAATAAACTTTAAAAAATGTTTTCTAGGAAAACAAGGGGAACAGATAATTTAAGTAATGGGGGAAAGAGTCCATAAGAATAGAAGAGATAGAACACAGCACTGGGAGAACGAGGAACTGCTAATTGGGTCTATATGACTGTAATATAGTACAAGGCAAAGAATGAAACTAAGGGTGATTAAAGCAGACTAAGCAATGAGATATCGAAGTTAAGAAGTTCAGAGGTAGAATAGCTTCATGGTGATGAAAGAGTATTGGGTGTGGCTATGGGCATGACTATGAGTTTTTCAAGTAGTATTGAAAGGAAAGACCATAAACTTACAGAGAGGTTACAATGTTGGATGGGCTCTCTATGTGGATCTAAATGCTATATGGAGCATGTACATTACTATGACATCCCAAGAAAAGATGATTAGGAAAACCTAGACCACTGTGATGTCTATTCAAAGTGATTAATAGTCTATTAGCCAGTAAGAACATAACTGAAATGAAAGACAGTTCTAACAACAGAAAAACCCATGATAAAGATGAAAGAGGATTCAAAGAAATCTGTTGACAGTAAGAAATTGTTTTTGTTCCTAAGGATCATAATCACTATCAATGGTCCCTCATAGTCTCAGGATCAACAATAAATGGAAATTATATGGTAATCATCATAAATGTCATTTTTAAAGTTCATTTTTCTGTATAGTTTTATTTTAGTGAATATTATATCATTACTTCCCAAACTCAGGTTTCTCTCAACCTTAGATCTTAGTAAGGGATTACAGAATGCTATATGTCTTCTGTTGAAAAGCCTCCCTCAGAGTCACTTGTCTGTCATACACCATGGAAACTTACAGTGGCATACCAGTTAAACATGCTTGCTTGAGTTTATTTTTATACAACTCTAATACAAAGGTCCTGGGCAAACAATTGCAGTGTGCTTGCCTACCAGCTCAAGGGTTTCAAGCTATCATAACAGATTCACAACACAGAAATGGGAAAAATTTACACTAAATAAAATGAAATATGCATTTTTATCTATTTGAAGTTCTCCAATTAGTTTTGTAACTGTTAAATAATATAGACATTCTACTGGAAAATCATCCTGTTTACTAAAATTCCCAGTGGTGTAGGTATGCAATAGATCCATTTAGTTATGGTCGACCTGTACTTCATTTCTTGATAAAGATCAGGGAGAAGACAGGATGATATCATTAATTTTAAGTGACAGAGAACAATATTAAATTATTAGCATTTATATAGTACTTTTTTTTAGGATCCCAAAACTTTTAAGGCACACCTCCAATGTTACATCATTTCAAGGATACAGGTAAGGAAAAGCTATGTACAGTTTCTTTTTATAAGATAGAAAAATGAGTAATAAACAAAGTTAAATTACTTCCAAGTTAATGTTATTAGTGATCAAACAAAAAAAATAAAATTAAGATTTCTTCATCCTGTTTCATGGCACTATGTTCTAAAACATGCTGCTTGTGAAAGTACGATATTCCAGGAATGAATTTGTATTTACAAAATGATTATGACTCTTCTTAAGAGTCATTTGCTGTTTTTAAAGTTAGATTCTTACAGTGGATTTATATTACTATTTTCAGTTAGTCTCTTTTCAAATAATTTTTGGCAGTGGGGCAGTTAAAGAGGGTTCTCTTCATAGAATCACTGAGGAACTCATTACTACCTCAATTAGAAGTGCTATCAAAATTCTGCTCTCAGCTTCCAGAAATAACTGGAATGAGGGAAATATCCACTAATATATTGATAATATTCTTAGGAGGTAAAAACCCTAACATTTACACAAACTATCCCCAAATGCTCGTATTCATTCTTTTACCATAATGTTTTTAAGCTTTCTTTCCTGTTGAACCACAGTTTAATTCAGTAGTCCATCTGAAATGATGACATACTTACTGGCTCTGAGAATGTTCTCCTTGCTGCTGCACCTGGACTGGACCTGCAAAGAGAGCATAAACTCAGTAATTTAGGGCTCAAAACACAGATAGCCAGAGATGTATAAATACTTAATGGGCAAGCTCCTGAGGTTTAGGAGCAAAGGCTCAATATATCTCAGATATCATAACATAGTAGTAAAAATATATTACATATGTTTCCTATTTTTTGTCTTTTTCTTAGTGTAAAGAAACAGTAGACTTCTGGAAAAAAATTGGGGGTACAACATTATAAAAGGGACAGAGGCAAAACCAAAGGCAATTTTTTACTGATGTGCATTGAAATGAATATATGGAAAAAAAGTGTTACAACAAATTCAGGTGTGAATACAGATCCCTAATCTTAAGGCACTGTGATAACTCTTGACTAGATTAATAATGCAATTCAGGTAATAAAGTTGTAATAAAATATTTCATTGTAGTAATTTTAGTTATACACATTGAGAAGGGGAAAAGAGAGAAATCCTCATATACAATATTTATATGTGATTCCAATGACTTTTGTTACTTATTGATTATAATAGTTTCAATTATAATATTGGCTATGAAAGATGCCTTTGTTGGGAGTCAATAAAACTGAACTCATTTATTTACCAGTTCTTAAGTGTGAATAGAGTTTATCAATCAGAAACCCTTATGGTTTGATTCAAATAGTTGAAGTCAAAGCATAACATTCTTTTAAATGTTACAAAAGTGGTCCATTGGATGGCATCAATGTTTGTCAATATCTGAGGACACTGTATTTAACTCACACCTCTTTTTTCCCACTCCCCAGCAGCTTGCCCCAAATAAATATATATACAACAAATTAATTTCTATTGCTTAACACAATCTACTATTGTAATGAAACAACTTATGAAAGAAATGTTGCAACTTAGGGTGGGTTATGGTTGTCCTTCCCTGAAAAGAACAATTGTTAATGTTTAAAGAAACAACAATAAAAAAATCACAAACATACATACAAGAAAAACACACGCACACACACACCAAAAAAAGGGAAAAAAAAGGGAAAAATAATTCCAGATGTTAAATATTCCCTTTTGGCCCAGATTGTTTAATTAGTTTTAAACTATACTAGAATGAAGAAGCTAATCTGGAAGATAATATTCTTATATTCTTTTACTCAGAAGTTTTATTGGAAAACAATTATGGACCAAATGGGAAAGGAAGTTAATTAATGACTACTTAAAAATACAGAGAGGAAGACACAAGAGTGAGAAAAAGAAAAAGAAGAAAGGAGAGGTTTGGGGAAGTAAGTCTAGACAAGAGAAAAGAAAGTATGGGTTTATAGAAGGGGACAATATGTGAATGCAAAATGTTCTGTTATTTCTTAAAATTCATACTAAGAGGGTAAGAATCTCTAATGAACTTGCTGCAAAATAAACAAGCAAGTTTGCATACCATGGAATGAAAATAGGTGTAACTCTACCACTACAGCCTTAAAGGAGAAAAGAAACAAGAACTAATAGACAAATTAATAGACAAGGTTAATAAAGAGATAAACTACATTTAAAAAAGCAGTTCAGGGAACACAAGAGAAAGCTAATAGAGTGAGAGAAAAATCTGGGAGAGAAGGAAAAAAAAAGGGATAATGTTGAAAGACAAAAACAGAGTTCAAGGAAGTCAAATGGAAGTCAAGGAAGTCTTCAACAAGATGTAGAAACAGAAGGAGCCCAAACCCATAGCGCAAAGCAATGTTTGCGAATGGAAAGCGGCTCCTTTGATCAGTAATAGTTACTCTTAAGTCGTAGCCTCTATTCCTCCAGAGTTCATCTTTAAGCCCTTCCAATCTAGAGTGGAGCTAGTGTGTGGATAGAAACAAGAGATTTATAATGAACAGAAAATTGTCTCATCAAATGTTTCAACAGATTTATATAATGTCTAAATGGAAATGGTGGTGAAGAACTAGCTGGCTTTACCCAAAAGTTGAACCAAACCAAAACAGCAACAACAAAAAAACCCCTCTTCCTGCCTTAGGTGGCTTAAAAAATTAAAAAAAGTTGTTCATAGGATGAATTTAATAATGAAACCCAAAGTCTTGTTTTGTGGCACCTAAGTTCAGAACTATATATATCAGTTTTGGAGGAGAAATTTGGGTGATAAGAAACAATTCAGTCTCTGAAATGTGAGTATTCATTTCAGTTCACAAACTGCCAACAGCAGTATAGCCAATGTTGTCTCATTTATATTACATTGGCTATTTGACCTAGATTAAATCAATGATTACACATATTTCTTTACTTTGATGATCTTGAGTAGATATGAAAAAACAGAGAAAATTAATTTCAAGGAATTTAAAATAGATATGCAAAAGTGGATGCCCCTCTCTCTCATACCATGAAACTGGTCACCTTTATAATATTTACCTAATTTTACAAAATCCCAATATGAAGATTTTACCTAATTAACAATGTAATGGGATTTACTTGAAAGAATAAAATAAAAAAACAATTGCTGTTCTTATTCTCATATATATGGACTAGATAGAAGGTAGCACAGGTCTGTCCCAAGTTTTACAGTTCACTGTTTGTTTTTTATTTTTTTATTTAAAAAATTTTTTAAAAAATCTTATCCTGGTTTTTTAGTCAATGGAAAAAACAAAAAACATAGGGACATCTGAAAAACAAAATAAAACCGAGACTTTGACCTAATACTAAATTTGCTGGGGATTAAAAATGAAAGGTATGGTGCTGGACTATCTATTACTTATTTTATTGGATTATGTTATTCTACTACAATTAACACCTAATTTTACAGTGTTGACAACCCTCTTTCAACTAGAATTAAACTAAAATAATTCTAGTTGAATTATTATATTACATTATTATATTACAGTCAATAGGAGAAAAGAAAAACAGAAGAGACTTACTGAAAACATAGGTATTCATTTACTAATCAAGACTGCTTTCAGACATCAAATAATTCATTTAATTCATTTCAACATGTGTTTACATATGTAATATAATTTTTGCTGAGGATCACACTGTCCACTAAGAAATCTTAAGCCATGAAACAGAAAACAAAATGGGGGAGAGCATGTAATAAATGGGAAGGAAAAAAAGTGAAAATGCTTTAAACAAAGCTGAGAAAATTTTAACAAACAACCACAGTCTTTAAATACAGTTAGAGAAGTGACTTACCTTATGCTTAGGTCATAACAAGAATAGCACAGTGTTTAAAGTCAGCTCTTCATTATGGGAGGTACAATTGAAAGCCATAGGTTATAATAACATGAATTGCTACACAGAAATGAAGACTTTTTCAGCCCAACATGAAAAGCTAACTCTTATGGGATAACATTTCAAGTTATGCAGCATGAAGAACAATTGAGGGGGTAAACATCAAAACACATGAATCTCACACCAGTAAGAGAGATAGTTCAATCTCTTGGGAACACAGAAAATTTAACCTCTGACTATATAGTCTGTGACACATAAGGGAAGGCACATCACTCTAACACTGAAAGATGCATGCATAATGTATAACCATCCACGGACAAGTCTCCCCACGCCATCCCCCTCATACACACACAAAACCATTAAGAACAGGGAAAAAAATGTAGTGCCAAGCTGTTATGAAGAAAGCAGGACACACGGAAGCGCAGCAGTGGTCATGTGATTTGAGAGGTGTTCTTCCCTTAAACCATCCCATCACCATGCTTATTTCAAAGAAGCCAGGAAAAGACCCCCTTCAATGCTGCAGTAGCTATGAGCCCCCAGCTTGAAGCTAGTGTGTGGAATTTTGATCACCGTTCCCTGCGATGTCAGGGGCTCTCCAGTGGAAGCCAGATGTGTAACGCCAGTTAGTGGGGTAGAATGTGTGAATAACAAATATCCTTTCCCTTCTGCATTTCACAGAAGTGAGGGAGGAGAGAAACAAATAAAATAAAGCCCATGTTAAGAATAGGTTCATAACAATATAAAGATGTATAAATATTAAAATGGAGATTACATTTGATTGCATGTTAGCACAACTCAGGTTACATAAAAACTGCCTTGATTTGCTGCTCACCAGGCTAATTCGTATTCTTTCTCCTTGCAAATATTAGGAATAAATCTATATAATATGGCTCATACTGAAAAACTCTGAGCAATTGGTCAGATGGGGTCAAAGTCAAGAACTAAAGAAGTTGTCTCTGATGGACATTAAGAAAGCCCTTTCTTTCTATTTTTAGCATCATTTTCCTGGCCAGCAGTCACATTTTAAATTAGAAATTAAGTTTCTGTATATCTGCTTACTTATGTAATTTGAGAAATTCTATGGCAGTGGGTTAGAAAGACAATTTAAATTTTAATCTTACATTTTAAAAGGCAAACCGCAACGAACACTACCTATTTAGAAATTGTTAACTAAGTTTCCTATGTATTCTTCTTTACCATCAATAAAACTTATTTTAACATGGGTTATTCCTGTTGATAATAGGGTATATCAGCTCATTAGGAAAAAACTTTAACTTTGCTTTCCTATTATTGATGATAGTAGTTAACTTCATGTATTTTTGATTTATGTGTGGCATGAAATTTAGATTTTTAATAATGCAAAGATTATTCGCATTACTTATATTACCATTTCCTTTCCCTCATCTATTCTTAGCAGGCCAGAATATCCTTCCCTTCCCTTTAGCATTTTTTTATTATTTTAGGCTCTAGGCCCTCCTTTAATCTCCGTTTCCTTATGGGGGAAATAAAGATTGTTAAAGGGCTCAAAGGAAGTAAGACATGTAACAAGGATTTTAAGCTATAAAGGTAGAAACAAATGTCAGTTATAGTATGATCAATGGAGGCACTGAGAGTTGTAAAATAACTGTAATTATGCCCTCCTCATTGTAACTTAATCATCAGCTCAAAATGGAGGCAAATTCTTCTTTTTGAAGCCAAAACAGAAAATCCATGTACAGTTATATGCTTTTAAAGAGAGATTGACCAAAAGTTTTTGGAAATGTCATATTCATATGGCCATACATATTGGCAGAAATGCAAGCTTTATATATATAAATAATACATACATATGTGTAAAGAATATATAAAATCTGCGGCTTGCAGAGAAGTCTGAACTAGTTCCTCTAGAATATTCCTTGTACTCTTGAGCTTTTAGACTAAATGAGCTGTTTCCGCTGTCTAAAATAGCCTTCATTGATCTTCTGATCCAAATAATACTTGTCCTTTAAGATCTAGCTTAAAATGTGCCAGCTGCAAAAACTATTCCAAAAGTTCCTCAATCAGAAGTTATTTCTTCTTTTCCTAAATTCTTTCTTTTTTAATTAAAAAACATTTTTTAACGTAGGCTCCATACCCAATGTGGAGTTTGAACTCAAGACCTGGAGATCAAGAGTCACATGCTCTACCTACTGAGCCAGCTAAATGCCCCATCCTAAACTCTTTTAACTTCTTTATGGAAATACAATTTACCTACCATAAAATTCACTCATCTAAAGTATACAGTTTGATGAATTTTAATAAATTCACATGGCTGCATAACTATCACCACAATCTAGTTTTAGGTTTACCTAAATTCTTAAAGCCTCTTATCTGAACTTCTATTATTAGAGTTACCATAGTTACTCATATTCCAATTATTGATGTGGGTCCCCAAATATACTACAGGTTCTTGGAGGGAAAGGATCTGACCTTAATTTTCTTTATATTTCTTACTATATTAAATATAGTGCTTTGTACAGAGTAAGCATTTGCTAATTAATGTTTATTTTGTAGTAGTCATAGTTTTTTCAAACTCAGAAGATTAAAATTTATTTTTTTATAGTACAAGTATGATCATAGCCTCTCCTATACTACTGCAAAAATGATTTTTGCTTAGCTGGGTGGGCTCATGTTAAGAAATACAAAATAAAAAAGCATATGGATTATAGCTAAGACATATCTGAGTTCCCTACAGAATGATCTTAAGATTTTGGAAAATACCTTATTATTAATATTATTTAAGGTTAATCCAATAGTACCACCTGAGTTCAATAATGATTATTTATTGAAAGGTTTTAGCTCAGGTTAAGCAGACTCCTTATTTTCTAAGAGAAAAGGAAATTCTATATCTTATATGGTCAGGTCACTAGAATGACAGAGATGACAGAGATGTTTGATGTAGCATGGCTCTTTGACATTGATTTTTCTATCCTATTTAACTTATTTAAGAGTAGTTTACCTCTGAAAGAACAAACTTCTTTGAATACCATTTACTCATAGAAGCAAAACTTAAGATTAAGGATAGAAAAAAAGGACCTCATTGGCATTTACTTAGATTACTTGCCTCTTTAGCCTACCCAGAAACAGAAGAAAAGTTTAATTTAAACATTAAGCCAACAATGCTACAATCTCAGACTTTTAAGTGCTATTTCTTTATCTTCTCAATTCTTATATCAAAAATGGAGAATTGGTTTAGAAAAGCTCCTTCCACAGTTCTATTCATTCATCACCTTATCTGGATAAATTAGGGTGCAAGTATTTGATAGGGTACATCACCTTATCTGGATAAATTAGGCTCATCTGAGCCTAATGACAATTCATTTGTAATTAATTAGATTTATGTTACCATAACACATATTCCACTGAGGAACTCAGAGTTTTGCTTTATGACATGAAAGGCAGCATGATAAAAAGAATGTCCTTTGGATTCTAGTGGTATGGTTTCCGATATTGGTTTTTTCTCTTCTTAGCTGTGTGACCTTAGACATGACATTTAACATCTTGGAGTTTTAATTTCCTTATACACAAAGTGGGGGAAATTAAGTAGGATATTGTTTGTGAAAGTGAAAACTATTATAAATGAAGAAAAGCAATACAAGACCAAATCATTATTATTATCCTTATGTAGATTTTAAAGTCACTTACATTTACTTAGGTAGAATCTGAGGTATAATGAGAATAAAGAATTTGCTCCATATCATGCCACGAGTCAGCGACAAATAACAGACTATAATTGCCAATTTCTAGACTAAAACTTCAGGAAAAGGCTGAGTTAAAGTCAAGTTATTTCTGCAAGGATTAATCTAATGCTGTGGTGTATGCTTTTACTCAATTCTATAGGACTTACTCAGTTCCCTCATCTGCAAAATGAGGATGTTTCCAGGGGTTTCAACTAAGAATGACAGAGGGATGATAGGAGCCCTTGAGAGAATCTGTGGATAAAAGGGGTCCACTCACTGGGCTGGAGAACAAATATTAAAGTTTTTATATTCACCAACTTAACTAAATTTTATTAACCTCTTTCATTATGAAACCACAGTAATATAAGCAGAATCTATTGCTTTGAAGTATTATGGCTATCTTAAAATACTGTTCGTATTCACCAAGATTTCAAATTAGTCTAATGACTTGCTGCTAGATCTTGTTATTTAGTGCATTTTGAAAAAGGCAGTATTATTACACGATTTGTTTTTATAGATATTTTGATAATGATTTTAATTTAATTAGTTTTCTTTGTAATCCTACATATTCTATCTTATATATTTAAAAGTACTTTTCTGAAAATAAGTCTGCAGGCTTTGCCAGATTCCCAAATGGCTCCATAGGAGAAAAAAGGTTAAAAACTTTGAAACAGACTATTTCCAAGCTTCCTTTTATCTCTAGGATTTTGTTGCTCTAAAAGTCTTTCCTATATCTATCTGCTGCTCATTAGCAAATCATATATAAAATAAGTTTTTCTTTTTTTGAAAAAATTATATGAAATTGGTAATGAAATTAACCAATTGCCCATTTAATAGCTCATATAAGAACAAAAAGAAAGATAGATATGAAAAAGTTATGAGCTCAAAAGTTTCTGCTTCGCTTGCTCTTTTCCTATTGGTTTAGATATTTAAATAATTGGAATAATCATTAAAAGTTATCACATTTAAAACTCCCTAACAAAACACACACACACACACACACACACACACACACACACACACACACACTTATCCACAACTAATTATTCTTTCTACTTTCAGTCATGTGATAAACATAGATAAGAGTAACAATGCTATTATCTATGTTTAACATAAGCCTTTTCAGACACACAGACAGTATCTGTAAGCAATACAATTTTACAATCTTTTCCAGAGGACTATTTGTAAATGTTTCCCCACTGTTACATGAATTATTATGGTCTTAAATTCCATTGAGCTTACTTAATTTATAGGTAAACATAAAGAATTCTTCTCAGTATTGACTTCTTCTAAAAGAAGCTGTAACTATAGCAGGTTACACAGATGGTGAAATGAATTATAATTAACACTGAAAATCAAAGCCTCTTTATGCTGTTTTATAGGTAGCTTGGTGAGCTCCTCATTCTCAAAGAAAATATTACGATATGCAGAATACAACTAAGAACTTAACTGGTTATCACCATAAGTCAAGGAAATACAAATTCAAATATCAATGTACTATCAATGTTCTTAATGTACTATAAATAAGGCTTTACTTTTAATTGAGTCACTCACAATGATTTTTTAGAAAATTGCAACTCCCAGGCTGGTCTCTGTTTGGTACCAATATTTTTGAGTTGATGTTTGTTCTGAGAATTCTGATGTGGATTTTGATAAATATGAGAAATATATACTACCTAATTTTACACGTATGTAAAACTAAATTGAATAAACTAGTTTTTGACTGGTAGGGATTTCAGATTATTCTTGACATCATTCCCCAATCTTTAGATGAATAATTAATTACTTTATAGAGTAACTTATCTTCACTCTAGAGATGACAAAGCAAGGGTTGTTACTGGCTTTAGATCAAACAGTAAAGTAGTAATGAAACTTATCTTTCCTGACTTCCACGTTTATTTCTCTGTATACCAGTAAATGACCCTAACTTTCTAATCTACCAGGGACAATCACTGCATTCCTAAACAGACCTTGAATTTTCATTGTCTTTTGCCCTTGACTATTTCTTGTAGCAATAAGAACCACTCAGAATAGGCATGTGGATGTAGGAGTGAAGGAAAACTGGTACGATGAAAAGCAGTTTGGGGAGTAGCCCCCTGGAGACAGACTGCCTGGATTTCAAACTTGACTCTACCATTATTAGCTGTATAACAGTAGATAAATTATAATCTCTTTCAGGTCTTTGTTTTCTTATATATAAAATAACAGTAATACTTATAGGATTTTTATGAAGAAAGTGAGACAATATGTGTCACGTGTTTGATTATAAGAATTTTGCCCAGTGTGAATGGTATATGGGTGTTAGGTGCTACTATGTTTGTTTTTGTTATTTTTGTTTGGATGATAAACTGGACCTGTAATTCAGAATGTTAGCTAATTTTTTTTGCTAACAAGAGCAACAAAAGTTGCTCTCAAAAATAAGATCAAGTAAGATTAGTTCAAGTATCTGAATAGAAAGTTAAAAAAAACCCATGAACTTTATGGATTTAGGAACTGGAGCCTAAAAGATGGATATAGTCAATAATATCAAACTGAATTATTTAGCATTTATAATTATTATCATTTTCTAGCACTTCTGAAAGAATGTCACATTGGCTTTCATTAAACATGAGTTTTAAGATACTGAGTTTTTAACTAGCTATAATATTCCCCTTGGTTTTCATTTAAGGATAGCAGAAGATACTGTAGGCAAGAAACCTTTTCCCTTCTTCTTTTCTAGGTTCTTTGGTTGGTCTAATAATTAAATCGGCATAAGACAGATTAACAGGAGAAAAACATTTAATTTTGTATGAACAGAAGCCCCAAAGGCATGAGACTCAAAGAAGTGACCAGAATAGTCAGCTTTTATATCTTGGAGACAAAGAAAGAATAAATCTCTGAAGAATTGACAGGACAAAAAGGTTTGGAGTTGGGTTAGTAAATTAGTGAAGAAGCAACAAGGCTTGTTTGTATAGCTTCTTGGAGCTAAATTCCCTATTGCTAGTGGTAAGGATGCCTTCAGCCGTTCGGGTACAGGGAGGGTGCTTTCACATGGGAGATTTATTTCTGCTTTCAGGGGGACAAAGGAGAGTTAGACGTCCTTCTTGAACTGGCTGTTTCTTAAGTAACTTTAACTCAAAATAATCAATATGCCATATTTTGTGGTGGCACATAAGGGGGAGCAGAATATGCCTTTCCAAAATGTACCTTTTGGCATAAAGATTTTTTGAGTTATTTTGAGAAACACCAGACACAGAAGAAGTTCTGAAAACATAGAACTTACTCTTTAGTAAAGAAAATTAACATTTATAAAAGAAATATATATTTACAAGGTTGTCTCCCTCTCTGTACCTGAAGAGAATATTATCAATGGAAAAGCCATGGATATAAATGTTTAATAAACCATACTCTTACTTACTGTGTTTTTTCTGTAACCTCCTCATAACGTGCCTCTCTGCCTCCGTTTAGTTTTGTCTTGGCTAAAGATGGTATTTAAGTTGGTGGTTTAGGCTATTTTGGGGAGTTACTCTCAGATATATATGAGGTATACATGTTAAAAAACTTCTGTTTGCTTTTCTCTTATTAATCTGTCTTTTATTATGAAAGGTTTTAGCCAAGGACTCAGAAAGGTAGATGGGAAATTATTTTCCTCCTCTAACACATTCTTAAATGTTATGTCATATCATTTACTTATTCATTAAAAAAAAAAACCAATTACTGCTTCTACTGAGTATAATACACCCTATAAGAATTGGCTACATAATTTTCCTTTCTCACTCAAAGGTTGCTGTACTGCAGTTTTTAGTTTTCT
The DNA here is from genome assembly GCF_006229205.1 of Suricata suricatta. Classification (NCBI taxonomy): domain Eukaryota; kingdom Metazoa; phylum Chordata; class Mammalia; order Carnivora; family Herpestidae; genus Suricata; species Suricata suricatta. Next base: position 32,843,472 of record NC_043708.1, read on the forward strand.
AAATATTTAAAGAGCACAATAAGGCACATGGTAGAAATATAAATGCAAAGGTATTTCTATACTATATTAGTAAAGCAGTAATGGGTTAGAAAATGTTTAGGATGTTCCTTTGTGGACTGGAGATAACCAAATTTTTGCAGTATACTGCAACCATGTGTGGTATATACTATGTTAATCAAGCCTGTTATGATCTAACCAAGTAAACAGTTTACAGATATAGTTGATATTATTAGACTCTTGTTTACATTATATATGTCCTTTCCATTTTCTCTGAATTCTCAAGTTTTGGATGTCTAGGCTAAATCAAATGGAAAAGGAGAAAATCCACTGCCATTAAAATTAAATGTTTTGCTTATAAAGAAGGGATAACTGTGTTAGAAGTTAATTAAAAAAAACGGTAAACTCATGACTCTCATACAAACATAAAATGAACATATGTCAAAGATTTTTATCTAAGTGTTAAAAAGAGAACCAGAAAAATGTTCCAAATGGTTCAAAACAGAATAAGAAAACCACACACACATGGGCCATCAGGAAGGTTGATAAAAACTTTCAGATCAATTGAACAAAAATCTGTTGCATCTCCAAATAGACATAATGTTTATTTCTATGGATTAAAATAATTTCCATGGCTATTTACACACTACAATTTAGTGTTATACAATAGTTCAGACAAAGAAAGGAGAATATGACCCAGAAAGGTGCCCTAGACAAGACGGCCAAAAGTAATTCTTATCTATTTCAAAGTCTTTCACAATTTTAGCCGAGAAATTTTTGGCCTGGAAGTGTCTATTAATAGAATTTGTCTATTAATTGAATTCTAGTGTATTTTTGAGGATGTCCCCTAGTGTACACCTTTGGTTTTTAAGATTGTATGAAATACCTACTGTAGGTCACTTTTAAATGGACTGCAGAATTTGATTTGATCATAGTATTAAAATAGTAGTTTACCATCAGGATGAAGAAGATAGGTAAGATTATTTTAGATGTGTGCAAATATTTATTTCAAATTAAGCCTGATAGCTGTAGGTCCAGGAACATGTGCTAATTTGATCTGCTAAAGCTGAGGACTTATACATGCAATGAATCCTTCTTTAAGTAGACAAAAAATATAAAGTAAGTTATGCTTACTACAGACCTTGGAGAAATTACTTAACTTTTCAAGCATTAGTTTCCACATGTTACAAGAATCAGGATAATAATAATAACACTCATTATCTGAAAAAAATACTTCTTGAGCACCTACCCAATGCCAGGCTTAGATCTAGGTGCAGGGTAAAACATCAATAAGATTGACAGGGACCTTGCTGTCATGGAAATTACATTCTAATAGGAGTAGACAGATAAACATGTAAACAGTTTAATATGTAAATAAGATAGTTTCAGCTAGCAATAAATGGTTATGGAGAAAATAAAAGATAGTAGAGGGATTAAAAAGTGATTAGTGATAAGGTAAAACTATTTTATTTTGTTTTTAAAATTTTTATTTAATTTTGAGAGAGAATGTCAGAGAGAGAGAGAGAGACAGAGAGAAAGAAAGTGGGGGAGGGGCAGAGAGAGAGAGAGAGAGAGAGAGAGAGAGAGAGAGAGAATCCCAAGCAGGCTCCATACTGCCAGCACAGAGACTGACATGGGGCTTGATCTCATGAACATGAGATCCTGACCCAAGCTAAAATCAAGAGTCTGATGCTTAACCAACTCAGCCATCCAGGCGCCCTGTGGGTAAAGCTATTTTAGATAGAGTGGACAGAAAGATTTCTCTGAATAGGTGTTCATTTGAGTTAGATCTGAGACATCCAGAGGAAGATCAAACAGAAGAACTTCCCAGATTGAGGGAATAGCTAGTGGTATGTAAGTGCTCATGCTTTGTGAGTTTCCACCTCACCGGATTATTTTGAAAATTAAATAAACTAATGCAGGTAGAATATTTTGTCTATACTTGACTTTAATGAAGGATAAATACGTTATCTCTCTTGATAATAGCAGAGGTGAGAATGATAATGGCTATGATATTTATGATACCAATGATCGAAAGTCAGGTACTGGAACTACTCTCCTCAATCTGTAGTCTGGAACTGATCAAAGAAGAGTGTTGTAATTTGTCAGAAAGGCCAAGGATTGGTAATGAAGAGAGACAGAGTTTGTGTTTAGACTTATGGTTCCACCTAAGTGGTATATAAAAATGCCTTTCGGAAATAATACAGTATTTCATAAAAATCAATGAGGTTATCTCTGATAAAATAATTATATTTTTGATTGAAGTTTTACTATACATTTCTGCATAAAAGCTCATATGATACCATACTGTTATTAATCTGTGATAGCTACTATACTTGTTAGTATTCTCCAGACAGTGGATCTATACTTAATTAGAAGTGTTGAAGCATTTTCAAAGTTTATTTAAAAAATGTATCACATAGGCAAACTAATGAAAACTGAGTTATAAAAAAATGTCTATGCTTAACATTCATCAATACCCATGTTCAAATCATATTACACTTCATTTGGAACAGAACAATGTTATCAATAATGCCAGGGGTGTTTTGGTTCAGTATTAGTTCTATTTGTTACTTTTGCATTCCTGTTTTGTTCCTTTTGATTTCCTATATATTCCTAGTATAGATCTATACTAGGGTTTGGCTGGGATAGAAGCAGGTTTTGAGATCTCTCTTCTAATTCTGGCCAGTTTATTTTATTGCTGTCTCAGTGCAATAAAGAGGAAAATGATCATGTGTGTGTGTGTGTGTGTGTGTGTGTGTAATTTGTGTATATACAAATATACATACAACACACACATATGAATATATATGTATATATACACACATACTTAGTATATAAACAGCTTATTGAAGGAGTTCAGAACAAATATCCTCAGTGTGCCACTTAGGCATGGACTGTTTTGAGCTGAAGGCAATCAAGACCCAGTGGGCTCAAGCAAAACTTCTGTCTCTCCCTTAACTACCTAGAAGAATTTAAATTGGAGGTCTTTCTCAGAATGAGAGTTTTTACGTTACATAAATTTTATCTGAGTGACTTATGTGTATGGCAGGGAAAACATCTAATTACCAAACATCTGCCCTTCTTATTGCCCTGTGAATTGCCTTCCTTCCTTTTGAAGCCCAAGCCCCTATCCCATTCCTTAGCTCAGGGTGGCATAAATACCTCATTTTACATTTCTGACTTCAAACTTTTTTTTTTTTAATTTTTAACGTTTTTATTTATTTTTGATACAGAGAGAGACAGAGCATGAGAGGGGAAGGGGCAGAGAGAGGAGACACAGAACCGGAAGCAGGCTCCAGGCTCTGAGCTAGCTGTCAGCACAGAGCCTGATGTGGGGCTCGAACCCACAAACGTGAGATCTGACCTGAGCCGAAGTCGGAGGCTTAACCGACTGAACCACCCAGGCGCCCCATCAAACCTTTTCTATATGTTAAATTCTCTTATTACAAAATTCAAATTTTCTCCTGTTAATCTGTCTCATTTCTTTTTAAAAAATGTTTATATAT
>NC_043708.1:32847077-32890990 GCF_006229205.1 Suricata suricatta
AATAGCAACATGCTGAAAATGAGACAGTTGATATTTTAATAATTCTAAAATTCAAAACTTTTGGCATAGTATAGACTGACCATAATTTTTATTAAAATCAGTCTCCCTCATTTAATTGTTGATTTATTTTGAACCATCAACACATCCTTCTTCAGTCCTTCCTGTGCATATATATCTGCAATAGGATATTTAGGATTTGTTTACAGTCTATAATGATAGCAACTTGCTTTACAAATCTGTAACCCTAAATTCATTAGCACTATGTTTTAATACAACTAAGATGAAAAAGGTACATATATCCATTTTATAAATAGTCTTTTCACAGGGTAACTGTATGGCTTAGAGATATTACAGTAGAAATGGTATCCCTAATTCATTTATTCCAGTTTCATCCAGATTCTCTCTCCATATTCCTGTGAATTAGTTGGCTTAGAATTTAGGCCCAGTATATGTTTGGGTCACCATATTCAAACACTAAAGCAGCTATGCTCATCCTATTTTGTACCTTTACAGCAAACTGCGATAAATACATTCATTTTAACAGAAATTATTAAGATTAATACTTTCTCAGTGGCTGAGATGCACTGGGTTATTGTTCATTGAAAAGGGAAAGGAAAACAAGAAACAACTAGAGATAAAGAAGACAGGTAGTTTCTGTTAACACACACACACACGGAAAGGGAAACGAAGCGCAGAAAAAACTGGAGTGTAAGGAACTGCAGTAAGAAAGTAGGTAAAAGTAAATGAGGTAATAACAGAATGGGGATTCTTACAGATTATTCTCTTCACACTTCTTACTTTAACCTTTAAAACACATGGTAGACCTTAAAAACACCAGTATCATTCCTGATCTCAAATTGTCTTTTAAAGTCAATAGGCCACAGTCAAAGGCATTGCTCATAACATTTATTTTATAAGGCATCATGTGTGTATGTAAGAGAAAACAGAATCACATCATGACTAATCACAAGAGCAGCAGCAAAATTTCCCTTTATGGGTGGTATGTTCAAAAGGAAGCCAAAGTGATTTCAAGAATGACTTAAAGCAATGTAGTATGACTACATCTACCAGGATAAATGATTCAGTCAAGAAAAGTCTGAGTAGATAACTCTAGCTGCGGGAAGTTTCAGACCAAAACAGAGTTCAGTTTTGTCTGAAAGTTAGTTAATAAATTGCAAGTTAACAGTCAATTAAATTCAAGTGAAAATATAATGATACAGATGGACTAAAAGAGTGGTACATGTCCAAGAACACTTTAGAAATGATACTACCGCTGACATATAATAGTGAGGTGGTAGAGACCCTTGCTATATGGTGGCAGTTGAGGTTGAATGAATAACCCAAGATTATTTTGACTTGTCCTTTAACTCTTGAACTGTGTCACATGGCTCTAAAACAGAAGTCTTGGGGGAGATTAAAGATAAAGTTGCTATGAATAAAGAAAGAGAAATGAGCCAAAGGAGGGCATTTAGATGCTTCTGAGCTTTCTGCTCAGATAGCACTTTTGTTTGTTTAAACATTAACTTACATACAAAGGTTGGAATAATTGATAGCTGTATGGGTTCAATTACTGTACTAACATTAATTGTCACTGGGAATATCCTGATATAAATTAAGCAAAACTTAGTAATTTATGCTCACAAAAATGATTTAGGAATATAAAGATTAAATGCCCAATTTCAGGACCATTTACTTGTTTCCCACCTTTTCGAGATGAAACCATACCATGAGAGTAAAAAAGAAAAACATTTTTTTTCCATTTGGAAAAATTGCATCCAGTTTATTTTCTGGTAAGCAAAACATACACATATGAAACAAGGTAATGCTTAATGGTACTAATGAAGGGTGCTGATCACTTGATCATTAAACCAATGCTCTCATTTAACATATTGAAGGCAGTTATAAAGTTTGTTTAGGGATTTTGGAATTGGCATAGATATGAAGGAGTTAAATCATATTTGCTACATTTAAAGCTGGATGATTAGGCTGTGAAATCTGATGATAAGACAATTAAAATCAGTCTTCCTTGGACCCCAAGGTACTTCTGTCTCTAAGCCAAATATTTGAGATTGAAGATTGATTCGTTTCCTCATAGCAGCCTCTTGCATGTCCCAGTGGCATCTTTTTTTTTCTCTCTCTCTCCTTACTCTCCCACTCATGTATATTTTTTGAAGGGATGCCTACCTCTACAATTGAGAAGTACCTGTGACTAATTTAGCAGCATCTGACCATTTTCTGCCATAGTTCCCACTTTTATTCCTGGGGAACTGCCTTCTCTGTCAAGCAATTCACAGAAGTTTATCATTAATTACTGCAACTTCAATACTGAATTCAAAGGGCTTGGTTGCTTTAAGGACTTTTCTTTCAGTGCAGATACACACATCAGCCTTCTCACAGAGCCATGCATTAGTTCATGCCATGCTTCTTAACGAGAACAGTTAGGCATGGTAGCCCAAGCAGAATTAGATTTAATTGCTGTGTGCTGGGATAATAGCAAGTTGCCAAAGAGGAAAAAAAAAGCAGCAAGCCGATTTTTATGATACTAGGCAATATTGAGTGCAGAATGGCCTGGACAAAATTTCAAAAATAGACCCTTCTTTTCTGATCCTAAGAAAGATTTAGAAATAAGACAAGGAAAATTGCTAACACAATTAAAAACTGTGGTTATGAAAGTCCGTAAGAATCTAAATTCCTTTCAGGGTTTCATGGAACATGAATCCAAAAATATCTTTAAGGTCTTTCTGAATTTGCCCTTGTTCTGTAAGTTGCTACTTATGCACTGAACTATTTAATATGGGAAAATCAGAACAAATCACCTATTCCTTAAATACTGAAGCAGGAAAGGGAATGAAAAACAGGGGTTGTTTTCTTTCTCCTTCCTTCCTTTTCTTCTTTTTTACCTTCCTTCCTCTTGTTTTCAATCTTTCCACCCCTTAAAATGCAAAATATTTGAGTACCAACATAACTACTTTTCCTCCTCTCTCAATTCCAAGGAATAGATGCAACATTGGTTTTCCAATCTATAACAGAAATCCAGCTGTTTTATTATAAAATATTATATTTTATATAATAATCTATTTTTCACAATTTTCAGTTTCTATAGCAATAAAAGTCACATGAAAATTAAGTCAACAGCATTTTAAAGGGTAGATTCATAAATGATACAAGCACATGTATTTCAAAGGATGTATGTGGCTTCGATATATCATCCAATGCATTGATATTTACTCCTGGATATAAAATACCTCACTAAACCTAAACGTGAGTCTGGGTTCCCAAAACATTCAAGCTGAAGAGAAGTTAATCAGCATGATAAAATGAGCATACCTATCAAATACTGACATTATATATATGTAACTTTACAAAGTAAACTTTTTAAAGCCAATGGAAAGGATGGTTCCATACATTCCTCATTTTTTCTTAGCTTAGCATATTGATGATGATAGGGTATATCTTGTGGAAAGTCCCTCAACTCTCTATAATTTTTAACTCTGTAATTTTTGTTAAGAATGAGAATAAAATGAAAATTCTGTCTCAGAGAAGATGCTATGAAAAGATAAAAGGATATTATTTAAAAAAACCTCTTGAATAATAAGCACAGTACATAGGACTATTAAGACTGTAAATATTATAGTCTAGTTGGAAAATGATAGCTGCAATTGTTAAATAGGGTAGGAAGCATTTATTTGATAAACACAAGTAAGTGGCTAAAAGTACATGGGAAAGACTATTAGTTCGATTAAAATGGATTCCATAGCATTCAAAATATGCCTTTATATTCAATTGAGTGGACTTAAATAATACATAAAATTACTTCACATAAACAAGATCACCTTTGCATAAGTTGTTCATTCTAACCTACAATGCTTACTGGCATCCTCATTCTTTCAGGGTCTCCTACGTCACTCAAATGTGTTAGATAACTTAGTAGAGCAAAGGAGATTATTCAAAAGGTGAACATTTTCATTCTCCTCCAATAAGTAATGTTAATAAAAAGTAATATCATACTTTGCCTTCATTTCTCTTTTCCAAAAGGATCTGTACTTGGCAAATAAATTAAATGAACATACCATCAACTTATAATAACTGACATAATCTCTATATAGACAAAAACGTGGCCTAAAGAAATATTGTGGCACTTCTAAAGTTATATAATAAGGTCCCAAGAACTCAAATCTATTCTAGGAAAAACTACCCTAAGCAACTTCTATTTTGGAACTGAACAATAATTTGGTGAATTTTAAAATAACTCTCCCCATGACTATTTTGTGAACATAGGACTGAAGAATGATGATTTTCCTATAGACTTTTCTTTAATGCTAATATTGAATAGCTTTATTTTTTAGAACCAATAGCATTGCTTCTCATAACGTACTTGAACAACAGAGCCTGAATACATAAATATAATTTAAAAAATAGACAATACACCAATTTGTAAAATCTTTACATGAGGCCCTACAATTTTTTCTACGTTCTCTATATACCTAACATGATGATGTCTACTCTGTAGTGTCCATCCTTAGTAGGTACTTGATGACTAATCATGACTTACTGGTAGTGTCAGCAAAACTGAAAGTATAAAGAACTAGGTACAAATAACCGTATCAATTTCAATTTTTACAATCACTCAGGACATCAAAATCTGTTATAGACTTTCAAGCTCAAAGCATTTTTTTACTTGTATTTGGCACTCTGAACTTTCAAGTAGAAAGCAAAACACACACAGCGTAATCAAGATCCAATTCCTTTAAAATTGTACCATTAATATTTTAACAGTATTTAGAATCTTGTTGGCTACTTTTATGATGAATTAGCTTTCTCATGAATAAAACAGGTAATAGAAGTCACTTCTTCTAATTCACAGTCATATATTTATTTTACTTTGGTAAGTTGGCTCAAAGACCTCTATCTTGATTACAGGGTAATAAGGACAAAGAAGGCATTCAATAAGTCAGAAATATCAGTATTTACTAGAAAGAGATAGTAGCAATACTAATACCATGTAATAGAAAGCTTATTGAAATTTAACCATATAGGCATAACCCCCTGATATAAACATCCAATTTATAAATTCATTCAACAGACACTGATTGAAGAGGCTGTGAAGAAGTCATTGACCCCAAATTGCAAGTTTCCCTCTTCTTATACCTTCGCCTAGTAAGTGAGTATTCTAAGGAAGATATCCCATTTGAGCTGCTGGAGGAAAGAAAAAGGATGAAAGATTCTGTTGCATTTCAGAATTTGTCAGAATAAAAATGCCTTTCACTAGGCCGGATTCTGTTAGAGGTTAAAATGCATTTTCCCAATAGATAATGTTACAAATAGATAATGTTACAAATACATAAATTCCTACATTTAATCATGTATGTCTAGGGGTGCCTGGGTGGTGTAGTTGGTTAAACATCCGACTTTTGAACTCAGCTAAGGTCATGATCTCACAACTTGTGAGTTTGAGCCTGTGTGGCATCAGGCTTTTGTTATGATGGAGCCTGCTTGGGATTCTGTCTTTCCTTCTCTCTGCCTGTCCTCTGCTTGTGCTCTCTCTCTCAAAATAAATAAAACTCAAAAAAATTAAGAGTACTGTTTAAAAAATTATATGGCTATTTGACTCTCAATTCAGTTACACTATAGTGCTATTTCAGTTTTGAACACTAGTCTAAAAATCTGGTCATCACTTATAAAGTTATTTTCATGTGAAAATGGATTGCTCCACTGATAAGTTGGTGAGTGACTGTACAGTATGATATACAATGGAATTCAAGGACAATATGATGATGGGGTTCAGGACATGTCACCTCAAAATATGGCATCTTGGCATGTTAAATATTTCAAAATGAGTATGTTTGAGAAAATGGCAGAAGCCATTGGCAGAGGAGGTATCTCTGTCCTTGCCCTGCCCTTCGTTCCCAAAACAGGTCATAAGAGTTGCCCTCTCTATACCCTGAGGAAAGGAGCATCCTTATCTCCAAGATGTAGGGATCTGTTTCCATAATTTGGCTATTGTAGATAATGCTGCTATAAATATCGAGGTGCAGGTATCCCTTTGAATTAGTATTATTGTATTCTCTGGGTAAATACCTAGTGCTTTTGAAAAGGGGGGAAAAGGTGACCAGATAAAATTGAGAAGTCCATTTGCTGAAATCTAGGTTCCTCATTTTGTTGTACCCAAATTCATATTTGTGTGAATAAGCAAAGAAAATTTATATTGCTGGTAGTCGAGAAGATACTTATCTGAATGTTTAAAAATTAGAGGATTCGTGGTAAACCAAACCTATGTGCAAATCTATCAGTATGAACCAAAACAGGATATGACCATGAGCTACTTAGAATTCATTAAACCTAGGTAATTTATAGGAAGTTGTGCCAGAATGCATTGGTATTACCTCCCATGTAGAAGAGACAACTGGGGTAATTAGGAAAGAAGAGAAATGGAGACAGAATGCTGGTCTGCGGTACATAAGGGTACATGAAGAAAAAGAATCATGGGTATCAGCCTAGGGAGGAGTAAAATTCACTTTGATGTTAATTTCCCTCACTTCTGGATACAGAGCAATAAAAACAAAAAAGACCACTGGAAATTTATTGGTTGGTCCTTCTTTTGACTTAATGCTTGCCAATACACCCTTTGTGTCTTGGTAATAGATGAAGCTTTAATCAGAGGCCTATGTACAACTTATTTATCAATCAATAACACTAGATTCTGACTTCATTTTTGTTTAAAGCTAACTAAGGAATACTTACTACTGGCTTAACAAAAACCTCAGCTTTCTATATTTTTTTGTGTGCCACTACTGATTCCCATACAAATTCCTATCTGAATTTATAAGAGCATGATTTTTCATTGACTTCAGTTCTCAGTGTTTTTCAAACAGGATGTCAAGGAGACTGATTGGGGTCAGAGAGATAAAGCTGTCCTGCTCTCGGTAAACTTCAGGTTTCAACAGCAGGGAGAGAAAGTCAATTCTACAATTTGAGATTCTCTTCACTCCTATTATATCCAAGGTCAATAAGGATTTCGAGTTGTAGAGACTGGAGTAACTGATATTGTCTGAGCCCACATTCAAGAAAAATAAAGCTTCTAACCCTGTTATTTTTTTGTTTAAAAAATTGCTATCAGACTATACTGTAGGAACAGTCAGGCAGAATAGAATTGAAATGTTTTAGAAGTACTGACCATGATTAATAATTAGAAAAATGCATGAAAATCTTAGGGATATACGACACATATATAATGGGATATTTGAAACTGGGTTCTAACTCATGATCTGGTCAATATGTGTTTGTTAAATACTCAGTGTGCTAGATGGAATAAAATCCAAAAGAAGCTAAGTCAATGTCTTTACTCAATCAAGTTTCATAAATGAATAATCGAGTGAATACTTTTCTAATTATACCCATTAGTCATTCATTCAATCATTCACTCATCCCACACTTACTGAATACCTACTGTTTGTCCTAAATAGAACTAGCCTCTGAATTACAGGTTTCAAACAAAAGTCTCATCTCCAGGAGCTCACAATACAAAAGAAAAGACAGTTAAGTAAACATATAGTCATAACACATCATGATAAATGTAATAATATAAGTTAGAACAAATTGCCATGGGGATATGCATGAGATGCTCTTAACTCAGATGCAGGTAGGAGCTGAGAGGAGATTATCGGGAAAGACTTTCTGGAGCTAGGATATAGGAGCAGAGTTTTAAGGGACAATTACATGTTGGTTAGGTGAAGAAAAGGTGAGGAAATCAGAGAAAAAGGCAAGTGTAATTTACAGATATGAGGGACCCTGGCAACTGGGAAACAGCAAAAGTATGGCTGAAGCTAATTTCAACCACGACTGTAGGTGGTAAGAGGAATAGCTGATGAGGTAATTGGGGGCCAATTCCTAACACTATGGAGAGCTGCTGAAAGATTTTAAGTATAGGAATGACATGATTACATTAACATTTTAGCAATTCCATTCTGGTGAGCCATATAAAGACAGATTAGAGATGTTCATGGAATAAATGATGAGGATAGAGAAACTGGTTTGGAGATTAATCTAGTAATCCAGAAAGAAATCTAACTAAATCGTTGAAAGTATTTCTGGAGAGAAGGGCATAGATTCTAGATATACAAGAACCCCTGAATCTATAGGACTTAGGTTCTGAATGGTCATAAGGGACATAAGATACTCTTGAATTTCCAGTTTGAGTAATGGGGTAGGGTCATATATTGAAATAGTGGATAAAAGAACAAAATTGGGAGCTGAGTGGTGTTCAAGGTGCTTAAAACTTTGGAGCTAGATGTGGGCTGTATAGTTGATGCCAAGGTAGTTACTATATTGTGACAGTAATATGTGACAGTAAAATATGTGAGCTCCTAGAATTATCTCTGACCAAAGTAAATGCTATAAGTAGAAGTAATAATGATGATAAATGGTGATGATCATAACTATAACAACGGTTGATTATGAGAACTTCTGTGGTGATAAAAATGTTGTATATTTATGCTTTCTAAAATGGTAGCCATTAGCCACATTTGACAACTGATCACTTAAAATGTGCAATTTGCTACCGCTATTAAGAAGCTAAAATTCAAATTTATTAATTTTAATGAATTTAAATTTAAAGCCACATGCGGCTACTGGCTATTGTGCTGGTCAGTGTACATATACAGTGAGAAATAAAATGAGAATCTGAGGGGTGCCTGGGTGGTTCAGTCAGTTTAAGGGTCTGACTCTTGATTATGGCTCTGGCCATGATCTCACAGCCCATGAAATTGAAGCCCATGTTGGGCTCTGTGCTGACAGTGTAGAACCTGCTTGTGATTCTCTTTCTCCCGGTCTCTCTGTTCCTCCCCTGTGCATGTTCTCTCTCTCAAAATAAATAAATAAACTTAAAAAATAATTAAAAAAACTCTAAGAATCTGAGAGTTGATCATCAACATGTATGGAACGCAAGTAAAAATAGTAAAAAAGGTAGGAAGAAAAGCAATATAGAGTAATACTGTCTATAAGCACAATCGAAATTCCCTTCAGAGCATGATTAGGATAAAGTAGGAGTTGGTAGAGGTAGTTTTCTGGAGGAAGGTAGACTGGAGCTATGAAGTAGATGAGGGTATTTCAGAAAGACAAAATAGCACAAATAACGGCCAATAAGAGAGAAGGAATATAAGAAGAAGGCCTCCCTTAACTGGAGTGGTAGATGCATGATAGGGAATAAATGGCCAATTACTCTTGTTTGCCAGGGACTGAGGGGGTTCCTAGAATATAGAACTTTCAGTTTTAAAACCAAAACAGTCCTAGGATATAGTACTGTCAGTGTTAAACTAGGAAAGTCCTGGGCAAACTGGGAGAAGTTGGTCCTAGAAAATAATATTAGGTAAACAGTGGATGGCAAAATTATAAAGGATGTTGGGAGAGAGGCAGAAAGGCATTTATTCTTGATACAACAGTTCAGGGTTATGCTATTATAGCTTTTTTGATTAGAGAACTGATGAGAATTAAAGTAGTGCTTAGGAAGATTAGTGTGACCTAAGAAGAAAGAAAGACTAACAAAGAGAATCCAATTGTTTCAGTTACTGTCCTAAATCTAAGTCTGAGGTGATTAGAGCTTACACATCTAAGAAGAAAAATAAATTAGTGCTTACTATGTTCCCAGTACTCCATTAGATTTTATATAAATTATCAATTCTCCCTGAAACCTGGATGTAGAAACTTGGTTGGTTTAACAATTCATTCACCATTTGCTAATTTTTAAGTGCTTCCTGTATTAGGACTTTCCAAGTTCATTATTTTATTAAAACCGGGATTTGAAAGTAGATCTGGCTACAAAGTTCATTGTATGTACTACAAGTAAGAATTAAAAGAAGAATAATTCTCTCTCAACAAAATAGATAGCGTACATCTTAGTTTTAAAACACTTACATCAAAAACTTCCTAAATTTGTTATCCCGGCATTAATATTTCCTTATCTTACACTTTAAAATTCTCATGCTGTAGTTCCATTGATTACCTCTTTTGTATTTCAAATGATCAGAGTAGATGAGGCAGTGTATGAAGATAAGCAGAATTTCACTGTCAACTACAACAGTTTAAAAATCTTTTTATTATGGAAATTTAAAAATGTATGCCCAAGTAGACAGAAGTACCCATTATGTGTTTTTTGAAAATAAAATGTCAATTGATTCATTTCAATTCTTTTATAAGAGTGTTTTGATTAGCTACATTTATCAAATATTCTCATTAAATGTGCCTTCCCATTATTTTATGGCTCGTCACTTATTTGGATGTGAGAGACAGGTGTGTACTTAATTTTCTTATTTTGATCCAAACAATTTATATACTCTGGTAAGCAGCAGTTTTAGTGTTTTTAAATGATACTATTCCTAACAGATTTCTTCAATTATCTCCAAATTCCCAACTATTAAAAATAAACAATGAAAATAATAAACACAAGAGTGACAGGAAAGAGCAGAACATCACAGGCAAATATACTGAAATAAAAAAAATTATTAAAAAAATTTCTAAATGGGATTTTGTGAAGTAGAAAATGTTAGGTGATCATTCCACAGTGTAGAATCTTTATTTTATTAGTTTCTTCCAATGTAAATAGTTTGTAGTCCTATTGGTGGTTCAAAAATGGCCCTATTTTTTTTTTTATTGTTTAAGGAGAAAATGTTGCAGTGTTTAAAATCTAGTTTTCTTCTTTCTCTTTCATCTTTCCTTTCTCCCCTGAATATGTAGATCTACTACCTGCAATTCAGCTGAAGTTTCCATTGCAGAAGCTCCAAATTGTCAGTCAAGGTTCGTTTAGATCACCATTGGTGTTTTAAAAGTGTGTTGGGCTCAGAGGGCAACAACTGTTTTTGCAAGTTACAATTTAAAAAGACTGCCATTTCTTTAGGTAGCTAAAAGCTCTTAAGCATTAAATAAAAATAAAATTAAATTTCAGTCTCTGTCCACTCAATAGTAAAAATTAATTTAACCTCAAAATTTCAAATTATCTAAATGAACCTTACTGCTGGGAAATCTAAGACATTAGAGATAAGGTTTTAAAGGGTTCAATGATTTTTTTAAATTTACTGTTACAAATCATAAAAACAATTTACATCTAGTGCATATTTCAGCTTTTCAAATAAGTCAGAAGGAGCGCTATTTCTACAAGGAGATAGTACTAATGCTGGCTTTTTTCTAAACGAAGCAAATTCTGAAACAAAATCTTCAAAAGATTTTAAAAAACGAACATTGCTGGAACACTGTTGGAGCAAAGCTGAGATTAGCTGGAAATGTGGAAGGTGAGTTTTTTTCTTTTACTTGGCTTGAGGGGATGAAGAATAGTGTACAACCTGTGACACCAATGTCACTACATTCATGATATTCTATGCATTCTAAATGTGAAGCCAATTCCAAGGTCAAGACAGAGCTAGCAAATTACTATAATTACATTTAAATAAGGAATAGTAGGTGCTCAACAAATATTTACTATATGGCTATATATAAGAAAAATAAGAATCATTATAAATATATGTCTAATATTTCCTAAAATTAAAGTTTACATCTTACAGATACAGTTATATCTTCTCATAGGATAAAACCCAAAACTATGTGATTAACCTGAACCAGGTAAATATATTCCATGAAAATGTAAGACTACTGAAGGCCATCCAGAGCCAGCTTTTAATAACTCCTGAACAGCAACAGAATGCATGGTATTTAGGAAAAAACAATTTTCTGAAAGTCACTTGGAAGCTTTATGACTTTAGGCAAGATATTTAATGTCTTTGAGCTCAGTTTCCTGGTTTGCATAATGAGGATGATGACAATATCTTCTCTAAATATCTGTAGTGAAGACTGCAATAAGATAAATGGGATGTCAAACACAGAGTCTATAACATAGTAAGAGAATTGTATTTTTCACAAAGGGGCAATCAGCTACATGGAAAAACATTTGCTGTGCAGTCGCAGGTAAGGCTAGAAATTATCTTGTTCTTGGACAATTCATGGATTGATTCATGTTTCAACAAAGCTCATTTTTTGGTGTTATGAATGTCACAGAAGATAGTTACATGAAATTGATTAAGTCTATGTGCTGCAATAGGTACTGGAGAATTTATTCCTTTAACAGTGAAGGTCAGTGGAGATGATGTAAATGTGAGGGAAAGAAGAGAGTGAGCCATGGAAAGTTTGGCTATAGTCATGCTATAAAATAAAAAATGCCCTTAAACAACAGTTCTGTCAAGAGGCTTCCATATGAAAAACTGACAAAAGAGGACATTTCTTGAAATTCTAATTATTAAGACTCAGAATCTAAAATTTTATAAAATAATCATTTACTAATTTAAGATAAAACAGAAAAAATTATGGAAGGTTACTCTGTTTATAGAGGGTTATCATGAATATTAGATTCCTTGAAGAATTCTTCAAGATACTGGTTTTTATAGCATCATAAATTAAACATAATCACCACCTATGGAGTCCACAGAGGTGTGGCACTGGTAATAAAAAAAAAACAACAACAAACCCTACCACAAATGACAAAAAGAGAAACACATTTTATGACAAATAAATAAAGCTAATGTGTCACAATGAAAATAACAAGTCTAGATAAAGCCAGAGTTCATTTAAGAGCTGAGTGCTATGGAGCAAATGCTACAGCATACACAGTCCCATCCCCCCAGAAGCCAGTTCCACATTCCAACCTGAGACCCCTCCTGCACACATGCTGTCCCAGAGAAAGTAATACCCTGATGGATGCTGTAGGCTGTGTTGGAAGATGATGCCAATGGTAGACTTCTTACACACTCTCATGGTAAATGGAGAATTGCCTGGATGAAGTGTCAGAAAGAAATGGGTTATATACTTTTTTGCACTGGGAATCATAATCCTGGGGAATTCAGAAAAGACCTATGGAAAATGTGGTGATGAGATGATATCAATCTTGCCTTTTGAAAGTCTGCTGCTCTCACAAGTCATTCATCTGCCTTTCGTTACTTTTCTTTTCCTACAGATACATATTTCAAGAAAAAATTTCATTCTTCTCAAAATCAGTTTTAAATCAGTTTTAAGAGAAAAGTCTAAAATAGCTGTAACATTCACGGGAAAAATTACAGAAGATGGTTATAATTCTGTTGATTCAATAAATTCAACCTTATGAGGCTATGAGTTTAGTCATGCTCTTCCTTTCAAGGCTTTTTTGTTTTTTAATCTTTTAATTTTAAAGTAAAAAGATGTTATCCTGCCTGTGGTTCTGCAAACACTACCTGGTATTTCAGATGGTTTCACTGGGTGCTTTTTTTTTGCATGGCGTTCTGAGATAATATTTCTGCAAACAGAATAAAGCTAACAATACTGGCCTGCCCAAGGTAGCTATAGTGGGCTGCAAACACTAAATATGTATAGAAATGGGTTCTGCCTATAAAATAAAAAATTAAGATCTTAAAATTCTTAAACACCTTAAAAGGGTATTAAAATCCTTTTATTTACTAGCCATATTTTGAATACTCTCTTCTCTCAGCTACTCAACAGTGCCCCCGCTTTGGAAAGTAGACTTCAAAGGTATTCAAAATCTGTTAATATTTCAATGTATCTGTTTCACAAATACAGGAACACATGACCGCTATGGTTTTACACAGTAATAATAATAATAAGAAGAAATTAGAAATAAGAAATTAGACCCTGAAAAAGGCAAAAAAACATAGTTCAAATGTCATGTAAAATATTTTGTTAAAAGAGCATGAATCTCATAAATGATTTTACTTTTCCAGATTATAAGAACTTTATAAAAATATGAGTATCAAGGACACTATTTTCCTGAGTAACCTAATCAGCTTTTGAAAAGGAATAAATCTTCCATTTTATACAGAAATAGGGGAATCATATTAACTTTGCATTTAATAACCAATTTGGGATGCTGTGTCTATGGTTAATGGGACAAGATTGTCACTAATTTAATGTAAATCTTCAGCTACCATAGAGACCTAGACAGGTCTGAAAACCAGAATCTTTGTCTTTAGCCAATATTAGTTTAATAACAAATTATCTGGCTCAAAGAAATTTTTATGGAATTAAGGTGGTAGTTAACAACCAAGTTGGCTATTCAGATTTTAACCATTTCAACATGATACAGTGACTACTAAAAAAAAGTTATTCAGAAAACAGTACAGCATAAAAATATTGAAATTTCCTCTTAAAACAGTTAACTTTTCCCTTTTGGTACCCTCATCCCTTTCAGCCAAGTGCAAAGTGCAAGGCAAAATAAATTAAGGCAAAAGGAAAATAAAATAAGAAAAATGGTGAGGGCGAGCATGTTGTTGACCATGTAAGATAACACGTGCAAAGTATACCTCAGATACACTATAAGTAGATGAGCACGAGGGAAGCCGAGCCTGGTTTTGCAGTGGGGAAAAGAAAACACTGTTAAAGAGGAAGTGATAGCATAGTAAGGGTCTCAGATGGCTCCATCACCAACGCATTTGCCAGATAACAAGACAGCTTTATAAGCAGACACTTGAGTTTAAAATCTCAAGTGTCAAGCTATTTAAGGAGAACCTTGTGATTAAAAAAACAAAACAAAACAAACCTGGCTTAAGCAAAAAAGTCCATGACGGAGATGACTTCCTCTGATCAGATGTGGTATTATCTTGCTGAGAAGATGTTCATTTAAGGTTAATTGGAAAGCAGAACACTGGTCATTTTTCTCTTAAGGTACTACACTGATCTTCATTGGTTTATTAACATTAGCAAACTACATGTGAGGTTATTTATAGAATGAGGGCTCTATTGTACATCTTCATATTGGTTTTTAAAGAGAGCACCAAAGCCAGCTTACTATTCTGATTCGTATGTGCTGTTACTACTATTCCATTCCACAATATTACTGAACATTCATGTAGATGTGATATATTAATATATATATATCAATAAAAACACCATAAAAAAACAAACACTGAAACAAACTCTTATCTAGGCGTTTTATCAGAATGTTTCACTTATCTTTTAAAACAGCTATTTTATACTCTAAACCATGTTTAATCTTCATAATTTGAACTGATAATTTTCTGGCCTGTTCTTACTTTCTGGTTGTCACATTGCCATGTTCAACTCACTGGCCTCTACTTCCATTAGGTTGTTAACAATGCCTTGTGAGTTAAATTCTTAAGAATACAGTCTCTAGTTACAAATTCTTCATGAAGTTTCAAAATACAAACTTAGGTGGGGAAAAGAAAGTATAGAAGATGACACAGTGGAGGAATCAGAAATGCTCTTATTATCTGATTTGTTATTTAATTATATTTCTAGCACCCAGAACAGAATAATGTAATAGGTGCTCAACAAATGTTTAATGAATAAATGAATATACAAACTCTTTTTCTTCTATCTTTAAAAAACGGAACTGTGTGAAATAATGTTGGGAAGGCTTTACATTTATCATCATAAAGATTTGTGATAAAATGTTATCACTGCCACTTAATGGGTTACTTGGAGGTATTTTCTAAAATATGGTCAATTATATGCATTTTAAGAAATGGAATCTTTTTTTCCAACCACATACACATCTAATTACACATACACATCTTCAGCAAGGTGCTAGTTCTAAGAAAACTTTGCATGTCTGTTTTGTCTCCATAACTATATCCACAAAATGGAAACACTTTATCTTTCAAAACAGTTGGAATCTTATCTCCCCCCCACCCTCAGTTCTCCATTTTCTGTTACTAGGGAAATTTATTTGTCAAGGAGCTCTTTTATTAGTACCTTATTTTTGTACTAAAGTCAGCTCTGAGAAGGGCAATTTGCAATAAGCATTAAACAGGTCACAGTGCATCGTTACCGCTTCCATGATGTCTTAGGCTGCTGTAGGTGATTTCATAAGTACTAGATGAGAATATTTTTGTTCTAAACACAGACAGGTTTTTGTTATGTTACATTTTTGTTTTCACAGTAGAAGTGAAACCTCAGAATTGTATTAATTAACTTTACATGGTAAGCAAATACTATAAGTGAAAGGTAGCAAAATTAGTCTGTTTTCCAAAGAGATAATCCTGAAGTTGATTTACCGTCATCTTTGTCATTATTGTAGTCTGGTCATAGTTATAAGACATACATCATCTACCAAGATACTCAAGATGTTACATAATTATTATAAATTAAATAGTAAATAAATGGATATTATTATTTTGAGTAAGTGCCAACATATCAAACAAGGAAGACTTATTAGGAGGCTCAAATAATATTCTTCATGTAAGTGCCAAAGACACTAAAATTTGCCTAAGAAAGCAGAATTAATAAACTGATGTTTACTCATTTAAAGGCTACTGAATATTTACTTAAGGACTAATTAATGTTCCAGCTGTTCTTCTTTCCTTCAGTCAAAGTTGGCTGATTTAATGGAGATGCCTTTTAGATAGTTAAGTGCCATATATTAAGATATGACATATTATTTGATCATGTCAGGATGTCTTTACCAGTTACACAAAATTTCCTACAGACAGGATGATTTTAGGTGCATTTAAATAGGAGAAATCAAAAGTTGGACTCCAGGAGAAAGATCTTTGATGAGAAACATAATGAAGTAAAAACAGAAAAATGCAATGTAAGCAAAAATACTCTAAAACGCATTTTAAAAAAGTTTGAGAGCAAGATTGGAGCTTATCTTTACACCCGAAATCTCTGTAGAAATCTCCTCAAACAAGTATGATCTATATTAATAGATATATAGTATAACCTATACTTGAAGGGTGTAATGTTAATTTCATGGTGGGTTTACTTTGTGTATGTGTGATGTGATGTGAAAAAAGAGTAGTTAGAGAAAACAATGGCAAACAGAAGAATAAAAATGTAAAGGTAGAAGATCAGGGTATCAACTCTTTTAGACATATATTATTCCGGGCAGAATAATCTGAAACTATTCCCCCCAAAAAGAGCAGCTCTCCTTTCCTCAAGCTCTAAAATGAAGGTAAGTTTACAAAGACTCTATTATAATCATTTCTCTGTCACTGTCACTTTGACACACTAGCGGTTATAGCAGGTCTCGGCAAACTTTTCTGTAAACAAACAGTAAACATCTCTGACTTTGTGTGCCATGTGGTCTTTGCTGCAACTGTTCACCTCTGCTTTTGTAGTGTGAAAGCGTCCCCAGATTATATGCAAATGAATGAATGTGGCTGTGTTTCAATAAAATTTTATTTTTGGACACTGAAATTGGAGTTTCATGATTTTTACATGTTATGAAATGACATTCTGTTGATTTTCCACCCAACATTTAAAAATGCCTAAATCATTCCTAGCTTGTGGGCCCACAGGAGAGAAAAGGATTTGGGTCCAGAGGCTATAGTTTCCTGACCCCTGAGTGATAGCATTAACTTGATGCTTATAAAAATGCAAAAGAAAAAGCTCTCAAATAATTCATCAAAAATGAAAGAACAGTTAGTTCAGAACTAACTTAAAAATCTATAAAATCACAACTATCTAATCCATTATTCATATTAGCCCCATTTCCTGTTAGTCTTACTTCGGAAGATCAGAAGTCTTACATTCAGAAAATCATTCTTCAAAAAAGACATTACTTTCTGACATATTCAGATATTTTTCTTAAACTTACTAAAAACATAGTCTTATATGAAGTGATAATTCCTCCCTTAACTTTCTCCACTTCAAATAACACCTTGTCTTTATTAATATTAGCACAGCAAGTACAGTCTTATAATTAGCCCACTTTTTACTTCATAACCTAAATCCTAGTTCACTTATGTGCCAATAATCTATCTTCATGAATCATCTTCCCTTTGGTTGTCAAAGCCTTTAAAAAATGAACATATTTGGTTACCTAAAACCTATCTGTATGTTTGTAGCTCAATAGAAATTTACTATCACACTGCATAGACTGAGAAAACACAAAATTTGTGGTTTTGGTTTTACTTCTCTCCTTTCTTTTCTTTCTACTAGTTTTTATTTCATGAACATTTATCTTCTTTTTCTCTAAATATTTTAACACTCAAGCTTTTCAGGGTTCCATCACTCTTTAACTAATTAAACTTTGTAAACTCACCTTGACTCATTATCTTTGTAATATTAGTTTGTATTATCTTATGTTTTCTATTTCTCAACTCTGTTTAAACAGTATTTCAATCTTAAGCATTACTTTTAATGTTCTTCCTACTAGATACCTGTATTTGATTAAATATAAAGGTATTTTTTTCCTTTATGTGGGATTATTTTTCAGTCATTATTCTCAAAACATTATTAGTCTAAGGATTTGTAGTAACTTGCAATCATTAAATCAGGTAAACTTTGCTTACAAGATGGTAAAGCCATGTGATTATAGTTTTATTATTATTAAGGTTACTAAAAACTCATTTAAGGTTCAGAATACTTCAGCTTTGTACCACATACAGAAAATGATGATACATTCTTAATTTATAATTCCAGAACCTAACACATCCTACTTTTTGCTATAGAAGAGTCAACCTAGGATAAAGAAGTACGTTTTCATATGAGAAATAAATAGAATTTAATATTATTCCAAAAATTACATCTTAGAATATTCCACTTTATACCACTACCTGTAATATGTAAGGATGGAGGATTCTTTTCTCTCTAAAATATAATATACAGTGATACCAACAGAAGCATTAATGATTTAATTAAATCCTTATCCCAAACATTTGAATGATGTCTCACGTTTCCAAGTAATAGTAAAATATTTAAGTACAAACACAGTTCTGACTCTTTCTTCTTACTAAACTATTTAGAAAAATTTCAATGAATTAAAGGGCACCTACATACTTTCTCTTGGGTATAGGTGCCCAAAATAAGTTTTCACATGATGGAATGGTCATTATATGCCAAATTATCTCATTTTAGAAACAAAATCTGCTTATATAAACTATGAAGCTGAGAATAACCTTATTCTGCTCTAAGCAACAATTTTTAACATGCAAGGCTTATTATAAGGCATTCTGGGTAATGGGAATTAAAGGGAAGGAAAGAAACTAAACATTCAGCTATTTGATATGTATCTTTTCTAAGCTGAACTGTCAGCAGAAGACACAATTTGACTTTTGATAGTTCTCCTCCCCACACTTTTCTAGTTAATGGGAATCTTAGCATGATATACCTCATATTCAATCTTATTAGAAAAAAAAGGTAATCAGAACAAAGTGTGACCCAGTGAAATATAACAAAAGATGAAGACATTGATGCTAGTCATTATATACTGTACCATGCAGTACATGTGTTGAAAAAAAGAAACTGAAAAGTAACATGATATAACTCAATTTTTGAAGCACAAAACTTTTAATTTAAACCTAATCTAGTGCTAACTCTCTTCTGTATAGACCTTACAAGTCTTAACTTTCTAGTCTTAGCCTGATTGAAAAAAAAAATCACTTCTCATGATTGGTTACAAAGAGTATGACACTAAATAAATTAATTAACCAGAATTTTTTAAGGACTTTCTAGAAGAATATCCAGGTATGCTCAGACTGATTTAATCATAAATTCTTACTAATTTTTTAAAGATAGTGGAATAATTCTAGGAGTGATTATGGAGGATTTTAAAAATTCTATAAGAATTTTCATAGAAAAGAATGGCTCACAAGAAAGTAGAAAAATGAGACACTTGAATTAATTGCTAAATCACTTAATAGAGCAATCAGAATTAATGATTAATATTAATAAAAACAAGTTTGAGATTTAGGAATAAAAATTTAATATATAGATATATTTAACTATGTATGGTACATAATTAGAAACAAGCTGAGATACCAGAGAATTATAATGTCACTATTACTGTTTATTCTTTATAAGAAAACTATAATAGCAATATGGATTAAATGTATGACGATAACCTTGGGAGAAGTAAATCCAGGCTAGAATTGATAGAAACTTTTAAAAAAGTGCCAGGCATGGGATGTCAGAGTTAAATAGAGCCAGAAATTACTTACTGCAATAATTTAGCTTTTCTTCTGCCATATTTTACATCATATACCATTTCAGAGATTTTATTTCCATTTTTCTTGAAAAGATATATTTACGAGAAGGACCAAGCATTCTGAGTCTGAACTATGGGTCACAAAAATATACTACTGTTAGTATTGTCTATCTGACATATGCACAGTATTGAGTGGCTATAAGGTATTGTTTTCTCCTTCGGAGTGTTGTCTTGGGTATATTAGCCTTTGTCTCAAGTATTTGTAAGATGTTATATGACAGTGGAAATATTTACTGCCTAACTTAAAAAATTTTTAAACACATAAAATCTTATCATAGCTATTCCCAAACAGTCTGAATTAAGAGAAGTCTATTAATTCAGAAAAAAAAAATGTGTCTACTTGCCAGCTTACCTATGATGATACTCTAACACTGATCATTTTCCTTGATAATTGAAATCGAATCATCAAGGCTCTATCCCTTGGATCCAGCCACTAATTTATAATCCTGCTGACACATCCAACAAGGGGCAGAACATAGTAGAAAAGCTCCATATGAAGTCTCATAAAAAGAGTCTCAGAAAATCATACAGTTGTATAAGACACACAAATTTTGAAAAGAATTTTTATTTTCATTGGAGCCTGAATGATACTGAATCAACTGTAGTGTTAGTGTGACTTAAGTGTCCTCTACCCTGCCAATTTAATTTTTATTTCATAAATGTGAGCATGAAGCTGCAGCTAGAAAAGGAAGGAAGAGATAGGGAGAAGAGAGACAGAAAGTAAAAAAGATGGAGATGAGAGGACAAACCAATCAGATTTGGAATTACCAGTCAGCAGAAGTTTAGGGAAAAAAAAAATCACCGAGTGAAATCGTACATTTACTCTGAGAGAGTATCCTTTCACATTGCCTTCTAGGTGATCTCTGAGCTCCTCCAGCTTTCGATGGAGCTACATGTAAACATCAGAAAATGAATTGAAAAAGCAACTTGTTCTGTTTTCAGTTTTCCTTTTTCCTTTTAAAAATAAGATCACAGCATTATACATTTCTCACTGCCTTTGGCAAACATTTCAAAACATCAAAGATCTTTGTATAACACAAGCTCAATAATACAAGCTCAATAAATCTGTGACGAGGAAGCCAATGTTTTATTTTAATCATACCATCTTTTCTCCTCAAGGTGTTAGAGAAAATAAATACTACAGCTAGCCTTATAATCCCCTAGAGATTCACTTTAAAAATTTCTATTTGGTAGAAATATGGAATAAAAATATTTAAAAATTATGAAATTTGCTTTTCTTTCCCACACTTCTTAATTTAAAGTAAATTGATTGAACCCTAACATATTTTTTTCTTATACATATATATGTATATACATAATCATACTGTATATACACTGAAAAATAATAAACACGCAATTATAACTTGAAGTTCTATACAGCCAAAAGCTGAATTTAGAGATAATTAAACACATACACACAGTTGCACACACAATCCAATTTACAGCAGACGGTGCTGCATTTATGAATGCCATTTAATCTTTATTTCACTATCAATAATCTCTAAAAAGGTATGTCACACTGCACCTTTTCACTTTACTCCGACTCATAATCCATAGGCTAAACAATGATGGACTTATCTTCTATTAGAGACAAAGGTAAAATATGATACCTCACAATAGACAGTGAGGAATGCTACTGATATATCATTGGGATGCATAAAATTATATTTTTCTGACTAAATAATTTTAAGTTGCCTTGATTTTGAAATAGGCATATAATCAACACTTCCCCTCCCCTCTCATTATCCTTAGTGAAAAAAACAAAACAAAACAAAATAACCCCCCCAAAAGCCCCCAAACACAATAAATTGCTACCCAGTATACAGCAGTGTTAGAGAACAGAGAAGATGGCTTGTCTGGAATAAAGGACACAAACATACAGACACACCGTCATCCATGTGCACTCATGTATGTGCATACACACAAATAAATAAACGACAACAAAAAAACTAAAATTAAGAAGGCAGAAGAGGCAAGGAGAAGAAGGAGTGCAGAAAAATTAGTGCTTCATTAATTGTTAAATGGAAATGAATAGGAGGTGTATAAATTTTGAATTGATTTAATATTAGGCCTCAAGGTAGTTAATTGAATTTTGAGATATCCAGATGCAGTGAACTATCATTTTGATTAGCAGTTACTAATGCTTTTAGGACAAGTGGGACTGAGAGATACAAGTAGTGGTTAATTTGGGGGGGAAATTCCTCTGCACATTTTTAAAATTCAGCAAATTTTCTAACTTGCATTTATGGTGGCAGCATTAAAAGTGATCAATGACTATGTCTGTGTTTCTAAAGGGTGATAACTGGCTTACCTTTTCATTGTGATTGAATGTTAGAGTATCAAGTGCCCAAGATATATTGGCCAAATAGATATTTAACAACTAGCAAATGGGACCATCAGATCAGAAATCTTTAAGCTGTGTACTAGGAGATTACATACAGAAATGGGCAAACATTTGGATATATATTGGTTTCCACTGATTGTTATATAAATTTTTAATTAAAAGAACAAAGGGGATTAAAAGTGTTTAAATACTATTAGCTATGTGTGAGCCCATTATACCAGCATCATATAAAATTGCTCTTCTGTCTAATTCTTAAGAATCAATATATATATAACACATTACTATCTCATAATAGTTATTTTTCTGGAATGAACTACAAATGGTAATGACACTAAAATAAAATTTAGTTACTTTTTATAAAAAAAGCAAAAAGGGGAGATAATATTCTGAAAATAAATATTAGTTCTCTGTGTAACAGGAACTTAACACATAGTCAGTGACATCAATCAGAGGAACGGTTTACTCTAAGACCCCAAATTATAGGCACCTGTAATGAGACAGTTGCCCTTTCTCTTGTTTGTGGTGCATTCAAAGCTAATTATTTGGCAGCTTGCCTTCAGCTGGTTGCTCTATGTGCAGCTGAAACAAACAAACAAAAAAAATATGACCCAACAGCCAATAAAAATATTAAAATAAAAAAAATGGGATGGTGAAAAATGGAAAAAGCCCCCTTCCTCCCACCACCCTCCAAAAAGGAAGGAGTGTAGGCTATAGACGAAATCTTGCCAAAAAAAAATGTTAGAAACATATTTACTTTGAGGGATCCAACTCTACTAGCAACTCCTTTGCTTTCATCCGGCCGTCTAATTTGCTACAATGAGGGAAGATGGGTAAAAAAGACAGAATAAAGAAAAAGTGAACTTAAAAATTTTTCTACACATTAGTAAATACATGCAAAACATCAACCGACTCTTTGAGGTACCTCTTAGGATGCCAAGGAGTTAACTAACCCAGAGCCTATATGACATGCTCTGCAAATAGGCTGGTTATTAGGATTCAGTCTTTATTATAGCACTATTCCTGAGATTAGGAAATGGGCACTTACTTTTGGTTATCTTGGGGACTTCTGATGTAGCAGTATCTGGAGTAGTGTTATATTTGCATTTGGTTTACGAAAAACAAAGAATTACAAATATACCTATGCAGAGAACTTTGTCTCTTTAAGGGTTATAGTGTTTATTCCATTGTAACATCAATGGTATGACTAGAAACATGAATGTTCTCTAACTGGAAATATCAGTTCTAACAAGCATCATTCTTGATAGGTGACAGAGTGACGCTCCTCTGCTTGCTGACCCAAGTGCTGAGGTTGTTCAGCTGTCACTGAGATTCCCAATTAAACAATTGTGCTGCCCAACCAGAAAATTTTAATGCCAGACCAATGTTAAATACGTTCGCTCCCTCAATTGTTTGTTATTTCAGTTAAGTTTTCCTCTTGGGTAAGGTAGGTAAAACTAAAACTGCCATTTTAAAAACCGGTTTCATTTCACTACATAAATGAGAAAAGGAAGAGTCTCAACACAAAGTGTTTCATTTGATGAGGTACAAATTAGAATTTTTTTCTTTTGCTTTTTCATAGAGCTGTAATAAGAACTAATATTTGGTTAGAGAGGAAGACAAACAAACAAAACCAGTAGGGAAGAAGGATGAGGAAGCTTCAGACCAAGTGTTTCTACACTATGGGTTCCTACACGTGCAGAATGATGGTCTCCATTCAGATCAGCATAGGTCAAGTTAGCTGTGTGTGTGTGTGTGTGTGTGTGTGTGTGTGTGTATTTTGCTTTTGGAAATGGTAGAGGAGGCATCAATGTGATGCTAGGTTCCAAGTGTTAAAGTCCTCAGGAAAAATAAGAAACCTACCATGCTACAAAATTGTATATCCTGGAGCCAGGCTGTAGATTATTTTTATCTCTTTTGGGACACGAATGATAGCTTATGGAGCCTGCTTAGGAATAATACTGAGAAAATGGAATTTTCATTTTGAAAAAAGGCATCTTGGTACATAAGAATTATGGTAACTTTTGGTTTTACTTGACATAGTTTTTACTAATTCTTCAGCATTAACTACATGTTATACACAAAAGATAACCAACAATGCTCATTCTTCTTGATCAAACAGAATTCTCAAAATCAGAAGCAATGAATACTAATTAGAATGGCAACACTGTAAGACAGGGCTTTCTGAATGGGCAGGGTGCTTAAAAAATCTAGTCCTTCTCATGTGCTATTTTCTTTCATCTTAGAGAACATCTTTATAAAGCAAAAGCTGTTTCCCATTTTAAGTGGCGACTCACAATATCTTGATTATAAACTAGGTAATTTCCTATAAAAATATAAAGTCTAATGCCCCACGCTGCTTTCTGAAAACTTTTAGAAGCTATGAAGACTTTCAGAATTGTTACCCAGTAACAAGTGAATACTATTATCTATTTTGTGTTTTATTTCAAGAAAGCTTAAAATTATATCAATTCTGAGAACATGAGCTATCTTCTTCAAAGTTTTTTGTTAATCACAAATCTGGGAACAACACCCATGGTTCCTGACTTCTAGGTTAAAGTTGTATTCCCTTTATAAGCCTGGAAATAAAAGGGTTGGAATAAAATTGATGCTTATAAGATGTATTTGTATATATATATATGCCTGTTTGTCTTGTGTGTGTATCTCTCTCTTCACTGACAGAAGAAATTTTATGTTACTGTATTTATTTATGGAAGAAATTTTTCCTCAACCTTTCAGTTCCAAATGCAAGTGTAATTACCAAAACTTAATGAGTTATAAGAAAGGATAGCCACCCATGAACTCTAAATGTAAAAAACAGACTATAATACCAATTTAAACAGTTTTGGGAGCAGACAGCTCAACTGTCAATGCTTGACATCAATTTTCTGTATATAAGTCTGATTTTGTAAACTCAGACTACCGTAGAGGAAGACTTTAGAAAACCAATGTGGTTATTATCAAAGCCAGAGTGGTTATAATTCAAGTGTCATGTGACTTTTTTGTGTGTGTGGCTCCTGAACCAGGTATAATAGCTAATACTGAAAACTTCAGATAGAATTTGATAAAGATATGTCTCATAAATTAAAATTTGAGAACTTGAGAAAAGTCATATCAATAGATTTTAAAGTTTAATACTCTCATTATTCTAGTCAACCCTTTTAGTCATCAATTATGATGTAGTATAAATAAAAGAAATTCATAGCTAATCCAAATGTCTGATTATTATTTTTCTTTGATAATAATTTAGAAGTAATCACAAAAGATTAGCATTTGGGTGAGATAAATTACTTAACTCTTTATGATTTATGTAAGAGCCTCATATCATTAGCTAATTTTATATGTATTTGCTTATGAGGCTAAATATTTTGCATCAGTAACTAAAAGGAGTGAGTTAAACTGCAAATATTTATTACATATAGGATCACTGCAACATAAATGAAGTTTCAGAAATGGATGCAAAGAATTGTGGAGATTATAACTGTTGAGATTATTAGTGTACATATATTGAAAATTAAAGTGTAGTAAAACAAGAAATGTTATCCCTAATAATTTTTCTACCCTGAAGAAAACCTTTTTACAAGCATTTCATTGAGATTTCAAGATATAAATCAGAGGATCAAAAACATTTCAGATTTCTTTTGAGCCTCTCAGCTAGAATATATTTAACAAAATATCTAAAAAAAATAGTTTGAAAATATTGCAATGTATCACCTCTTTTGCAACCTTCTGGGAAGCTTTCTTTAGAGACTAATTACTGAGGAATCTATCCACAAGGATTGATTACCAGGATGTGGCCTGTAAAGCAGTTGAAATGACTCTGCTATTTGTATTTACCTTTTTTTAAACGAGAGTTTGAATTCTAGAAATATGCAACAAAAGAAACTGTCTGGATGCTAATACCGTATTGGTTGTTGATTACCTTTGATTTATTCCAATTCTCCAAACCTGAGTTCCACTGTAAAATCATTTCTACTGTTAACAAGGTAGAAAATTACCCCATCCCTCCTTGACCTCTCTTGCCAAGAATAAGTAGTTGTAAATATTAAACTTAATATTAAAGTAAACATGTAGATTTTGGCATAGAAACCCAACTTTATATTAATTTTTAAAATAAAATATAAAACTTGGAAGAAATTTTAGGCTTGTAAAAACCATATTAAGTTATGTGCCTATATCCCTGGGTAAACTTCTCTTTATTATAGATTTATGAAAAATTTTGAGAAAAGACTGTATATTTTCTGTGTTTGAACTCAGGCTTAGAGAGGTTACAGGCTTTCTGAAGACATATCAATTAAGAAAAAGCTCAGCTACTATTAAATTCTTTCTCAAGTCTTTTCATTAAACTTAGACTCTCATTTATGGAATGCCTAATGTAGATCTTCTCTCTTTTTCTCATGATGTATTTTATATTGATTTGAATTAAAATTGCATAGATTAAACATATTTCCTTTTTTTTTTTTTTGCCCTAGGAACTGAATTGCTGTATTTTAAGAATTACCTAATTTATGTTCAGAACTACCCTGAGGAACAAATATTTATAACCCTATTTTATTATGCTACTTTTTAAAGTATGGCTATTATGAGAAGAAATAAAACTTTTGTCTCAGAAATTGTTTATCTTTCAAACAATACCACTCAGTATATGTTGGTACAGTTATAGACTGTTTCTGGTAGTTATTATTAGAAAATTCTTAAAAATGTTTTATTTAGAGCTCAAAATTTAATCACACTCATATAAAGAAATACTTTTTGGGATCTGGTTAATATTTCAATTCACTATATTTCAGCTTTGTTGTCTCATCATAAAGCAATTTGGTTTCATATGTGATTTATTGCAGTAAAGTAAAAAAGAGGGAAAGAAGAAACGCAAGTAAGATACGTTACAAATATGTGTTAAGGAAAAAGAAATACTCTAATACGTTTCTGGAGAATAGCAATATGATTATAAATTAAACCAATAAAAGGTGGCAAAGGTTACTGTAGAAATGAGAAATCAAAACTCAGAATCGTGGTACAACATCTTCCCTAAAAACTATTTTACCCTTAGGAAATCCTTTATTTTCAAGGATCTGATTTCTCATGGTATATTTAAAATGATTTATACTTTATTATGGATATAAATTTTAATCTTTAAGTTTCTATAGTAGCTTTGCTTCCAAGACAATCTATACAAAATTAGACTTTTAAGCAAGTTATTCCCTGCCAGAGCATAATGCAATTCATGTTCTTTATTTCCAAATTTTTATCTCTCTGAAAAGAAATTATAAAGCCCATCAATGGTATGATAAAATAGTTATTGGGCACTTTGAAATAACTTTTAAATAGCACAGTGTATGTTATTAAGAATTATTTATTATTTGTATATTAAACAGAAAAAAATTTATTTTCAAACGTCCACTGAAATATGATACAATTTTTACCCTGCAAGATTAAGGATGGAATGGTTTAGCCTAGATATAAAAATGCTCTGGTATAAACAAATAACTAGTTGGCTTTATGAATATTTGTTATAAATCTGAAAGCAAGCAAGACATCTCTCTCATTACCAGATCCTATTTAAATAACAAAACAAATATTTTTATTTTTCTGGTTTAAAACATAGTATAGATTATAAAATAACTTGCTATGCTGTACTGTTTACTTCTGGCCATGTGTTTTATTTTCAGCATTTTCCTATGTCATTAAATATTTCAAAAGATATGAGCTTTTAGGTTATATAAATAACTCATATATGTATGTACTAATAAGTTTTT
The DNA here is from genome assembly GCF_006229205.1 of Suricata suricatta. NCBI lineage: Eukaryota > Metazoa > Chordata > Mammalia > Carnivora > Herpestidae > Suricata > Suricata suricatta. The sequence continues at coordinate 32,875,150 of NC_043708.1, forward strand.
AAACCACAGACATTAAAGTTGGCACCAAATTTCCATGAATATGAAAAATGCTATGGTAAATAATTTTGTACATAAGTCTCTGATGGCTTCTTTGGTAATTCTGATGGGATAAATTTCTGGTACCTATAATTGACTAAATGTAAGAAAAAATTTAAGGTTATATATTACATTTATATAGGTGTTTACTTGAAAGGTCATACAAATTTATATTTCTACTAGTGTGAATAGGAATATTCATATCATTCTTCATTACAGCATGGATATTATATAAGTGGTTAACAACTGAATTGCAAAATTTGTATTGTTTTAAATTTTAAATAGATTTCTAGTGAGGGTACATTTTTTCTGACATATTTCTTTGCTGAATTTCTTTCTTTTTATAAGATGGCTGTTCCTTCTCTTTAGTCATTTCTTTTTTTCCTAAGAGATTAGATGAGCTTTTTTGGGCTATCAACTCTTTATCTGATAGATTTGTTATAATTTTTTTTTCTTATCAGCTCCATGATAAGGTTCTGGACGGCAGGGTTAGTAAGTCTTTATACCGCTGCATTCCCAACACCTAGTATGGTATTTGATGTAATATGAACTAAAAATATTCATTGAATAAATTTCCAAATTAATGTATTGTTCTGTCTTTAATAAAAGTAGAATGAGTAAGGAGAGCAGATAGTCCTGAAGTTTTGGGCAGGAAAACACATGAGATATTTTAGAATGTACATCATTTCACAATAAAAAGATCTATAGACTATTTTAGTTTGGGATATGCTCTGTAAATTAAAGTCATAAGTGAGACATGTCAGTAATTTTTTAGCTGCTTTTTGAACAAAACATGCCTCAAACCATTAAAAACCAATTTATAGAAATCAAAGCTTTTAAATTAAGCTGAATGATTGGTGTTCTTAATTTCACTATTTCTTGTATTTTTACAGATCTTACTTTCCTTTCTTCCTATAACTTGAATAGAGCTCTAGTGGATACCAAAAGAAACAAGTATTTCATTTAAAAGAGATGAGCTTGATCTGAATAAGAAAGATCTGAAATGAGGTGAGACCATTTTCAGTTGATAATCTCTAACTTTATATAGTAGCATGGAATGCAAGAGCTGGAATAAGTAAATAATTTTATGTTAATTAGATATTAATACATTACCAAAGAGAAGGGATAAACAGACTGATAATATTTGTTCCGTTATTATAGAAACTTATTTCAGAGGACTGGGATTATAGGCCTACAGGTGACTTTAGAGACTACTTAATTTAACACCAGGATATTACAGAAGTAGAAACTGAAGTCTACTAGGCTGTTAGAAAGTTATAAAGTGGCAGACTAGGGTTGATACTCAATAGTGCCTCATAGTGTAATACTTCTACATACTCAATGTTGTTAATTTTTCAAACAGCTTTGGACCCATAATCTTTAAATGTCTACCAGTAAATTAGTCAAATGCAAATGTTAAACCTGCTTCTTACATAATATCATTAAACTGAATTTATGAATATGTAAAATAATCTTTTTGGGGTATCCATATAAATTATAGGAATCAAAGGCCTATAAATTCTGCATATACTTTTAAAGGTAGAATTAATACAACCTGCTAAATTTAACTAAGTGAAAACTCTAGAACACTTAGCTTCTAGAAAATTATTACACCATTGTTTTGAAAACTGGGAAATAAGAAACACCTAATATATCCAAATAGTAGCTGGCAAAAACACCATGCTACATCCACAAAATAGAATACCAAACAACAAGTAATAATAATGTTGTGGGAGATAATTTTTAAAAATGTAAAGAAGTTCATGATTTAGAAAGGTGTTCATATTACAAAATGAATGGGATAGGTTAAAATATTATTTAGTTTAATAATAACAGCGAACATTTTGTGAGCACTTCTTATATTTCAAACACTGTGATGAACTATTTGCATTTTAAATTTAAACCTTAAAAAACTCTATGAGGTAGACAGTATTATTATTTTTCACTTTAGAGATTAGATAAGTAAGGTTATAGAGGTAAAGAAACTTTCTGAAAGCCACACATCTAAGTGAGCAATAAACCTGACATTCTTCACCAGGCCTGTTAGATCCCAGAGCCTGAGCTCCTAATCACTGCCTTCCCATTATTCTCCATTTATATAAAATATTTGAATTTATAGAAAAAAGAACAGAATAATACATAACAAAATTTAGAAGTTGCTATTTACTAAGGGTAGTTATACAGGAATTCTGTTTGTTTTATGCTGTAAAATAAGCATATATGTTACTTTTTTTAAATTGAAAAAAAAAAAGAAGACCATGCTACTTATAGACTATCTAAGCTATAAAACTATTAACTCTATAGCTAATAATTTCATGTTAGTTATATCTTTCAGGATAACTAATCAAAATGCATTTGCAAGTTCAGATTTCAGGATGGCAATTATACCTTTCACAGTTAAGTTATATTCAATTTCAGTGATTAACATAATTTCTGTGAACATTCAATAATTAGGCAATGATGGGAGGAATTCCACCTTCAATTTCTATTATATATATATATATGTAGTGGAGACAATAAGATGAATGAAGAAGCAGAAATCAATGTACAATCCTGCATACTTAGCAGAATGTTGTAGAGTAACTATTAAAAATAATTTGTAAATTCAAAATTTATAGCTAAAATATACTGTTTTTATCTAATTTCAGTTTATCAAAATATTAAATACTTTACCATATTGAGTAGTATCTTTCTCGTTAGAAAATAATATAAGAGAACCATCCTTTATTCGGAGTCTCAAAAATCTATCTTGCTATCAAATCAGAATAATGAGCAAAACACATGTGTTATTATAAAGGATAAAGTAGGCAATAATGAAGAAGAGTAGCAATTAGTTATGTTTATAAGAGCCAGCCATTTATCTCAATTAAATAAAAGAGCTTGGTAGGTATTAAGAATACCAAGTGAACATTTATATATGTCAGTATTAGCCCAGTAATGGCAATCCGATTTTTTAAGGAAAAGCTGAAAATTTATATTTTTACTTAGAAATCTCATCAAGTTTAAATGTTCCAAGCTAATTAAAAGAAATGAGTCATCCTCAATTATATCCCTAATAAAATTATCTTCCAATAGTTATGCTTTGACTTAAAAGAGTGTATTTCTAAGGACAGATATCCTGGGGATAAATCACAGTTGCTACCAAATACAGAAGTAGTATCACATTGGAAATGAGTAGAATTAGCTGAAAATTACAACTTCCAGTTATGTGTCTTCAAAAGACTCTTAAAGTCTTCTCTTGTTTTCAGTTAGGTAGGAGAAACTCTGTTCCCTGCCCTAGAACTAATCTGGATCACAGTCAGGATGAATCATTTATAATGCTTACGCATGGTACGGGTGGTCATTTACATAAAGGATAGAATCTCTGGACTGAGAATATCCCCATAACACTATCTTAATGGAAAATAAGATTCAGCATACATAATTTTGACCTAGGATGTTTTCAAGAAACATAAGCCAGGTTACTCATTTTACTCTATTAGTCCCTTTAAGGACAGTCCATGAACCCACAAAGGTCCTTAAGATCCTTTCAGGGGTCTATAAGATCAAATTATTTTAACATCATTTTCCTTTTTCACTATACTGACATTTGCACTGATGGTACAAAAGCAACTTAAGACAGTGGATCCAAACAGTATGAATAGTCATTGTATTATTCACTACTATGTATTAATAATTAAAAAAACCCAAAACTAACAGTTTCAGAAAAGAAGAGCTAGTGTCATTTAACATTGTCCTCAATAAAACAGTTAATAGGAATTAATAGGAATTAAAAGTTGTCCCGAGTATGATAAAATGGAAAATATGAATAAAATACTTCCACTATATACCAAAGGATGAGCACTATCTCAAGGAACAGCACTTCTACAATTGAAGTGCAAGCTGAACTAGCCAGGTTTTGCACAGAACACTGCTTTTACTTGAAGGAATGAAAGAATGATGGACAGACTATGATTATCTAGACTTAGATGTTTGGCAGACATTTTCTCAAAACTGAATAAAATGAGCCTGTCAATTCAAGGAAAACAACACAGGATCTGTTTCGTTTTTTTTTTTTTGCCAAGGATAACATTCTAGCTTTTAAATAAAATTAGAATTGTGGAAATCATATATCACCATGAACTTGAGAGCTGGAATCCAATGCTTCCAAGACATTTTGTTTTGAGAAATTGGGTGGTTATATCAATGAAGATAATTTTTTTGGTATAGTATAATGAAATATGTCAACATTTGGAAGAACTTTTATTTTTGAAGTGACCAATAAATATATTCCAAAACCATGCCCAAGTATAAGATCATTCCAAGTTCAAGATGGACCAATTGATTTTACTATACACGAGTGTGGTAGAGTCCTCAACAGGGTTTTAAATTTCATACTTCAACTAAGTTTTAATAAGCTATCAATTGTAAGTTTTTGGTGTAGTGTCCACCAAAAGAATATCTACAATTATGTGAAAATGCTCGCTCTCTTTTCTAACTACATAACTGTGTGAAGCTTGTTTCTTCATATTTCAACCAAAACAACATATCACAACAGACTGAAGTACAGAAGCAGATATAAGAATACAGTTGTCTTCTATTAAACCAGACCAAAATATATTTGAAACATGCAAAAACAATGCCATGTTTTTCAACATTTTTTGTTTTGGAAAATAGTTTTTCTTAACATTTTGTTTATGCTAACATATAAAGGCTTTATTACTATTTTGAAGCAAATAAATAAACATTAAAATTTTTCTCAGTTTTAATTTCTAGTACAGTAAATATTGCTAGATATAACCCACATAAGCTATTTGGGGTCCTTAAAAATTTATAAGTATATAAGGGGTTCCTGAGACTGTTAAGTTTGAGAATTGTCACATTTGACCCATAATGCTGAGATAATTATTTGCTTAGTATCCCCCAGATAAGGAAATTAACTTTGTACAAAACAAAAGTTATATTTTTATGCCCAGAGGATGTACTTTTGATGTCACTAACTTTGTGCTTTCCAAACATTTTGGCACTTGTACATATAGAACCCATAAATTTCTATTTGTCATTAACAATTGAACAGATGTTGATATACCAATGTTGATTTAATTTCAGACAAAAGCAAAAAAACTTAGTATTCAAAGTAGTCTTACTGATTTTGTTTAGCTCTTAAAAATAGTAGAAAATAATCTGTGGGTTCCACTTAATGTTTTTATCTAGGGTAGAATTTTAAGCAACTTCAAAAGATTCTCCAGAGACTTGGGAGCCTCAGGCTTTGAACCAATGAACTAACCATATCACAGAATCACTTGGTGTTCAAAGGAAAATAGTGACAATGTGGAATCGTTTGTACAAACTAATATGACTAAGAAAAAACATCTCAGCGGGAATAGAGATACTTGACCTGATACTAGATCAATTATGCCATTTTTATATGTAAAGGAAACCACACTGCCTTTCAGACATGCACATTAAAACTGTGAATGAAGAAGATCATATCCAGAAGAATCTAAATTCATTTGCTCAAAGGAAAATAATAGAAACCCATAGTGAAATCATAATTCTGCATTTTGTTTGAATATAAGATTAGACATTAGTGTATTAAATAAACCATATCCTTCATATTAAAGCTATTTCAATACATATACTTTTTAGTCACTTCATCAACTTTAGTTTTAGATAGATACTATTTGTATTTTCTACCTGGGAGGAAAAAAACTTGTTGGTTAGTCTGGGCACAAAATTCTACTCTAATCTCTAAGTACAGGGAATATGAAATAATAGACTACTTTTATTTTTTTAATGTCAAACATCAGATGCTTAGGGAATAAAAAGCATTATTCCCTATTTTTAACAACACCTACTGGGAATGGTAAACTGATTGAAAGTTTGGATTTTTCCCCCCCCTTTTGCTCTGGTCATTATTCTTTACCTCATGCTTCTTGATTTCAAATAGAGATGCTGCTACTTTTTATAATGGAAACATCAGCATTCATATATATTGTGAGTCATGTTCACTTTACAAGAGAATTTATGTTATAGAATTTTTCTTTTAGCAAGCCATTTTTGGAAGACTACCACCGTGTTAGAATTTAAGTCTTCTATATATTGCCCACTATTATTGAAATAGAATCTACATAATATTTGATTTTTTTGACTAAGCCACTGTTTTACTTAGGGCTATGAAAGATTAAAATCTCGTTTGTTCTTAGAAGATATTTCACAGTGTCATAAAGCAAGTGGAGTGAAAATTATTTGTCATTTCAGACAGATTTAATTAAAAGAAAATAACTGACATAAAAGAGAAATGACTTTTCCCCCACATACAATAAAATATTATATCATTTCAGCAATTAAGTATTTGTTGGAGACAATGCCATTTAATAAATAATTGCTTAGAAAAATAATACATGGTTATCTTCACTAGTTTGTATACTAAAAAGGAAATCCAAATGGTATATTTTATAGATCTTGTCCTCACTATAGTTGATTATTAAAAAAATAAAAGGATAATCTAGGATATTATAATTATAATATTATAGTAAAATATATATGAATCTAAAATAATGTTTAGTATTATAGTTGTTGATCTAAAAAAAAAGACCCACACAGAAGTCCTTTGACTTAAATACTGACCAGCTGATAAAAAGCTACAGACAGAAAGGTTGGAACTACCAGTTTTTAATCATAGTTTGTTTATTTAATTGTTTTACATTTTCACAAAGACTAGGTTATGTGCTTCTGATGGTTATTACCAAAGTATTCTGTACTCCTGGTGATAAATCATACCACTTATACTTTATCATAATTTATAATTGCCTGTTTTGTCTATTTGTAATGGTAAGAACAATGTCTACTTGCTCACCACCGCCTTCCCAGAACCAGGAAAAGACTCATTTAATAAATTAATAAATCCTGTCAGGGAGGCAAGGATTATATTTTATCACATCCAAAGCTTAGAAAAGTTGAGCAATTTGCTTAAGGTAGTGTGGTTAAGCAGAGAAGCCAGCATTTGAATCTATATCTTCTATTATTGAGTCAAGTGTTCTTTCTACTGCTAATCATTCAAGACCATATTGTATTTCTCATGTAAGAAAATATATTTGCACATATATTTCTGGACACAACAGACTACATGTCTAATCTGAAACACATAAGAGGGATTTCTATGGGGTTTGGTGAACACTATTGGGTACTAAATTATAAATATCAGTACCAAGATGGTAGTACAGTAACAATATCAAACTCACTAGTGTTCTAATTTTATGCTGGATATCATTCCTGGGATGTCTCATATACATTTCAGATTGAAGACATTCAAAACCAAAATGTATTAATTCCATTTACCTTCAAAATGTGTTTCTTCTCTTGTTATTCCTTAATATAGTTAATAACATCATTTACCCATATCTGAAATTAGAAAACTGGTTTTTTGACTTTTCTGCCCTAAATATTTTCCAGAATAAACAATTCACCTAGAACAGATTTATGTGTTAAAACCTATGGCCTTGTAATTTGACTCAGAGGGCAAAGACAAAAAGTCATTATTTAAAATAAAAAAGAACTGGTAGCTGATGTCGCTGAATTAAAACTTTCACGTAGTAATGATGTTTTAGTCTGAGAGTTCCTGATTGGTGATAATTGGCTGGTGACAGCTGCCTTTAAAGTGGTCATTATTGCTGAATTTTATTTTGTTTTTATATATCGTTTTTGTCCCTGGTGAAATGTTCTACTTAGAGATGCCTTCTCTGATAATCCTATCTAAGTAAGGTTTCCCTCCTATTATTTTCTATCAATGTAGTTTTTCATTTCTGCTTAGCATGAATTTCAATTTATAATTATTAAGTTATGGTAAGATTATGATTATCAGAATAATTACATTTATCTATTTATTTTAATATACCATTAACTTAACCATAAACTCCATAAGGGCAGCAACTATATGTCATTCATATCAAAGCAAATAAAAGAATATTTAGTTTAGATTTAATAAGCAGTCTTAGAATTCGAGACTTTCAACAGATTAATTTTACCTTCTTCACTCCTTCTAAAAGAAAATCAATATTCAAACTAGTTCTTTATTACATTACTATTCTGATTCAGCCTTAGGAGTTTAATTTTAAAATATACCAAAGTAATAATTTTTATCTTTGAGGTATATTATTCTTGTGATACTATCTAAAATTATCTAAAAGGAACAGAATCTTATTCCTAGATGAAAATACAGAAAAAGTCTTAGAAAAAAAATATTCAAATACGCTGCTTTATATGATTCATTGTTAGTCTGAACATCTAACGTGTTAACTAAGAAAAAAATATCAAGATAAGCTACTTGTTCTAAAATTTTATAATGAGCAAATTAACTTAATAGATGTTAATGTTTTTGTGTTTAGGATTTCACTTTAGTAAATTTAGAATGCCAAATTATTTTAAAATTGTATTTAAATTTCTCTTTATAATTAGGATGTAATTATAAAGTTTTAAAAAGGCTCAAGAACTACTTTGTATAACTGAATTTAGCTTAAAATATTTATACATGTTCATAGTAGATTATTAAGGAAAAGAATACTGCATCTTGAATAGTTCTGCATCCCCAACATTTAGGTTTTAATATTTGACTAAACATTTCACATATTTATTGTTTTAATAGTGGACTTAAGTTTTAGCTTTATTTTCTAGACTTCATAAATGAGTATAGCTTATATAATTGGGATTTGATTTAAACAACATATTATCTTGTTCTAAAAATTTAAGACATGAATGAAATACTTCTATCCAATTCAAGTCTTAAAACTCCAAGATTTCATTCGGTGAAGTTGTAACTGATTGGCACCTGAATGGTATTAACATACATTTATGTCTAGAATGTTCTTACGTTTTGTCTTCATTGAAGATTTAGAACCATACTTTTTTAAACTATAAATTAATATTGTTGTATTTGACACAAGTCTAAAAACAATGATACACAACAGTAACACTGTGAGGACTTTGCTGAGAAGGTTGGACCATGAAATGTAAAAGCAACTGTACTACACATATGAAGAACTGCTTGAGATCACTTCTAGTTAAGTCCAGTTACAATTTTATTAAAACTCAGGAAAAAGTTGGAATTGAGGAAGACAGCTATATTAAGTGGTAAATCTGATGACAGAGAGAAGCCACAGTTTGAAAAATTACCTGCAGATCCCCTGAATAAATTTAGTGAAAATCTGATATTGAACACTGTATCTTATTAATTAAGAAGGAATGTTACTGTTAATCTTTTATGCCAATATTGGATCCATCATATGGAAAACTTGAAAGCACAAATGACTAACTTAATCAGGAAAGGGACATTCTAGAAGAAAGCAGTTACAGCCATAATTACGTCTGCTACTTAATTTATCATATACATGGAGAAGTGAGGCAGCAAACAAACATTTAATTTTTTCCTCCAACACATGATTCAGTACTTGGGAACAATTATAAAAAAAAAATACTAAAAAACTTCCTCCCTCCCCCAAAGGTTGGCATTAAAACTTTCTTTCTAATCAATTTGGATTTGTTTACAAATATTAGGCAGCAACATTCCAAGTTAAATATGTTTGAAAAAATTTGGAATGATACTAGAGCAGGGAGCTACCTTAGTCTGGACAAGTTAAAAAAAATCCCTTTAGTGACATTATTTTATTTTGTTAATTTTGCTTTTTATTGAAATGCATTAATCTTTTGCATAAACAAGTAACTTCACATCTATATTGTTGAGTATGCTAAAAACTAACAAGCCTAGAACAATGAAACAGGAGCTACAGAAAGTGTTATCTGTAGCTGTGACTGTAGGAGTAGATATTTTACATAAAATTTCTATTATCTTACTGTTGGCCTAATATGACAATCTGTAAAACAGTAAATGGTAATTATCATATAGTCCATTCATTTTTCATTGCGTTATTTTGCATGCAATCCAACCCTGACAGGCAGAGGGAAATATTGGTTAAGTTTCCCACACTCATATAGTAGAAAAGGCTTAAGGTGCCAAGGAACTGTACTTACTTTTGGTGTTGGGCAGGAAGCTGTAGAAAGGCGAGATGTGGCCTGAGCACGAGGCGATTCTGAAGGAGTAGTGCTGAGGGAGGCTGTGTCTCGTGGGAGCACCTGAACGCCACGAGAAATGATGGAGTCTGGAATCTGAACAAGAAAAACAACGATGGCTTAATATTTTTAAAATATCAACAAGAGTGAAATCAGTATCCACGCCTAATTTTTTTTCTTTGACATTATGTGCTGCCTAGCTCTAATATATTTGATCTCACCTACTGTTAGGTATAACAGCCTGTTTCATTTCAACAATTTGTGATAGGACAGAAGCTTTCAGATTTAAGATATTTTCCCTGTCCAAATAATATCTCATGGAAATTTTTTATGAGAGGCAGTTTAGTTGTGCGGTTAAGAAGTAAAGTGTTCGGCATCATATACTGACTTTGCCACGTAATAGTTATTTAATGCCTAGATATTCTCCATTTTCCTTTCAGATTTTCCACCCTTCTTCATCCTTGCTACTCTAAACTGACCTGTATAGAGAGAATCAACAAGCTAGACTGTGCTCTCTAGTTTCTAGTTGCATTCAGCCAGTGAGAGGCACTGCAAAGAAACTAAAGGATTAGAGGAGATTAAGATCTGGTCTTTATTCACCTCACTCCTTCTCTACCAGGTGGCCACATGTTGGCTTACTGCTCTTTTCTGGATTCCAGTAGGAGTTCCCACCCTTTGCCCCATCAGGACTAGAGTATTAATGGTTCCCAGTATTACTGGTCCCAGGGCACTGCACTGTGTCATGTTGCTTTCCCTATAACTTGCCTAAACCTTTGTAAGTATTACAGTCTCTTATTAAACTCTTCTCAGTTATGCATTTAATGATGCTATGACTTCTGTTGGGATGCTGATGGATATATTTCTTAAATCACCATTTCCTTTATCTAAAAAAAATGAAGATAATGATAGCATCTACCTCACTGGATTACTGTTGAGGGTTAAGTAAGATAGAGGGTTAAATAAGATATTACCTAGCACCTGTGAGTAGTAAATACTTAATAAATGTCGATGATTATTATTGATATTATATTATATGTGTCAACGTGATAAAGACTCATGTAACTGAATATCACTATTCTACAAATATACAATGTGGATTATTTATTTTAAAAATTACTATTTATGATGATTATACAATTATTATTTTGGGGTATGCATAATTTTGTTCTGGGATAATACTATTGGGTTTAGGTTTTCTGATCACAAATGAGAACTTGACCACTTTCAAGTTTTGTGCATAAGAGAGGATGTGTATGTGATAAAAGGATAAGCAATTAACATGCAGTCAGTTAGTATACGAAAACAAGGAAGCAGCAGCCAAACTTTATGACTGGGAAGGTGCTCCTCTTTTATGTATCATCCTCTTCTCACAAAGAACATAATACAATTTCCATAGAAGCTCTTTTATTTAGTTTCCATACCAACATCCTCATTATTGATGGTACTCCCACTGCATTTTATATGATTTATAAAGAATATTCCCATAACTAGGGTGAAGGCAATGGGAATTCTGAGAAGAAAAACTCTTCTACCTACTAGTACATTTGAGTACTGAATTGTGATAAACATTTTAAAGAAATGGTGGATAGTCTGATTTAAAAGAGCTATATGTTGCCACATATGTCTAATAAAAGAGGCCAAGTATTGGAAAGTCAAAGAAGGCTCCTATTATACTTCACTTGACACCATGTTCCTCTATTCATAGCAATTTCCACATTTATACTACATTTATATGTGTGATCATTAGATCAAGTCTATCTTACATACTAGAATGCATCGTCATGATGAAACTATGCTTTTGCTACTATTGTATATCCAATACCTAAGAAAGCACATGCTGAAAGTAGGACATATGTATGATACATAGATTTCCAGACTCACACGCACATGTATACATATACTACATGTCTCTCTCTCCCCTTCTCTTTGTCTCTGTATGAATATAAACAGAACAAGAGGGTATTTCAGGGAAAAGATAAGTTTAAATTTGAAGGACATACTTTGAGGTTAATAGTCTGGAGATACCCAATGAGCTATTAGAGATATAAGTCTGGAGGTCAAGAAAAAGTTAAGGATTGGATATATACTTTGGGAGAAGCACCTAGGTGGCTTAATCAGTTAGGCATCCAACTTTGGCTAAGGTCACAATCTCGCAGTTTGTGAATTTGAGCCCTGTGTTGGACTCTGTGCTGAGAGCTTGGAGCCTGCTTCAGATTCTGTGTCTCCCTTTCCCTCTGTCTCTCCCCCACTCATATTCTGTCTCTCTCTCTCAAAAAGAAATAAGCATTTATAAAAATTAAGAAAAGTTACATACTTTGGGAATTATCAATGGAGGTGGTAGATTCAGTCTTGCAAATGTTTCCGATTATCTAAGGATAGTATGTAAAAGAACAAAAGATGACAGTTGACAATTTTAAGTAAGATCCATATTATGGAACTCAGAAGATGGATAACAGAAGAAAAAATTAAGAAGAAAAGAAAAGAATCTATAAATGAAATAACAGTATATCCGGATTGGGGAGCCAAGATGGCGGAGAGGAAGGGAGCTCTGTAAACTCTGTATGCCCCATCTATTGCACTGAGAAGGACATTACTCTCATCTGCAAGAGCGGAAGGAGAAAATACGAACTCTAGAAAGAAGACAACCTCAAAGATACCTGAGTGAATGAGTGCAAACTGAGGAGATTGGAAAATGGGCCAGCCCGAGACGGGCAGGGGAGGTGAGAGCCCCAGCCCAACACAGGGCAAGCCCGTGGAGCCCCAGAGACAAAGGGAAGAGACAGAGAAACTGAACACGCTCATAGGACTGTCTCTGGGGAAGAGATAAAGAACATTTAACCGCGCTTGGAGAGAGAAACTCTCACTCCATATATAACTGCTGAGTAGCCCAAATCCCGAACCCAGGTGGCACAACGGAAAGAACAGCTTCCAGCCCTGCGCCTTCTCAGCGGGGAGTCAGCGGCTGCAGCAGCGGCGGCACCAGGGGCGCTCACGTCGAACTCGGTTTTGGGAGTGGGAGTATGCACCTCATTTCCATGGTGCATCTCACCCCCAGCATTGGCTGCGCGAATCCCAAATCCCGGGTGACAACAGGATCTATGCGATCCCGGCAGGGAGTTGGCGGTGGTGGAGGCCTGGGCACGTGCTCAGGCTGCAGGAGCTCCCAGCTCATTTCTGGCAGCGCCCAGTGCCTGGGCGGCAGCAGCACGAATTCCAGCTGGCACCAAGAGAAACTCATCCCTCCCCCAACAGGATGGTGCTCCCGGCTGGGGGCTGGGAATCCACAGTTGTGTCTGTGACAGCGTGCACTTCACCTCCTGCTGCGCACCTCACCTCAGGCAGCACACCTCGCCTTAGGCAGGGGCAGCCCAAATCCCTGCCTGAGCCAAGATAAAGTGATCCCTCCCTCTAAGAAGCCAGCCACCAAAGCAAGTACATCTCATCTGTGGTGGCATAAAAGTGCATGGACTAGAACTTTGAACCAAGGCGGGCCTGGAAAATACAACTTGGCTCAACTGTGGCACAAGGAGATCAGACTCATTAGAGTGGTCTACAGTGCCTAGTCCCAGTGGAGTGTGGCATGCCGCCATTCTACTCTCTGCAGACACCAAGGCGGAGCCTCTGAGAGCAGCCTCTGAGACCTACTACATCAAACCACACTTATCCACGAGGGGGAGCTGCTGCTATTTATTTTTTTCCTTTTTCTTTTTTTCTTCTTTTTATGTACTTATTTTTTATTATTATTACCTTTTCTACTTAAATTTTAAAAAAATTTTACTCCTTATTTTCCTTCCTCTTTCTCCCTTTTTTTACCTTCTTGCAATCTAGATATATTCTCCTGTATCTCATCCTTTCCTCTCCCCTCAACTGGTCATACACTTTTAGACTGTCCACTGTCCTTTGTTGTCTCTGACCCCCTTTATATTTTTTCTTCTCTTCTTCTTGTCTCTTTCCTCTCCATTTTCTTTCTTTTCTTTCCCCCTTTTAATGTGTTTGTTTGTTTGATTTGTCTGTGCGTTTGTGTACTTCTGTTCCCTCTGTGTTTGTCTGTCTGTTTTCCTTCTTAGGGTTACAACAAGAAACAAGCCAAAGTGTGCATGACGGCAAGTCCCAAATATTGCTGAGTAGGGAAATAAAATATTCGAAGGCACAACAAGAGAAACTGAGAGACATTGTTAAAAGAATATTTCCTGAAACGACAGGCCCTGGACAGAAAATAAGCCTCCTTTAAAAGAGCAATATTAACAGGTGCACAGGCACAATGAGCTTTTTAAAGGTGACAAGAGACAGAAAACTAGAAAAATAACAAAACGAAGGAACGCTCCCCTGAAGAACCTCCAGGAAGAAGTCACAGCCACAGAACTGCTCAAGGCAGATCTAGACAACATACTGGATCAAGAATTAAAAAAACTTGTCATAAAATTGGGAGGTTGAAAAAAGGATCAAAGAAGCAACTGAGACAATGACTAGGCACTTTGAAAATAGGTGTGATGAGTTAAAAAAGGCTATAAATGAGGTGAATAACAAAATGGAGGCAGCCACCTCAAGGATTGATGAGGCAGAGAGAAGGATAGGTGAATTAGAAGATATAGTTATAGCAAAAGAGGAAGCTGAAAAAAAGAGAGAGAAATTAATCCAGGAGCAGGAAAGGAGAATTCAAGACTTGAGTGATGCAATCAAACAAAACAACATCCCTATCATAGGAATTCCTGAAGAGGAAGACAGAGAGAAAGGTCCTGAAGGGATACTAGACCAAATTGTAACTGAGAATTTCCCAAATCTGGGATAAGAAATAGACATTCAAATTCAAGAGGCACAAAGAACCCCCTTAAGATGTAACTTGAATCGGCCTTCGGCACGACATATCATAGTGAAACTGGCAAAATATAAAGATAAAGAGAGAATTCTGAAAGCAGCTAGGGAGAGAAGGGCACTCACATACAAAGGGAAACCTATCAGAGTGGTTACAGACCTATCAAATGAAACTTGGCAGGCCAGGAAGGAATGGCAGGAAATCTTCAATGTGATGAACAGAAAAAACATGCAGCCAAGAATCCCTTATCCAGCAAGACTGTCATTCAAAATAGAAGGAGAGATAAAAGTGTTCCCAAACAAACAAAAATTGAGTGGATTTATGACCACCAAACCAGCACTACAAGAAATCCTATGAGGGACTCTATGAGGGAAATGTTGCAAAGAATACAAGGTGCCAGAGACACCACTATAAACATGGATTCTAGCGAGAACACAATGACTCTAAACCCACATTTTTCAATAGTAATACTGAATGTCAATGGACTGAATGCTCCAACCAAATGACACAGGGTAGCAGAATGGATAAAAAAACAAAATCCATCTATTTTCTGTCTACAAGAGACTCATTTTCGACCTGAAGACACCTTCAGGTTGAAAGTAAAGGGATGGTGAAATAGCTATCATGCGACTGGAAGCCAAAAGAAAGCCAGAGTAGCCATACTTATATCAGACAAACTAGACTTTAAAGTAAAGGCAGTAACAAGAGATGAAGAAGGACATTATATAATAATTACAGGGTCTCTCCATTAGGAAGAGCTAACAATTATAAATATCTATGCACCAAATTCGGGAGCACCCAAATATATAAAACAATTAATCACAGAAAGAAACAATCTTATTGACAAGAATGTGCTAATTGCAGGGGACTTTAATACTCCACTAACAGCAATGGATAGATCAACCAGACAGAAAATCACTAAAGAAGCAATGGACCTGAATGACACAT
>NC_043708.1:32891090-32893599 GCF_006229205.1 Suricata suricatta
GGGAGCACCCAAATATATAAAACAATTAATCACAGAAAGAAACAATCTTATTGACAAGAATGTGCTAATTGCAGGGGACTTTAATACTCCACTAACAGCAATGGATAGATCAACCAGACAGAAAATCACTAAAGAAGCAATGGACCTGAATGACACATTGGAATAGATGGAACTGATAGATATATTTAGAACTCTGCATCCTGAAGAGAGGAAATTCACCTTCTTTTCGAGTGCACATGGCACATTCTCCAAGACTGATCACATACTGGGGCATAAAGCAGCCTTCCATAAGTATAAACGAATAAAAATCATTACATGCATACTTTCAGATCACAATGCTATGAAACTTGAAATTAACCACAGGAAAAAGTCTGGAAAACATCCAAAAATGTGGAGGTTAAAAACCACCCTACTAAAGGATGATTGGGTTAATCAGGAAATTAGAGAAGAAATTGAAAAATATATGGAAACCAATTAAAATGAAAATACAACAATCCAAAATCTCTGGGACACAGCAAAAGCCGTCCTAAGAGGAAAGTATATTGCAATCCAGGCCAATCTCAACAACCTAGAAAAAGCGCAAATTCAGAATTTAACAGAGCGCCTACTGGAACTAGAAGGGAAGCAGCAAGAGCACCCCAAACCCAGCAGAAGAAAAGAAATAATAAAGATCAGGGCAGAAATAAACAATATAGAATCCAAAAGAATAGTCGAGCAGATCAATGAAACCAAGAGATGGTTCTTTAAAAAAATAAACAAAATCGATAAGCCTCTAGCCAGGCTCCTCAGAAAGAAAAGAGAGAGCACCCAGATAGACAAAATCATGAATGGAAAAGGATCTATTACAACCAATCTCTTAGAAATACAAGCAATCCTCAGAGATTACTATGAAAAATTATATGCCATCAAACTGGACAACCTAGAAGAAATGGACAAATTCCTAAATGTACATGCACTGCCAAAAATCAAACGAGAAGAGATAGAAAGCATGAATAGACTGATAACCAGTGAAGAAATCGAATCTGTTATCAAAAATCTCCCAATGAATAAGAGCCCAGGGCCAGACGGCTTCCCAGGGGAATTCTACCAGACATTTAAAGCAGAGCTAATACCCATTCTTCTCAACTATTCCAAAAAAATAAAAGTAGAAGGAAAACTTCCAAACTCACTCTACGAAGCCAGAATCACCTTGATACCCAAACCAGACAGAGATACAGCCAAAAAAGAGAACTACAGACCAATATCCTTAATGAATACAGATGCAAAAATACTCAACAAGATAATAGCAAATCGAATTCAACAGCATATAAAAAGAATTATCCATCATGAACAAGTGGGAGTCATTCCTGGCTTACAGGGCTCGTTCAATATTTGCAAATCCATCAGTGTGATCCATCACATTAACAAAAGAAAGGATAAAAACCATATGATCCTGTTGATAGATGCAGAAAAAGCATTTGACAAAATACAGCACCCTTTCTTAATAAAAACCCTTGAGAAAGTCGGAATAGAAGAAACTTACCTAAACATTATAAAAGTTTATGAAAAGCCCATAGCCAATATTATCCTCAATGGGGAAAAACTGAGAGCTTTCCCCCTGAGATCAGGAACACGACAGGGGTGCCCACTCTCACCACTACTGTTTAACATAGGGCTGGAAGTCCTAGCATCAGCAATCAGACAACAAAAGGAAATAAAAGGCATCAGAATTGGCAAAGAAGAAGTCAAACTTTCACTTTTTGCAGATGACATGATACTCTACATGGAAAACCCAGCAGACTCCACCAGAAGCCTTCTAGAACTGATCAATGAATTCAGTAAAGTTGCAGGGTACAAAATCAATGTACAGAAATCAGTTGCATTCCTATACAGCAATAATGAAGCAGCCGAAAGAAAAATCAAGAAACTGATCCCATTCACAATTGCATGAAAAACCATAAAATAACTAGGAGTAAACCTAACCAAGGATGTAAAAGACCTATATGATGAAAACTATAGAAAACTCATGAAAGAGATCGAAGAAGACACCAAAAAATGGAAAAACATTCCCTGTTTATGGATCGGAAGAGTAAACATTGTAAAAATGTCATTACAACCCAAAGTAATCTACACATTCAATGCAATCCCCATCAAAATTGCACCAACATTCTTCTCAAAGCTAGAACAAACTATCCTCAAATTCGTATGGAACCACAAAAGTCCCCGAATAGCCAAAGTAATATTGAAGAACAAAAGCAAAACGGGAGGCATCACAATCTCAGACTTTAGCCTCTACTACAAAGCTGTCATCATCAAGACAGTATGGTATTGGCACAAAAACAGACACATAGACCAATGGAACAGAATAGAGAACCCAGAACTGGGCCCACAAATGTATGGCCAATTAATTTTTGACAAAGCAGGAAAGCGTATGCGATTGGAAAAAAGACTGCCTCTTTAGCAGGTGGTGCTGGGAGAACTGGATAGCAACATGCAGAAGAATGAAACTAGACCACTTTCTTACACCACA
>NC_043708.1:32893699-32900820 GCF_006229205.1 Suricata suricatta
AGGAGAATGTAGGAAAAAACCTCCTTGACCTCAACCGCAGCAATCTCCTACTCGACACATCCCCAAAGGCAAGGGAAATGAAAGAAAATTGAACTCTTGGGACCTTATCAAGATAAAAAGTTTCTGCACTGCAAAGAAAACAATCAAGAAAACTAATAGGCAACTGACAGAATAGGAAAAGATAGTTGCAAATGACATATCAGATAAAGGGCTAGTATCTAAAATCTACAAGGAACTCACCAAACTTCACATCCACGAAACATAACCCAGTGAAGACATTCTCCAAAGAGGACATCCAGATGGCCTACAGCCACATGAAACGATGCTCAACATCACTCATCATCAGGGAAACACAAATCAAAACCACACTGAGATACCACCTCACACCAGTCAGAGTGGCTAAAATGAACAAATCAAGAATCTATAGATGCTGGCGAGGGTGTGGAGAGACGGGCACCCTCCTACACTGTTGGTGGGAATGTAAACTGGTGCAGCCACTCTGGAAAACAGTGTAGAGGTTCCTCAAAAACTATCCATAGAACTCCCTATGACCCAGCAATAGCTTTGCTAGTGATTTACCCAAGGGATACAGAAGTGCTGATGCATAGAAGCACATGTACCCCAATGTTTATAGCAGCAATGTTAAGTTAACAATAGCCAAAACATGGAAAGAGCCTAAATGTCCATCACCTGATGAATGGATCAAGAAGATGTGGAATATATACACAATGGAGTACTACATGGCAATGAGAAAGAATGACATATGGCCATTTCTAGGAAAGTGGATGGACCTTGAGGGTGTCATGCTAAGCGAAATAAGTCAGGCAGAGAAGGATTGAAGGATTGATGTTTGCATTCATAGGTATATCAGGAAAACAGGAGAAACCTAACGGAGGACCAGGGGGAGGGGAAGAGGGAAAGAGAGTTGGGGAGAGAGAGGGATGCAAAACTTGACAGACTATTGAATGCTGAAAATGAACTTAGGGTTGAAGGGGAAGGGGGAGAGGAGAAAAGAGGTGGTGGTGATGGAGGAGGGCACTTATGGGGAAGAGCACTGGGTGTTGTATGGAATCCAATTTGACAATAAACTATGAAAAAAAAGAAGAAATAACAGTATATCCATTTTTTCCTTGAACAACCAGGATCTGTTTCTTTCATACTGGCTCAATATTAAATAGGACATTTTTCACTTTCAAAAGTATTTCAATTTGGAAGATAAATTATTTGGTTTTCAGATCTTAAGAAATTATTAGACACAAAAAAGGAAAATCAAGACAGTGTGAACATAAGGGAAGGGAAGAGAGAAGAAACTTCCGAGGACATGTTAATAGATATCAACCATTAGAATATGAGTAGGATGAGAGTTGAAAAAAAAAAAAGTCAGCAAGAACCTGAAACACTCCACCAAAAAAGTGCTAGAACTTATAAATGAATTCAGTAAAGGCTTAGGATATAAAATCAATCTAGAGAATCTGACACATTTCAATGTACCTATAATGAAGCAGCAAAAAGAGAGACAAATAATCAATCAAATTTACAATGGTACCAAAACCAGTAAGATACCTAAGAATAAGCTTAACTGAAGAGATGAAAGACCTATACTCTGAAAACTATAAAACACTGATGGAAGAGACAGAAGATGACATAAACAAATGGGAAAACATTCCATGCTTATGAACTGGATGAACAAATATTGTTAAAATGTCTCTATTATCCAAAGCAATCCACATATTTACTGTAATCCCTATCAAAATATCACCAGCATTTTTCACAGAGCTAGGAAAAAAATCCTAAAATTGGTATGGAATCACAAAAGACCCCAGATAGCCACAAAGCAACCTTGAAAAAAGGAAGCAAAGCTGGACGCATCACAATTCCAGACTTCAAGTTATATTACAAAGCTGTAGTGACCAAAACAGTATGGTACTGGCACAAAAACAGACAAATAAATGAGTGGAACAGAACAGAAACCTCCAAAATGAACCCACAACTATATGGTCAATTAATCTTTTACAGAGTAGGAAAGAACGTTCAATGGAAAAAAGATAGTCTCTTCAACAAATGGTGTTGGATGAACTGCACAGCAACATACAAAAGAATAAAATTGGACCATTTTCTTACACCACACCCAAACATAAATTCAAAATGGATTAAAGACCTAAATGTGTGACTTGAAACCATAAAAATTCTAGAAGAGAACACAGCCAGTAACCTCTTTGATATCAGCTGTAGCATCTTCTTTGTAGTTATATCCCCTGAGACAAGGGAAACAAAAACAAAACTAAACTACTGGGACTACCTAAAAATAAAAAGCTTCTCCACAGAGAAGGAACTAATCAGTAAAACTAAATGGCAACTGACAAACGGGACAAGATATTTATAAATGAAATATCCAATAAAGTGTTAGTATCCAAAATATATAAAGAATAAAACTCAACACCCAAAAACCAAATAAACCAATGAAAAAATTGACAGAAGACATGAACAGACATTTTCTCAAAGAAGACATACAGATGGCCAATAGACAAATGAAAAGATACTCAACATCACTGATCATCAGGGAAATGCAAATCAAAACTACATTGAGATATTACATCACACCTGTCAGAATGGTTAAAATCAACAACACAAGAAACAATAGTGTTGGTGAGGATATGGAGAAAGGGGAACCCTCCTGCACTGTTGGTGGGAATGCAAACTGGAGCAGCCACTCTGGAAATCCATATGGAGGTTCCTCAAAACGTTAAAAAAAGAACTACCTTATTATTCAGTGATTGTACTACTAGGTATTTACCCAAAGAATACAAAAATAATGGGATGCTTGGGTGGCTCAGTCAGTTAAGTTGCTCAGGTCATGATCTCACAGTTTGTGTATTCGAGCCCCACATCAGGCTCTGGGCTCTCAGATCAGAGCCTGGAGCCTGCTTCAGATACTGTGTCTCCTTTGCTCTCTGCCCCTCCTCTGCTTACACTCTGTCTCTCAAAAATAAACATTAAAAAAACAAAAAGAATACAAAAATACTAATTCAAAAGGACACATGTACCCTGATGTTTACAGCAGCATTATCCACAATAGCCAAACTATGGAAAGACTTCAAATGTCCATCAACTGATGAATGGATAAAAATGATGTGGTGTGTGTGTATGTGTGTATAGTTGCATATACATCCATACAATGCAAGATTACCCATAAAAAAGGATTAAATCTTGTCATTTGCAACAACATGTATGGAGCTAGAGAGTAATATGTTAAGTGAAATAAGTCAGTCAGACAAATCCCATATATTTTCACTCATATGTAGAATTTAAGAATTAAACAAAACAAACAAGAAAAGGGGAAAAAAAGAAAAGAAAAGGAGGCAAACCAAGAAACAGACTCTTAATGATAGAGAACAAACAGATTGTTACCAGAGGGGAGCAGGGTGGGGAGATGAGTAAAAGACATGATGGAGATTAAGGAGTGCATTTGCTGTGATGAGCACTGGATGTCGTATAGAAGTATTGAATCATTATCTATATACCTGAAACTAATATCACATTGTATGCTAGCTAACTGGAATATAAATAAAAACATTAAAAACTGTCATTAGATCTATCAATTAAAGAAGTTACCAGTAGAGTATAAAGAGTAGAAGTGAGTTGAGGAAGCAAGTGGGATGATAAAGCCGAGTAATTTGTAAGAAAAGAGACACATTCACTATTATTCTTTTCTTTCATGCTTGAAGTGAAGATCTATTAATGAGAAAAATAGGGAAATATAAGAAAGATAACTTTCATAAATATCTGGATTTATATGTTGATGAATTAGCAGGGAGTATAACTAAGGATTTAGGAAAGGAGTTATATCAGTGATATGGATCCAGTTAATACTAGCAACCATAAATTCACAATTTCGTTGTGTAGCCTGGAAATAAATTTTCCACTTATCTTAAAAAAGAAACCTAGGCAATAAATAGACTTTGAAATTCATTGCAGAGATATGGTTGTGAAATCTGCGCAAATATATTAGATGAGACAGACATATATAGATAGAATTTACCAAGCCATAAAAAGAAAAAGGAATAGACACTAAAGAACAAGATAGTAGTTATTAGTTGTCTGAGAATTTTTTTTAAGTTTATTTATTTTGAAAGAGACAGAGAGAAAGAGAGAGAGTCCATGTGTTGGGGAGAAGGGCAGGGAGAGAGGGCAAGAGAGAATCCCAAGCAGGCTCCATGTTGTCAGTGCAGAGCCCAACACTGGGCTTGAACTCACTAACCATGAGATCATGACCCAAGCTGAAATCAAGTGTTGGACGTTTAACTCACTGAACCGCCCAGAGGCCCTGAGAGATAGCTATTTCATTATTTGATGAAGACAGATACCCGATTATAAGAAGTAAAAAAACAATGGAGGTAAGGGAAAGGAGGCAGTGGATATGGGTTACTTAGTTGATGGACATTTGTACTGTCTCCATTTTTGAGACACTGTGAACAATGCTACTATGAATATTCTAGCATGTATCATGATTCCTAAATGTATTAGTTTAGGATACACACACACACACACACACACACACACACACACAGGAACAGAATTGCTGGATACAGGGTAGGCATACCCTCTTTTACAAATTTCCAAATTGGTTAAGGCAACTTATATGTCTATCAAAAGAACATGGTGATAGTTCCTCCTACTCCACAACTTATCTCTACCTAGTACTGTCAATACTAGCAATTTTTTTCAAATCTGGTAGTAATAATTATATGTTATGAGGTTTAAAGTTTCCTCTCCCTGATTAGTAATGAAAGCATTACTTTGTATGTTTAACAGGCATTTAGTTGTTCTGTTTAGTAAAGACCCTGTTCAAGTCTTTTGCTCAAATATTCCCTTATTGGGTTGTCCTTTTTTACTGAATTGTTAGATGTCTGTATTTATTCTGGATAAGTAATTCTTTATCAGTTTTGTATAATGAAAACATCCATTCCTATTTTGTAACTTATCTTACTTAGTCATGTCTTATGAATAATAGATTATTTTAGTTTAGACAAATATATCGATAGTTTCCTTTACAGTTAGTAGTTTTTGTGTCTTAAAAGGAATCCAGTGGAAATGGCAGAGTAGGAATGTAAAAATTCCATCAAGTCACAAAAGAGGTGAACAAACTAGCAAAAGCTGTCAGAATCAACTATACCCCAAATCTACAAACTAAAAGTTTACAGCAGCCAGGTGAATGTTTAATCAAGAAAATGCAAAAAACAAAAAAAACTATTCCTCCACTAAATAGCTTAGTGGTAGACTTGAAAACACAGCTCACATTCTTCATATGGGTTCTCCATACTGGACGGAGAACAAACTTTATTCTTAAGAATTACATTCTTTGTTTCAACATGTCTGGTAGTTCCTGAAGGACATATAGGGCTTGGTTTTATTTCCCCTAACCTAGAACTCCCCCAGGGCTCCTACAGCTAACCAGGTGGTGGTACTGTCCAAAAACGTAAAGGCAAATATATTAGCGACTGCTCTCTGGGCAAGGGATAACAGTTCGGACAAAGACTTGGGAGAAAAGGCTATGTAATAAAATGCTTTCAGGCATAAAAACTTTGGAAAACTCTCACATATTCCTAGGAATCTAGAGGTCATGTTTATGCCCAGGGTTGGCTACAGCCTCAGAAGACTTCACCTAATCTTTCACCTCTTGTCGAACTTCAGACTCTGCACTGACAGGAAATGAAGGCTAAGTGAAAGTTGTAAACCAGCTCAGTGCTGAAGGCATGCCCTAACACCTACAAAGAGTCCCAGTGCAAAATGAGAGATTTTTCTTTCTTGGTGTATATTTATCCCATATATTTAAGGAAATTTCTGTTGAATCACTAGCTGATAAAAAAGCTAATAGAACAGAGACTTCAGTAACTACACACAGTAAATAATAATACTTGACAAGAAAAGCTAATCAATAAACCAAAAGCTATAATTATGACAAAGAGCAACGATATGCCCCAGGGAGGGGGAAATATGATTTGCAGAGTTTCTACTTATAATATTTAAAGTGTTTAGTTTCCAACAAAAATTATAAGCTATGCAAAGAAACAAGAAAATGTGGCTCATATGTGGTGGGAGGGAAGAAGAAATAGAAATTTCCTGAGACAGCCCAGGTAGTGGGCTGACTAGTGAAAAATTTTAAGTCAACTATTTAAAATACAGTAAAGGGGCGCCTGGGTGGCTCAGTCGGTTAAGTATCTGGCTTCGGCTCAGGTCATGAGCTCACAGTCCGTGGGTTAGAGCCCTGCGTCGGGCTCTGTGCTGACAGGTAGCTCAGAGCTTGGAGCCTGCTTCAGATTCTGTGTCTCCCTCTCTCTCTCTGACCCTCCCCTGCTCGCTGTCTCTCAAAAAAAAAAATACAGTAAAGCCTTGGTTTGTGAACATAATTCATTCCCGAAACATGCTTGTAATCCAAAGCACTTGTATGTCAAAGTAAATTTCAGTTGTGATCATGTGACATTCAGCATCAAGTACTCACTGCAAGGCATCACTAGTTTATCACATTAAAATTTATTGGAAATGTTTGCTCATTTGTGGAACACTTTCAGAAAAAGTTATTTGCAATCCACAGTTTTACTGTATATTGACAGAGCTAAATAAAAGCATGGGCAAAGAACTAAAGAAAGCATGGGGAGGATGTCTCATCATCAAGGAACAGCACAAAGAGAGAAGTAATAAAAAGGAAACAAATAGAAATTCTAAGGTTGAAAAATATAGTTGACTTTTGAACAATGCAGGGATTAAAGGTGTCAACAACTTGTGCAGTAAAAAAATTTGTATATAACTTTTTACTTCCCCAGAACTTAGCTATTAATAGCCTACTGTTGACTGGAAGCCTTACCAATAAAAAAATGATTAGCACATACTTCATATTTTATGTGTGTTATATATGATTTTCTTACAATAATGTAAGCTAGAGATGTTATTAAGAAAATCATAAGGAAAAAAACTTAAAAAAGAAAATCATAAGGAAAAATACATTTATAGTACTGTACTATGTTTATTGAAAAAAGATCCATATGTAAGTGGACCCATGCAGTTCCAGCCTGTGCTGTTCAAGGGTCAACCATAAAACTAAAATAAAAAATTCACTAGATGGG
>NC_043708.1:32900920-33013927 GCF_006229205.1 Suricata suricatta
TAACTGGGCAGATTTTCTGATTGAAACTTCCTCCCTAGTTACGGGCACCTTACTCACAGACTATTGTTTAAGCCTTTAAGAAAAAATAGCCTTGTCATAAGCTTCGGTTAATAATATCACTATGTACATAAAACAAACCCCTGCTGATGTATTTTGAGTGATGAATTATGTTTTTTGATCTTCTGTACTGTGCCTCGTTTCTGTTTTGATTTTCTGTTTTTGTTACCATGGAAATAATAATTTTTCTGGAAGTAACAAACAATGTAATCATTAGAAAAATGATGTAATCACCTATGGTATATAAGACACCAAGTTTCACAGTAAGGTGTGGTCTCTTCCACCATTCATGTTGTCTGTGTTCTTTCTTATAGATATTTCGCCGACACCAACCCCCTACTCAGAGACCCTTGGACTCTGGTGCGTGGGCTGGTCCCCCGCAGATGGGTTCAGCAGCAGATTTGAGCAAGCAAAAGAACTAGTTACGTGAAGATAAATCTGAGAATACCTACTTTGAGCAGAAAGAAAAAAATGAAGAAAAATGAACTTAAGAACACTATGGAAGGACAGTCATAAATGCCCCAAGATATGCATATGCAGTCATAAATGCCCCAAGATATCCCAGTAAAAGTAAGAAAGAGGCAGAGAAAATATTGGAGGAAATAATGACTGAAAACTTTCCAAATTTGATGACAGACACAAATCTATATACCCAATGTGTTCAATAATTCCAGGTTAGATAAAGAAACCTACACCAAGACACATTATAAAAAAATTGTTGAAAGTAAAAGATAAAGAACTCTGAAAGCAGCGAGAAGCAATTCATATGAGAGATCCTCCATAAGATTAACAGCTGATTTCTCAGCAAAAACAGTAAGGGTCAATAGGTAGCAAAATAACATATTCAAACTGCTGAGAGAAAAGGGTCAATCATAAATTTTATATCTAGTAAAACTAATTCAAAATGAATAGGGAATCAAAATATTCAATTCTAGTACACCTTCCCTACAAGATATACTAAAAGGAGTCCTTCAGGCTGAAATGAAAGGACAATAGACAGTAATTTGGGACTTACATGGAAATATAAATAAACTGGTACTCTACAAGGTGGACATAAAAGTATTGATATATATTTTGGTAAATCCAATACAATTAAAAAACTATATAAAACAACAACTGTAAATCTATATTGATGGACACAAAAGGTTTAAATATATATTTTGTGAAAATAACATAAGTGACAAGGATGGGCAAAGTTTTTGCATAATATTTAAGCTAATTTGGTATTAATTCAAATTAGGCTGTTACAAAGTAAGATGTTAATTTAACCCTCCCCCCCAGAGCAACCACTAAAAAGATAACTAAAAGAATATTTGCCAAAAGAAATGATAAAAAACTCAAAATGACTCACTAGAGAATATCCATTAACTTGTTTTTAATGTTTATTTATTTTTGAGAGAGAGAAAGAGAGAGAGAACAAGTGGGGGAAGGGCAGACAGAGAGGGAGACACAGAAACCGAAGCAGGCTCCAGACTCTGAGCTGTCAGCACAGAGCCCAATGTGGTGCTCGAACTCATTAACTCTGAGATCATGAACTGAGCCAAAGTTGGATGCTTAATTGAACCACCAGGTGCCACTAGAAAATACCCATTAATCAGCAATGAAGAAAGTAATAAAAAATGAGGCATAAAAATAATAAAAAATATAGAAAAGAAACAACTGGGGGAAAAAAACCCTTACCTTATCGGTAATTACATTAAATATAAGTGGATTAAACTACCCAAATAAAAGGTAGAGACTATCAGAATGGATTAAAAAAACATTATCTAAGTACATATATATTTTAGATCCAAAGACACAAATAGGTTGAAGGTAAAAGAATGGGAAAATTTATTTTATGCAAACAGCAACTAAAAGAGAGCTAGAATGAAAAAAAAAAGAGGGCTAGAATGGCTATAATAATAGACAAAATGGACTTTAAGACAAAAACTGTTACAAGAGACAAAAACATAAACAATGATTAAAAGGTCAATCCATGAGGAAATATAAGAATTATAAACATATACACACCTAACAAGAACCCCAAAATATATGAAGCAAAAACTAATAGTATTGGTGAAAAAATTCAACAGTAACACTGAGAGACTTCAATGTTCCACTTCCAATAATGGTTAGAACAACTCGTCAGAAGATCAACAAGTAAAACAGAAGATTTGACCAACATTATAAATCAACAACCATATAGAGAGAAATCTACCTGATAACAGTAAAATACATTTTTTCTCAAGTGAACAAGAAACATTTTCCAGGCAGACTATTAAATGTTAAGCCACAAAATATGTCTCACTAAAAAACTGAAATCATACAATGTATCTTCTCTGACCATAATGAAAGGTAAGCAATGAAACAATATGACATAAATTGGATAATTTACAAATATGTGGAAATTAAATACATTCTTTTTTTAAGTTTATTTATTTACTTTGAGAGGGAGCCAGAGAGTGCCCATAAGAGGGGGAGGGGCACTGAGGGGGAGGGGTAATCCCAAGCAGGCTCTTCACTGTCAGCACAGAGCCTAATGCTGGGCTTGAACACACAAAATGTGAGATTATGACCTGAGCAGAAACCAAGAGAGGGATGCTTAACTGACTAAGCCACCCAGACGCCCCAAAATTAAACACATTCTTAACTATGAGTTGAGGAAGAAATCATAAAGGAAGTTATAATCCTCTGACATAAGTGAAAAAGAAAACAAAACATACCAAAACTTATGAGTAAAGCAACAGTAGTGCTCAGAGAGAAATTTATAGTTGTAAACATCTACTTTAAAAATAAAGATTTCAAATCAATACTCTAACCTTCCATGTTAAAGAACTAAAAACAGGGGCACTTGGGTGGCTCAGTTGGTTAAGCATCTGACTTTGGCTCAGGTCATGATCTCATGGTCTGTGAGTTTAAGCCCCACGTTGGGCTCTGTGCTGACGCTCAGAGCCTGGAGCCTGCTTCAGAGTCTGTCTCCCTCTCTCTCTTCCCCTCCCCCACTCACTCACATTCTCTCTCTCTATCTCAAAAAAAAACCCAAAAAACAAAGAACTAAAAAGAGAGGAAACTAAACCCTAAGCAAAGAGAAGTAAAGAACTAAAAAAATGTATAGTAAAGGCAAATAAAATAGAGAACAGAAAGACATTGAAAGAATTAACAAAACAAAGTTGGTTCTTTGAAAAGAGCAACAGAATTGGCAAATCTTAACCTAGACTGAGAAAAAAGAGAAAGAAAAACTCATATTACTAAAAGCAGGAATGAAAGTAGAGACATAACTATTGATTACAAGGAAGTAAAAAGAATTATAATACTATAAATAATTGTATGCCAACAATTGGAAACCCAAATGAAATAAAAAAACCCTTAAAAACATAGAAATTATGAAAACTGGTACAAGAAGAAGAAAATCTGAAGTAGACATATAAAGAGTATGAATCAATAATAAAGAAAACTTCCAATACAGAAAACTCAGGGCCAGATGTCCTCACTAAAGAGTTTTATTAAATGTTTAAAAAATAACACAAATTCTTTACAAATTCTTCCACAAAACTGAAGACAAGGTAACAATCATTTCACAGGGCCAGTATTACCTTGATATCAAAGACAAATGAAGACATCACAGGAAAAGAATACCATAGACCAGTATTCTTTATGAATATAGATGCAAACTCTTAAATAATATACTAGAAACTGAATCCAACAGCATATTAAAACAAGGACCAAGGGCCTTACATACCAGGACCAAGTGAGATTTATTTCATAAGTGTAAGTGTGGTTCAATATTAGAATATATTTCTATTTATTAGAATATACTAGAATATAAATAGAAAAATATTCTAATATTAGAATATTCTAATTTGAATTAAAATATTCTATTTATTAATAGAAGAAAGAAAAAAATCCCCCAAATCCCATAATCTCAAATGATGTAGAGAAAGCATTTGAAAAACTAAACACCCTTTCATGAAAAAAAAAATTCAGAAAATAGAAATTAGAGTGTTACTTCTCCAATCTGATAAAGGGCATCTATAAAAAACTCATAGTTAATACCCTACTTTTAAATAAAAGACTGAAAGTTTCCTCCTAAGATAAAGATGAGGATGTCTTCTTCCAGCACTTCTTTTCAACATTGTACTGGAAGTTTTAGCCAGGGAAATTAGACAAGAAAAGAAATGAAAGCCATCCAAATTGGGAAGGAAGAAATAAAACTTGTTCTTCATAGAGGGCATAATGTTATACATATAAAATTCTATAACCCACAAAAAGAACTATTAGAGTCAATAAATTCAGCAAAGTTGCAGGATATATGAGGAACTCACAAACATTGGCTGTATTTTTGTACAGTAACTTTGAAAAAAATTTAAAAATTTTAATAGAATCATTTACAA
Source organism: Suricata suricatta (assembly GCF_006229205.1). Classification (NCBI taxonomy): domain Eukaryota; kingdom Metazoa; phylum Chordata; class Mammalia; order Carnivora; family Herpestidae; genus Suricata; species Suricata suricatta. Next base: position 32,905,348 of record NC_043708.1, read on the forward strand.
TAGTATCAAAGTCAATAAAAAATTAAGGAATAAATTTTACTAAGGAGGTGCAAGACTTGTACACTGAAAATTACAAAACAAGACATAAATAAATGGAAAGATGTATACTGTAAAGATGGCAATATTACCCAAAGCGATCCCCAGATTTAATGAAAATCCTAAGAGATTTTTTTTTGCAAAAATAGAAAAACCCATCCCAAAATTCATATGGAAACTTAAGGGCTCCCTGTAGCCATGATAATCTTGAAGGAGAAAGTTGGAGGATACATATTTTCTAATTTGAAAACTTACTTAAAAGGTACCATATTCAAACAGTATAATCCTGGCATAAGGATAAACATATAAACCAATGGGATATAATTGAGAGTTCAGAAATAAACCCTCTTATGTTTAAGGTTAATTGACTTTTAACAAAGGTGCCAAGACAATTAATGGTACAGAATAGTATTTTCAATATAATGTGTTAGAACAACTGGATATCCACATTCAAAAAAAAATGAAGTTGGGTCTTTATCTCAAACCATATATAAAAGTTATTTCAAAATCAATGAAAGACCTAAATATAACAGCCAAAATGACAAAAATACTTAGAAGAAAACAAAGGGATAAATATTCACTACCTTGTATTTGGTAATAGATTCTTAGATATGATACCAAAAGTACAGGGAGGAAAGAATATTTACACAAGATTTCATCAAAATTAAAAAGTTCTGTTTATCAAAGAGCATTATCCATAAAAGTAGAAAAGACAATCTATAGAATAGGAGAAAACATTTGCAAATCCTATATCTGATAATGGTCTAGTATCCAAAATACATAAAGAACACTTACAACTCAACAACAGAAGACAATCCACTTAATAACAACCTAATTTTTAATTTTCATTTCTTTATTTTGAGACATAGACCATGAACGGGGGTGGGTGAACAGAGGGAAAGACAGAATCCCAAGCAGGCTCCACACCATCAGCGCACAGCCCCACTGAGTCCCCCAAGAGGGGCTCCAACACACACACCGCAGATCATAAACTGAGACCAAGAGTTGGATGCTTAATAAACCACCCAGGTGTCCCTAAAAACAAAATCATTTTTTAAAAGAGGCAAAAGACTTGAATAGACATGTCTTCCAAAACGATATGAAAATGTTTAATAAACAACAATAAAAGGTGCCCATCATCATTAGTCATTAGGGAAATGCAAATCAAAACCACAATGAAATACCACTTCACACCCACTCAATGACTATAGTTGTTTTTTTTTTTAAGGAAAAGAACACATATTGTTGATCATGTAGAAAAACTAGAAACCTCATCTATTGCTGCTGGGTATGTAAAATGATAGATATCTGTAGAAAACAGTTTGTGTGATTTCTCAAAAAGTTAAACAGAATTATCATATGACTCAACAATTCTATTCCTAGGTGTACATGCAAGAGAATTGAAAAGTGGTGTTCAAACAAAAACTTGTACACATATGCTCATACCAACATTATTTTAATAACCAAAAGGTGGAACAATCCAAATGTCCATCAACTCATCAATGGCTAAATAACATGTGATATATCTACATAATGGAATACTGTGCAATCAAAAAAGGGAATGCTGATATATGCAACAACACAGATGAACTTTGAAAACATGTGAAGCAAAAGCAACCAGACATCAAAAGCCACATATAGCATGATTCCATTTGTATGTAATGCCCAGAGTAGTCAAATCCATAGAGGCAGAAAGCAAATTAATAATTGTCAGAAGGCAGGGAAAGAAGTTTTGGGGAGTGACTGCTTAATTGGTATGGGATTTGTTGTTGGTGTGGGGGAAGTGATAACATATTCTGGAATTATATAGAGGAGATGGTTACACAACACTGTAAATGTACTAAAAGCCAGTGAATTGTACACTTTAAAATGGTTAAAATGGTGAATTTTATGTTATGCAAATTTTACTTCAATTACTTTTTAAAAGGAATCCTTCCATAATCCAGGATAATAAAAGTGTTATCCTATAGGATTGTATTTACTATGTTTGTATAGAAAAGTATAAAAAAGTTTTGAAACATACCCCTCTGATTTTTAAAAAAGTGATTACTTCTGGGGCAATGTGAAAGCAAATAAGAAAAAGATGAGAGGATAGTTCAAATGGGTGTTAATCTTTTATGTTTCATTTTTATTTATTTTCATTTTTCATTTGTAATATGGAAAATGTATTCATGTGTTACTTGTACAATTATAGGTATTTTTACTAATAAAATCCATGAAAGGGATTGTTTCAAAATTAAGACCTGTTCTATGCATTCAACAGTTAGGGAGAAGTAAAAAAATGAACACAATGACTTGCATACTTAATAATGTCTTGATACTTAATAATTATTTCCTTGATAATAAAGAAGTAGAAGCAGCCACTAACTTTTAAGAATTATAAGCTCACTTTGAGATAGAAAGAAGAATGAAGAATTAACTCAGAAAAATAGTTTAAGCAGAAAGGAGAGATATTTAGCCTTGATGGTCTTTATTTTAATAACACAAGAAGCAAGAGAATAGAGTGGGGAAAAGGAGGAGGTGAAAAAAGGCTAAGCTCTGAAAATTGCAATTCATCTATGTGTATAAAGGAGTCAATAAGAGATGAACCCAAGGCTTACCAAGGAGTAGTGATGATCCACCTAACGTAAGCAGAATTTGTAGCGGGTTAAGTCTACACAATTGAGAAGATGAAATGCCAAATCACTTCCAAAGGAAATAACATTCCTTTACTTTTAGAGAATAATCTGTATTCTTATTGTCTTATGCAACTGAGAGCATGGAGAAAACAATTTGTCCCAGTTGATTTTAAAGCTTTTGAGGATATGCAATATATTTTGACTGGTGATTATTAAACAACAGAATTTTCCCCTTTAAGGGAAAATTGTAATGAGAATGCATGCTTTTTTTTTAGGAATTTGGCTCATTATTTAAGTCTATGTTGTTTTTCTGTTCTGTTAATTTGACTGACTGGGTGAACACTTCTAAAAGAAAAAATGGAGTTATAATACCATACTCAGAACATGTAACCAAAGTGTCACTTCTCTTTTTGAGCTCTGTGGGCTATTGAAATGCCAGTAAGAACACTAATAAAATAAACACATACATCTGTATTTTGACGTCAAGGAAATTAATAAGTGAGCATACAATGCCTCTTGAGTCATTATTTATACCACTTAAAATTTTTATATTAAAAAATGTTTAAATTTACAGAAGAGTTGGAAAACTACTCAATTGAAGATGTTTAAATTTAATTTTGGGTAGGTAGTAAGCAAATTTATAATAATTGGAGCTAGTTTTTCCCAAAGCAGGCATGTATGAAGGAGTATGGCTTCCACAGCTACAATCTGTCAATCTCTGTGGCAATGCTTTTAGAGTCACTGTCCAGCTTGGTGGTTAGCTCCATCACATCCTTCCCTAGTAACTTCTCTGTTTAAAGACCTTCCAGGTAGGCTGTATTTTCCTTTTTTTTTTTTTTTTAAGTTATTATTTATTCTTTTAGTAATCTGTACACCCAACATGGGGCTCAAACTCATAACCTCGAGATCAAGAGTTGCATGCTCCTCTGCCTGAGCCAGCCAGGAGCCACTGATAAATCTCATAGAATTTCCTAGAATAAAATTTGGAATAGTAGACTAGTTAGTTGTGTACCTCAAGAGAATACTAACAGTTCTGATATACTTACAAAACTAGTTCATTTAAGAATATATTCTCTTGTACTACACTGTGAGTCCCTCAAGGGCAGGACCCAAATCATATATAATCATTTAAAAACTCATAGCGTCCAACAGAGTGATACATGCATATTAGTGTCAAGATCAATATTTGGTGAGTGAATGTAATCCAAAGGAAAGGAAAGATAAACATAGATTAGATCTATGAAAAGCTTTAGGGAGGAGGCTGGACTTGAGCTGGCACAAGACTTTTTAAAATTTTTATTTATTTTTATTTAAATTCATTAGTTAACATGCATTGTAATATTAATTTCAAGTGTACAAGACCATGATCCAACAGTTCCATATAGCACCCAGTGCTCATCACAAATGCAGTCCTTCATTCCCATCACCTACGTAACCCCATTGCTCGACTCACATCTCCTCTGGTCACCATGAGTTTCTTCTCTATAGTTTTAAGAGCCTGTTCTTGGTTTGCATCTCTCTTTTTTCTCCCCCATGGTTGTTTGTTTTGTTTCTTAAATTCCACATGAATGAAATCATATGATACTTGTCTTTTTCTGACTGACATGTTTAGCTTGGCATAACATACATACATACCACATCGTCTTTATCCACTCATCAGTCATTGGACATTTCAGCTGTTTCCATAGTGTGATGATCATAGATAATGCTGCTATAAACATCAGAGTGCATGTATCCTTTTGAATCAGTAGTTTTATATCTTTGGGTAAATATCTAGCAATGTAACTACTGGATTGTAGGGTAGTTCTATTTTTAACTTTTTGAGAAAACTTCATACTGTTTTCCAGAGTGGCTGTACTAGTTTCATTTCCACCAACAGTGCAAGAGGGTTCCCCCTTTTCCACATCCTCACCAACACTTGTTTTTTCTTGTGGCACAAGCATACTTCATCTAAAGTATAGGCCTTGCAACTAAGCTCAACATTTGTGTGGATAGGTCTTTGGAGAGGGACAGCAACATTAATCACATTTCCAAAGGAGGTCACCACCTATAAAGAACCATTGAGCTAGGCCTTAAATGATACCTAAAGGTAGAATAATAAGGAAAAAGAAATGATTGGTCAACTGGGCAAAGGAAAGAGGAGGTGTGAACAGAGAAGTATGTAAGTAGCATTTGAAAGCTAGTGGGGTGCCTGGGTGGCTCAGTCGGTTAAGCGTCCATCTTTAGCTCAGGTCATGATCTCAAGGTTAGTGGGTTCAAGCCCCGTGTTGGGCTCTGTGCTGACAGCTCGGAGCCTGGAGCCTGCTTCAGATTCTCTCTCTCTCTCTCTCTCTCTCTCTCTCTCTCTGTCCCTCCCTGACTCAAGCTCTGTCTCAAAAATAAATAGCTCTATCCATGTTATTGCAAATGGCAAGATTTCATTCATTTTCATGGCTGAATAATATTCCATAAATGTCTGTTCATGTCTTCTGTCCATTTTTAACTGGATCTCCCTAAGGATTTTAAGCCAAATTTCACTTTATTACTTTTCTTTCTTTTTTCCCACGTTTCAGTTTATATCCATATTAGGGACTGAGATAGATTTTTTTTGACATCCATGGTCTAAATTATTGCTATTTGTTATACTTTATTTATTTATTTATTTAAAAAGTTTTCAAAGTTTTAAAAAATTATTATTATTAGTTAGTTATACTTAACAGTTTAGTCTTTTCTATCCTGGAGCTTTTTACAAACTATCATAGAGCCAGTGACTAAAACAAGTGATAATGGATCCTTTGAAGTTTTTATTTGAAGATTAGTAATCTTAGAAATTGTATCAAGTCTCAAATCTCTAAATGGTATTAATGAGAAGAAAATGAAGGAAAAGAAAATAAGATGAAAAATCATGAGGTAAAAAGTGAGGTTAACAGAAATTAAATATTTTAAGACTTAAAGTGATCCTTTTAGTGGCTTAATTAAGCCAGGTAATTTATTTAAGGGTATGTGTAAAATTGCTAAGAAAAATAATAACTTCTGAGGAACGAATTTCTTGGAGTTGTGTGATAAAAGCTCTTTGTGACATACGACAGAGTCTTAATGATATCAGAGTATTTCAGGTACAGGAGAAACTCTATTAAATTAAATTCCTTGATAGGATACGCTCATTGGCACTTAAACTTTTAGGGAAAAAGTATGCTGAAGATCCTTCAGAATAAAACACATTTTCCATAAAATGTTAAACCTATCTCCAAGGATAGGTGGTAGGCTGTATGCTTGCAAAATCATTAACGCAAAAGCCTATTGTCTTACCCGTTCATCTGCACTGTCTGTTGCATGGTGGGAATAATTGATGAGACCAGGAATGGGCTGCTCACCGTGTGCCATGATAACAGCTGGACTGGTGTAGAATGGATACTTCTAATGCACAACACATAACAACTATGAGTATAGTGACAGGAAAACATGAAACTATACAAGCAAAATGACTGGAAAGGAAAAGGTGAAAACGAAACAATGAAATGCCAACATTTTTCAAATGTAGAATAACAATATCAGCTCAGATTTCAAATGTTGTAAGCTTTTTCTTAAGATGAAAATCGATGGTACTTTTTACTCTTTTAATTAAGAGTAAAAGAGTAAGAAAATATAATGATTTAAGAATGTACCTATTTAACCAATAAGTTCCATAAAAACAAAATGAAACAAAACAAAGCAAAAATCACATGACAATATAACTACTTACTAGTCTTAAGTAAAGACTCAGTGGACAATTGAATAGATGTGGAGACAAAATCATTTGGTTTTCAGTGAAAGAACGACCTACTGGTTGTCTAAAAGGATCTCTACGATCCTTCCTAATCTGTGTTGTCAAAAATCCTCTCATGTTCATAGCCAAAATATCTGGATGACTCCTAAAACTTCAGGAATTACTTTACATAGTAAAATTATGTTTTTAATCTTTATGCTCTCAATCAATGAACAACCATTATACCAAGAAGTGATATATTACTTTCTGAAAATTTTAAAGCATACTGGGTGGATTATACTAGGTATGAATAATAATATAAATGATGTTCTATAACTAAGATGACTAAATTTATGCAAGTACTTCATGGTACTCTTTTTACTACCAGAATTGCCCAAAGAGAATCTGTAATGCTTTGGTACTAATCTAATAATATTTATTATTTTGTTAAATTAAAAAATGCAAGTACATTATAACTATTTCCTCTCTATAGCACTTGGGTAATTTGGATGAAGAAATATATAAATCAGTGTTAATTTGTGAAAAATTCTGTCTTAAAAAAAATCTTTATTAATCTTTCTCAACTAGTTTTTAAAGTTATCTAAGGTCTCTTACCTTTGGTTTGCTGCTCCAAATATTTGATGTCCAATATACATAAACACTGTATATTTAATATGACAACAAAAATAACATTTCTGGAGAGTTCTTAAATGTCACATTGTTTATCATTATAGTTATTACTTCAATAGGTAATGGCAATATTTTTAATTCCTGAAAACTGAGAACAAACTTCAATGCTTTCAAGGAGTCTATCTACATTATGGAGGGAGCATAGCTGTGAAGTGTCATAAGTATCCTAGTTCCTTTTTAAGAATGCCTTGAAGCGGTACTGAACTTATAAAAAAATGGGATGGAAAGAGGGATGAGATCAGTACATTTACCTGTGGTTCCTTTAGATCTCTGGGTCTTTGTTTCCAGGCTTACCTTGGCAGCAATGGCTGCTGCAGTTATATGTGACGAAGAACTATCCTCTGTTGAAGCAACACCACTATCTTTCTTCTCTTCTTCCTCTTCTTCACATTGAACCCCTTTGTCTTCTGTCTGTTTATGGGGGCTAGTTGTGGGAGGAGGGGAAAGAGGAGGTGGTGGGGAAGGTAAATCTTCAAGTTCATCATGCACTTCCTTTACTTTTACAATGGCATCACGTAAAAGGTCAATGGCATGAGGTAGAGCTGGCAGTATAAACTGAAAGCATTCCTGTATGCAAGAGGAAGAAAAAAATGAAGATAAGGCACTTTCATAGGCATATAAAGTGGTAGCAGTCACATTTATTTGTGATTTTGGATCTATATTTTTTTCCATCAGTCTTAAGAATGAATCATATTTAAAGTATTGTCTTTGTAATGTGAAATATACAGTAAACACTATATTTTAAAGTATTCTCTGTAAGCTATAAAAGTACAGTAATATATAAGCCTACAGTACATTTTTCTGAAAGTAAAATTTCTATATAACTTTGGGTTTTAAAGATGCATTATGGGAATGGCAGGAGACAGTTTTCACCTTTCTAGTTAGAGCAGAGTACTAGAATTAACAAACCAATTGAGGACTGAATTTATTCAGAGAGCTAAAGTTCTGACTACCATCATAAAATATAGCTAGGCAACATTGTGCAATATGCAAAAATAGATATGAGTTTGTACAGAGCACTGCATAAAATCACTATAGCCTCTTACTCAAGTGTCCACTATTACCTGTAATGTATCACCAAAAGGGAATAGATGAGAACTTTAAAACCAGAACATAGGGCCAGATATGTGTGGGGAATATATTTGGGCAGAGGTTTTTCTCTTTTACATTTAATGTAACTTACCTTAAAAATCTAAGATGTAAAGAAATATCCTATAATTTACAGAGGGTTATGGGAATATCGTAAGGGTGCCGAATCTTTTGATTTCTCTTTGTATGGCTCAATCACCTTAGTGATAAAGATTATATAGCAAAGAATTTAACCTTGGCCAATGAGAGGTCTGGCCTTTACTCTCAGCTTTTGGGAGGTGAACTCTAGTCTTGCCTAAAAAGAATATATTTGTTTGACTAGGAGATTGGCCATTGGACAATCTAATAATGAGGATTTAGGGGGAAATGGTGTAGTTTTGCTTCTGGAAGAAACTGGAGACTAAAGACATCAGTTTTCCCTCTGGGAAGGGCTAGACTAAAGGTCAACTATATGGGTAATATGTAATCAAGTCCCAATAAAAACTCTGGACAACAAAGACAAAGGTGAGTGTGCCTAGTTAGTGATATTCTATGTGTACTGTCTCATATCACGGCCAAGAAGAGGTAATGCTATCTCTGAATCCATGGGAGAAGATAACCAGAAGCTCCTAATTTGTTTCCTCTCACACTTTACCCTAGGTGCTACTTTTCTTGGCTGATTTCAGTCTGTATTCTTTCCCTGTAATACACCAGAACTTTGAGTTTAGCAGCTTTCAGTGAGTTCTGTGAGTACTTCTAGTGAATTATTAAAATTGAGGGTGGTTTTATGGTGCCAGAAGTGAAGGAAGTCTTATGGAGTACTCCACATTTATAGCTGGCTAACTTTTACAGTTGGCCCAAACTCCCTACAGTTGGCATTAGAAACGAAATTCAGTAGAAAGATCCTGACTCATGTGATCATGAAACATGATCTGGGAAGAGAAAGGAAGAGAGGGTGTGGATGATGAATCTTTAGAACCTAGATAAACACAGAATCATGCACAGTATGCAATTGTAGCTGTGCTGTGATTAGTTTATTGGAGACAAAAGTTAGCAAGGGAATTTTGAAACAAAAGATGCAATTTTTAAGGAGCTGTATTGGATGTATAGAGAAACAAGGTCAATATACAATCTCATGGCTATTGTTATCTGCACTAGCTAAAACAAAATGGAAAATGTAGGGGTGGATCCTAAGGTTGAGACAAGCTTCAGATTCTGGATGATCTGACATATAGCTGTTAACTCCTGAGCTGCTTCCAAAGAAAAATGTTATGCTCAAACAATAAATAGTGAATAAAGTTATATGTATTCATTAGAGAATGGGGGAAAGAGAAATGAGAGATACAAGGAACTTGTCCTTTCAGTGTAGAAATATTTAAATGACTATCAAGAAATGGATGAATAAAGTGAGCAATATTGGGGGCAAAAATAAAGGTCTTAATGTAGCACCATTTTGCGCTGAGCAGACAGCTGGGGAGCACTGGTCTCCCAACATTGAAAGGTTCTAAAGAAATTTCGACTTACCCTAGTTTGAAGGAATTTTAAAAGCTAGAAGGCATAGATAACTAAAAGAAACCTCATCTTAAACCAACTTAAGTGAGGGCCCCATAATCTAATCAATATAAGTCCCAACCAAAACGTCTGAATCCCTTGTTCCAACCCAGGCTTAGAAATCCAAGACCATATACACATAAATGGATAAAATGGTCATGGGAGGGAGAAGATCCTTTTCTGGAATTGGAATTCCTTGATATGGCAATACTCATGTACTGTGACTCTAAACCTGTTGAAGTTCTAATGGGGGAGGGTACAGTTAGATTGGAAGAATACAGAGATACCACAGTTGATGGATTTATAGTGAAAGTTGGGATGAAAATTAAATGTTTGAACAGTGAACTTTATATGAAGTGGTCAGTCTCCTTTACCTGAATGTATTATGGGGATAAATATTATGTTTGACTAGATAATTCTTCCCCTACCTAGTACTGCAACACAGAAAGCATATACATCTACTCTTCTACCAATACAGATTATATATATGCCAAGTATATATGTGTGTGTGTGTATATATATGTATGAAATATAGATTATATATATGCCAAGTGGGAATCAATAAGATTGCCTGAGTCAACAGAGGCCATTAATTGAAGAAGATAAAAACAAAACAGCTCGATGTGCTCAGCTGCATGATGTCTGCTCCTGTGTTTGAGTTTTTACCAACTCATAGGAAGCGTCCACGGGCCTGGTGGAATGCAAACTGGGTTTATGGCAAAAATCTGTGAGTGCCACCTAAAAACAACTGCTGGGATTTCGGACCAGAAAATTTCCATTTGAGAGGCATTTACTAGTTTGCTATTGGATTTATAATTTAGACTACTCTTATGACTGAAGAACATAAAATTATCTTGCAACCTGAAATATCCATAATGTTTTGGGTAATATTAGAGAAATGCTCTAATGGGAAGGCAATGCCCAGGAGAGTTCCATAATAAAATGGAAATGGTGCATATAGGATCATGCTACCAGGAGAATGCAAGGAGGTACTCACGAGCAGGTAGCCTCTTTTCACCTAGGGCCGACTTCGGAACCACCTGAGGAGCTGCTGGATCCTATGGCCCCTTGGGCCACTTGGACGGTGCCCTATAAACAGCTTTCTACTGATCAACAAAGAGCTGCTTGGTTTATGGATGGCAATTCCAAGGTGAAGGGACAGCATCCTGTTTGGAAGGCCGCCACTCTGATTGAAGAAGGTAAAAACAAATCAGCTCGATGGGCTGAACTGCATGATGTTTGCCCCTATTTTGGGTTTTAACAACTCATAGGAAGTGTCCAGGAGTCTGGTCATATGGTTAGGCAGAGGGCAATGGAAAATTGGTCTATCAAAGGAATGCCTGAATGGCACACTGCCTACGAAAATCACTCTGGGAATAGAAGGGATATATTAAAGTAGGATATGTTAATCACCGTCAGAAAAAACCCCTTTCAGAATGAGAAGTTAATTGGAACTCGTGAGCAGATATCTCAGCATGCACTCTTGACGTGGCACTTGGGCCCATGAGATGAATAGACAATGGGGGCTGCAACAATGCAGAGATGTGCTGACTTGATAAATTCCTCTTGTACTCTCTGAGGCACAAAATGCCAAAAAGAATGGTTCTGTCTGCTAACAAAAAAGACAGCAGAAAGCTATACAGCAGATTCCATAGGGGGAGGTCCAGCACATAGCTAGCAAATTGGACTGATGTTGCTAGTCTCTGGAGGCTACAAATGATCCTAATAGCAATAGACATTTACTCGGGACTGGGTTTTGTTTACCCAATGGTAGATGCAAATGCTCAGTGTACCATGAGAGGGCTAGGACAGAAAATATTGTATCAATGACTGAAGAGTCACATTTCTTTAGATCAAGGTACACACTTTCATATTCAGAGCAATGATTTGAACGAAAATTTGAATGGGCAATGGAAACATTTGTTGTCTAAAGAAGGAGGGGCATGGCTTACATGTTCTCATTAGTGTGTGGTTACATTCAACATGAGGGAGGCCAAGGGCGGGTCCCCCACTAAATATAGTCCTCTACCTTTCTGGGGGAGAGAGGGTAGGGGAACAATGTTGGTAAGACTATATTTTTTCTTTAGGACTATATTTTTTCTTTTATCATATCAGATCAACTTCCTTTTTTTCCTACCTGATGCTATGGTGACACGGTCAGGGCTGCAACTGTGCGTGCCAGAGGCAGTATGATTCTTACGCAGAAACTATAGTCTTTATGTCAGAGTTCCTAAGGACCTGATGAGGTAGATTATGCCTGACTCCATCTGGACAAATTGGGATTGACAATGGATGCAGTTACATTCCCTGGTGTGTGAGATTGCTCCCTAGTTCTGTACTTACGTAACCCTACCTGATATGAGTGGAAAAGAACTAAGCAGGTGGCACTTGCTAAATAAGTATTACTGGTGGCAATTTGGACCAGCACAGTGGCCAAATCAACTGTTTCATTCAAAGATTTTCAAAGGAAAAGTCTGAGTATAAATGGAGAGAAGGAGGAATGGTAACTGGAGGTAAAGGAATGAATACATGAGTTATGCAATGGAAGAGATCCAATATGATACTGGTGTCTCAAAATCCACAGAACAAGAAGATACTGTTTCTTAGCTCAGTTGTAACAGATGCCAGAAAGGGCAAAGCCATAAGTTGCTGAGATTACTCCTGCTCTTGGAACCTGACAAGCGTGTAAACCTGAGTAGCATAATTCTGGGAGACAGTTTGGTCACATGATATGATAATGGACTAGGCTGTTTTATCTGGGTAGGACTCCAGTAGTGTGCCAGTATCTTCTGACTCATATTTCAGGCTATATCTATTACTCTACTGTGAAATGTTATAAAATTGGTGTTGCCAGTAAGATTATAATATTGATAGTGATGATCATATGTATTGGGAAATTGGGTTAAATCCTCCTCAGAATGTAATACCAATGGAAAAATGATTGGCTTGAAAAAGACAGCTAATTTCTATGATAAATAGTTCTTTGCAAATGTATCATAGGATACAAATAGTAGCAGATCAAGGTAGAAAATTAGTATATTAGTACAAAAAAATGAAAATGTATGTAATGGCTTTAGAGGAGAGATTAGCTATTTCTCAAATTTATCCTTATCCCATAATGGCTTCCCCAAATCTTAGACATATTCACACCAATACTGTCGTTGTATCTGTAATATAAATGCTATAGTAAAAATAGGTGCCCAGCCAGATAAATACAATCATTTTCTATTAGGAACACCTTGGCCAAAGGCCACGGGAAGCTTGTGTAATGAAGAATTAACCTTTTCCCAAGAGAGTTTGGCTTTTGCTCTCAGTTTTTGGGTTGTGATAGGAGTGTCTTTGTTTGCCTTGGAACCTTACCACCAGACAGTATTAACAATGTGATTTATGATGGGGGCTTAGGGTATTCTGCTTCTGGAAAATGTTGGAGACTAAAGGAGTCAGCATAACCTTTGTAAGGGACTAGAGACTAAAGGCCAGCCATATTGGCAGAATGTGATGAGCCCCAGTAAAAACTCTGAACACCAAAAGCTTGGAGTTTCCTTGAATGGCAATCCTCCCTGTGCTGCTGCACACTGATGCCAAAAGAGTAAAGCATTCATCACTCTACAGGGAGAGGATAATAGAAGGTCTGCATTTGGTACTTCTCTTTTGCTCTTGGTTAACTTTAATTTGTATCCTTTCCCTGTCAGAAACCGTATCCATCCGCATAACATCTTTCAGTGAGTTCTGTGAGTCTTTCTAGTGAATTATTGAAATTGAAGGTGGCTTAGGGAATACATTAGGTTGCAACTGGTGTCAGAAGATAGGGGAGCTTTATGGAATGCTCCAACTTTTTGGCTGATTAACTTGCAGTTGGCTAAACCTTTACACTAAACCATATAAATCTCAAGGTTGCTTACCTGAGATCCTTTCTTGCTACCTGGCAGGTTAATTATGAGAGTTTTACCTCTGATTCCACATACAGGCCTGAAAAGAAAAAAACTGGATGAATACTAAATTGCAATGAATGGTTGGTTTAAATACATTCAACAGCAAAGATCAGTAATTGTATTTTACATGTGAACAACTGTCTTAGAATAAAATTGTTACAGCTAGAGATTCACAAATTGCTATACAAAGTGGGCATTCTGGCTGAGATTTTTACAATAATGTTTAGCATGTTAGATTGTAAAGATGTACTGAACATAAAATCAGAATACATTAGCCAATTCAAAAAAGGAATGGCCAGAATATTGTCTTTCTCTAACTTCAGCTTCTTTGTATCTCATACAGACAGTTCTAAGAGTTCAATGAGATAAATGTATTAAAAAATATCTAGCACAGTAATATTTATTTTCAAAAGTCTAACACAAAAAGCACTCAAGAGTTGAGGGAGACTTACATTTGAGCTATATTGCTTCTTAGCAAAGTGTATAAATTTTAAAGTAAAATAAGGTCTCTCACAAATGAGTGGCAGTGGGGAAAGTTTGGAGCGCTCAGCTGCTAACAGATCCACTGAAAAACACAGGCAGTTGAAAGCAGAAAGGTCTTTCAAAGATTACTGTAAATTTCCAAACCACTTTTAAACTAAGTGGTTAGGTAAGAAACATAAACAATGGAAAAGCACTGGAAGACAGGAGTCAAGAGTTGAAGGCCTGGATTTCATATGAGAGTTGGAATCATGCTCTGCCAATAACTGGCTGTGTTACTTTCACCTGGTAACATCTAATTTTCATCATCTGAAAATAAAAGGATTAGATTAGTCTATTTCTAAAATTTTACAACTAAGATTTTAAGTAGTTTAACAATCTTTTCCCAAAACTTCTTCCTATGAATGAGATTATTAACTACTTTCACTCTCTGAAATAACCTAAATTTGTCTTATGTTTTACTGGTTTTTTCCTGTTATATCCTATTCACAAAGACAAGAGTTGATAGCTATTTAAATTTTCCATATTCTTCTTAATTGAAATATAATTGACAAATAGCACTGTATTAATTTCAGATGAACAAAAAAATTATGTGATATGTGTATATATAGTGAAAGGATTATATAATAAGTTTAGTTAACATCCATCACTATACAGTTACTAATAATTTTTCTTGTAATGAGAATTCTTAAAAACTGCTTTCTTAGAAACTTTCAAATATATAATACAGCAGTATTAACTATAGTCACCATGCTGACATTACATCCCTTAGATTTATTTATCTTATAATTGGAAATTTGTGTTTTTGACCAGCTTCCCCCATTTTCACCCACTGTGCAATGCCTGTCTCAGGCAACCACCATTGGTTATTATTATTATTTTAATATTTATTCATTTTTGAAAGACAGAGAGAGAGAGAGACAGAGTGTGAGTAGGGGAGAGGCAGAGAGAGAGAAGGAGACACAGAATCTGAAGCAGGCTCCAGGCTCTGAGCTGTCAGCACAGAGCTCGATGCAGGGCCGAAACCGAGACTGCGAGATCATGATCTGGGCTGAAGTCAGATGCTTAACCGAATGAGCCACCTAGGTGCTCTGAGTTTGGTTATTTTTAGGTTACATACATATGTGAAATAATATAGTTATTTGTCTTTCTCCATCTGATTAATTTCCCTTGACATAATACACTCAGGTCCATCTATCTTGTTGCAAGCTGCAGGGTTCCTTTCAATTTTAGGTTCAATAATATTCCATTGCATATACATACCAGTTGCTTTATCCATTATCTGTCAATAGACACAGGTTGGTCTATGTCTTGGCTACTGTAAATAATGCTACAATGCTACAATGAACATGAGGGTGTAGACATCTTTTCAAGATAGTGATTTCCTTTATTTTGGATAAACACCCAGATGGAACTGCTAGATCATATGGTAGTTCTATTTTTAATTTTTTGAGCAACTGCCATACTCTTTTCCATAATGACTGAACCAATTAACATTCCCACCAACAGTACACAAGGGTTCCCTTTTTTGCACATCTCGTTATTTCACCTTTTTTGATAATAGCCATTCTAACAGGTGAGTAAAGTGGTACTGCATTGTAGTTTTGATTTCCAATTCCCTATATATATATTTTCATGTATCTGATGGCCATTTAGATCTTATCTGGAAAAATGTTTATTCAGAACCTTTGCCCATTTTTTAAATAATTTTTTTTAGAGTGAAAAGGAGAGAGTGAGAGAGCAAGCACGAGTGGGAGAGAGAAATAGAGAGGGAGAAAGAGAGAGGGAATCCCAAGCAGGCTCCATGCTCTCCATGAAGCCTGATGAAGGGTTCGATCTTACAACCCTGGGACCATGACCTAAGCTGAAATCAAGAGTCAGATGCTTAACCAACTGAGCATCCCTGCCCATTTTTTAATTGGATTTTTTTTCTACTAAGTTGTATGAGTTCTTTATATATTTTGGATATTATTAATCTTTTATTGTATATATAACTTGTGAATATTTTCTTCCATTCCATAGGTTGCCTTTTCATTCTGTTGATGACTTCCTTTGTTGTACAAGTTTTTAGTTTGATGTAGTCCCATTTTTTTTTTTTTTTTTTTTGCTTTTGTTGCCTTTGCTTTTGGAGTCAAATCCAGAAAAGCACTGCCTACGAATGATGTATAAAAGCTATCCACTGTTTTATCCTAGGAGTTTTATGATTTCAGGTCTTACATTCAAGACTTTAATCTATATTGAGTTTATTTTGTGTATGGTTTAAGATAGTGGTCCTATTTTCATTCTTTTTCACGTATCTGAGCAGTTTTCCCACCATTTATTAAAGATAATATCCTATATATACAATACTATCCCATTGTGTTTTCTAGGCTCCTTTGTCCTAAATTAATTGACTGTATATGCCTGGGTTGTTTTTTTTTTTATGGGTACTCTATTTTGTTCAGCTGATCTGCATCTGTTTTTATGCTTTTGATATATTGTTTTGATTATTATAGCTTTGTAGTACAGTTGATCAGGAAGTGTGATGACTAATTTTGTTCACATTTCTCAAGATGCTTTCAATATTTCAATATCTTCTGTGTTTCCATTAAGAATGATTGTTCTATTTCTGTAAAAGATGCCACTGGAATTTTTAAAAAATGTTTTTATTTATTTTTGAGAGACAGAGAGAGACAGTGTGAGCAGGGGAGGGTCAGAGAGAGAGGGAGATACAGAATCTGAAGCAGACTCCAGGCTCTGAGCTAGCTGTCAGCACAGAGCCCGATGAGGGGCTCAAACCCACAAACTGTGAGATCATGACCTGAACTGAAGCTGGACACTTAACTGACTGAGCCACCCAGGCGCCCCGCCACTGGAATTTTTATAGGAATTTCACTGAATATGTAGATTTTTGTGGGGATATGCAGATTATAACAATATTAAGTATTTCAATCCATGACCATGAAATATCTTTCCACTTATTTTCTTCGATTTCCTTCATCAATATCTTGTGGTTTTCAGTGTATAGGACTTTCACCTTCTTTGTTAATTTCATTCCTAGGTATCTTATTCTTTTTGATGCAATTGTAAATGAGATTGTTTTCTTAATTTCTCTTTCTAATAGTTTGTTAGTGTATAGAAATGCAACTGATTTATATACATTGATTTTGTAGCCTGCAACTTTACTAATTTGTTTCTTAGTTTTAACACTTTTTTTTGGTGTAGCCTTTAGAATTTATTACATATAATAGCATGTCTTCTGCAAATAGACAGTTTTACTTCTTTTCTGACTTGGGTGACATTTTTTTCCCTTTCTAATTGCTCTGGTTAGGACTTCATTTTTTTGTTGAATTAAAGTGGAGAAGTAGGCATCCTTGTCTTGTTCCAGATCTTAGATGGAAAGCTTTCAGTTTTTCACCATTTAGTATGATGTTAGCTGTGGGCCTGTCACATTATTATATTCAGGTACATTTCCTCTATATCCCTGTTGTTCAGAGTTTCCATCATGAATGGATGTTACATTTTGTCAAATGCTTTTTCTGCATCTCTTGAGAAGATTCTATTATTTCTTTTATTAAAATTTTTAAAAATATTTATTGTTGAGAGAGAGAGACAGAGTGCGAGCAGGGGAGGGGCAGAGAGAGAGAGGTAGACAGACTCCAAAGCAGGCTCTAGGTTCTGAGCTGTCAGCACAGAGACCAACACGAGGCTTGAACCCTCAAACCAAGAGATCATGACCTGAGTCAAAGTGAGACACTTAATCGACTCTGCCACCCAGGTACCCAGAGGATTATATGATTTTTATCCTCTATTTTATTCATGTGGTCTATCACATCAATTGATCGATGGATGTTAAACCATCATTGCAACCCCTGGAAAAAAATCACTTTATCATGTGCCTTTTATTGTTGTACTCATTTTGCTAATATTTTGTTGAAGATTTTTGCATCTATGTTCATTAGGAATAGTGATCTGTAGTTTTCTTTTCTTGTAATTTTCTTCTCTGGTTTTGATATCAGGGTAATGCTTCTCTTATAAAATGAATTTGGAAATGTCCTTTACTCTTCTATTTTTGGAAGAGTCTGAGAAGGTTTGGTATTAATTCTTTAACTGTTTGATAAAATTCCCTAGTGAAGCCATATGGCCACTGACTTACTATAAGGTTTCAAAGTTCTGATTCAATCACCCTATTAGTAATTGGTCTGTTCAGATTTTCTAATGATTAAGTCATGGTATGTTGCTAAGAATTTATCCTTATTTTGTTGGTTGTCCAATTTGTTGGTGTACAATTGATCACGGTAGTCTCTTATGATCTTTGTGTTTCTGTAACATCAGTTATAACATTTCCTCTTTTATAAATGATTTTATTTAGTTGAGTCACCTTTTTATTACTGTTATATTTTTAGTGAATCAAATTTTTCTTTTATCTTTTCAAAGTAGGAGCTCTTTGATATCATTGCCATTTTTGTTGTCTTTATTCTCTATATCTTTTATTTCTGCTGTTCTTTATTTCCTTCCTTCTAACTATGGGCTTAAATTTTTCTTTGTTTTAATTCCTTGAGGTATAAAATTTAGTTGAGGTCTAAAGTTGTAGGAATTTACTGCTATGAACTTCCCTCTTATAATTGCTTTTGCTTCAAGTTTTAGAATGCCATATTACCATTTTCATTTCCCCCAAGGTATTTCTCGGTTTTGTTTTGGTTTTTTCTTTGACTCATCAGTTGATCAGTAGCATGTTGTTGAATCTCCATATATTTGTGCTTTTTCCATTTTTCTTCTTGTGATATCTAGTTTAATGCCATTATGAATAAAAAAGATGCTTGATATGATTTTAATCTTAAATTTATTAAGATTTATACTGTGTTCTAATATATGATCATGAAGAACAGACCAACTGTGTTTGAGAAGAATGTGTATTCTGTAGCTTTTGGAAGGAGAGTTCTGTAAATGCCTGTTAAGTACATTTGGTCTAAAGTGTCATTTAAGTCTAATATTTCCTTATTGATTTTCTGTATGGGTGATCTAATCATTGATTACAGTAGTGGTATTGAAGACTCCTATTATTATTGCACTGTTGTCTAATTTTCCCTTTGGGTCTGCTAATATTTGCTTTATATATTTAGGTACTCCTATGTTTGGGTCCATAAGTTTTAACAAATGTTGGATCCTCTCGTTGGATTGACCCCTTTATTATTATACAATGACCTTCTTTTGTCTCTTATTATAGCCTTTTTCTTGAAGTCTGTTTTCTATGGTATAAGCATAATTAACTCAGCTTTCTTCTGTTTTCCATCTGGAAATATCTTTTTCCATACTTTCACTTGCATTCTGTGTGTGTCCTTACATCTGAAGTGAGATTCCTGTTGGCAGAATATAGTGGGGTCTTGTTTTTACTAATCCATTCAGTCACCCTATGTTTTAATTGGAGAATTCAGTTCATTTACATTTAAAGTAATTACTAATAGGTATGGATTGCCTGCAATTCTGTTGGTTTCTTTGGCTGTTTTGTAATACCTTTGTTTCTTCTTTTGCTCCCTTCTTTTGTGATATGATAACTTTCTGTAGTGGTATGTTTGGATTCCTTTCTCTTTATCTTTTGTGTGTCTCCTATAGGTTTTTGCTTTGTGGTTACCATGAGGCTTACAGAAAACATATTTATAACAGCTGATTTTATGTTGATAACAATTTAAATTTGGAAACATTCTAAAGCTCTACATTTGTACACCCTGCACTACATTCTATTTTTAGTGTCACAATTTACATCTCTTTAACTTGTACATCCATTAATAAGTTACTAAATAGTCATTTTTTTAATACTTCTGTCTTTTTTTTTTTTTTTTTTTTTTTGAGAGACAGAGAGTGAGCAGGGGAGGGGCAGAAAGAAAAGGAGAGAGAGAGAATCCCAAGCAGGCTCCCTAACATAAGCGCAGAGCCCTCACCAGCATGAGATCATGACCTGAGCTAAGATCAAGAACTGGAGGCTTTGCTTCAGATTCTGTGTCTCCTTCTCTCTCTGCCCCTCCCCCTCTCATGCTCTGTCTCTCTCTGGATCAAAAATAAATAAAACATTAAAAAAAATTAAAAAAAAAAAAGAACTGGAGGCTTAAATGACTGAGCCACCCAGGTGCCCCAGAACTTCTGTCTTTTAACTTTCACATTATATGTATAAGTGATCAACCCACCACCATTACAACATTAAATTATTCTAAATTCAACAATATATTTACTTTTACCAGTGAGATTTACTTTTATTTGTTTTCCTGTTACTAATTATTACCCTTTTGTTTCAGCTAAAAGAAATCCCTTTAATATTTCTTGTAAGGCCAGTATAGAAGTGCTGAATTCTTCAGCTGTTGCTTGTAAGAAAAACTCTTTCTATTTCAATTCCGAAGGACAACACTGTTGGGCAGAGGATTCTTGTTTGGCAGGCTTTTTTTGTCTTTCAGCACTTGAATATTTTGTGTTACTCCAGTCTGGCCTGCAAAGTTTCTGTTGAAAAAATCTACTGATAACTTATAAAGATCCCTTGTATATTAAAAAAAAAAGTTTTATTCTCTTGCTGCTTTTAACTTTTGACAATTTAATTATAATGTGCCTTTCAGTGGGTTTGTTTGGATTCATCTAATTTGGAACTCTTGTGCTTCTTAGGTTGGATGCCCATCTCCTTAGGGGCATTTTCAGCCCTTAGTACTTCAAATAAGCCTCCCACTTCTTTCTTTTTTCTCCATCTGGGATCTTTACATTGTGAATACTAGTCTGCTTGATGGTGTCTCACAAGTACCTTAAGCTATTTTCAATTTTTTTTCTCCTCTGATTGGATGAATTCCATTGCTCAGTCTTTAAGTTTGCTGATTCTTTCTTTTTCTTCTAGTGTTGTTAAATCCCACTACTGACTGTTAGGTAGTCTTCAGCTATGTGATCTCTGTGTGGTACCTCCGTATATTCTCTCTGTTGAAATTCTTACTTTGTTCAGATATTGATCTCCAGACCTTGGTGACCATCTTTGTGACCATTATTTTGATCTCTTTATCAGGTAAATCATCTGTCTATCACTAATGTCTTTTTATGAGGATTTATCCTTAAGAGTCTTAAGTGTCTTACACTTTACCTTAAGTGTCTACAGAGAACTTGACTGACACACGCCCCTTTGTTCTTTGTAATTTTATACAGCAAGTTCATCCCATCTGTGTTAAAGTAGTTTCCTTTTCTAAGGATAATGGCCATGAATTTATCCTGACAATAATGTTGTATTTCAATATATTTGTAATATATCAAGTCCTATGGAACTAGGACTTTAATTTCCAATTATAAGAATGTAACTCTATTTTCCAAGAACCTTGTTTTAAGAATATTCCTAGTATTAAGTCCCCTCACCACAAAGTTATTGGCAAATACAATTCAGTTAATTCTTTTTATTATAACTTTTTGGTAAATAAGCCCAGACCTATTATATCTCAAATAATACATCATCTACCCTAGGATGACACCCTAAATAGTAGTGCTAATAAATGTATGCATAAAAACACCAATCAGTATTGTGTGTACATAGAAAATAGTTATAATATCTAGATTACTACTTTCTGTGTGTGTTATGCATGTGTGTATGCATGTGATATAATTAAAAACCATAGTATATATTCGTGAGAGACTGTATCTCTTACCTTCTCTTAATCTTTTTGGACTTTTATTTTGCCACTTTTTAAAAAAAGTCCATCAGTTTCTCTGAATACTTAAAAATTTGAGATGTCGTTTTTCATCTATAGAATGTCCAGAGTCATGGCAAAAAGAAAATACTTTCACTTTATATAACTCTTTTGTTTAATAAGGTATTTTTACAAACACTATCTCATTTAATAATTTTCAAAAATACAAGTACTACAGTCTTAGCATATTCCAGCTAAGGAATATTAAGCAACTAAGGACTTGCACTAAGTATTATGAGATAAATGCAACTCACATCCTTAGAGAATTTACAAATGTAATATAAAACATTAAATGGAATTTGCAAATGTAATATAAAACATAAAATATAAATAACTATAAGATAGTAGGTGATGACATAAATTGACAAAAAGTACCATAAGTTCAAAATAAAAGCATTAAACTTTTCAGTGAGAATATGAGGTAAGTCTTCATGGAAAGGTAACATTTGAGTGATTTTATAAAGGAAAATATTTCAACAGGTAGGAAAAAATGGGGCAAGGGTAAGAAAAAGACAATAGTTTAGATGGAGAAGAAATACAAGGTAATAGCACACAGATAAAAAAGAACCAAGTACATTTTGGGTATACTAAGTTTTTCATCTATTGGGAGCACAGTGTGAGGACTAATGTGAGGTAAGAGTACCAGTGGAATGATGTCATGGTCTGATAAATTAATAACTTCCAAAGTATAGTCTCTGCACCAGAACATAGCATCATTTGGTAATTTTTTAGACATGTAAAATCTCTCATATTGTCCCTCTCCTTTCCTTAATGCTTCTGATCTACTCTTTACTATTAATGTAATCCTGGGTTAGTTACTTAGTTTCTCTAATGCTTAGTTTTCAAAACCTGAGTTATTGTAATATAATCATTGAATTATATAATGTATTGTATAATGCCTAGTACATCATGGATAATCAATAAATACCTGGCCCTTTTTCTCTAAAAAAATACATTGGGATTAGATGAAGAAGGTCATGAATTCACTGTAAAGACCTAGACCTCTTTTTTCTTTGTTTTTAACTTCAATTCCAATATAGTTAACATAGGTGTTAAATTAGTTTCAGGTGTACAATATAATGATTCAACAAATCTATACATTTCTCAGTGCTCACCAAGGCAAGTGTAATCTTAATCACCTTCACCCACTGCCTCCATCTCCTCACCCACCACCCATCTGGCAACACCAATTTATTATCTTTATTTAAGAGTCTTTTTTTCTCTTTTTGTTTGTTTCATAAAGTCCATATATGAGTGAAATCATATGGTACTTGTCTTTCTATGAGTTATTTCACTTAGCATTATGTCTTCTAGATCCACCTATGTTGTTTCAAATGACAAGATTTCTTTCTTTTTATAGCTGAATAGTATTCCATTGTACACATATATACCACATCTACTTTATTCATCTATGGATGGGCACTCTGGTTCCTTCCATATCTTGGCAATTATAAACGATGCTGCAGTAAATAGTGCATATATCTTTTAATTCGTGTTTTAATTTTCTTTGGGCAAATATCCAGTGGTGAAATTACTGGATTATATATGGTAGTTCTATTTTTAATTTTTTGAGGAACCTCCATATTGTTTTCCATATTGGCTACAACAGCTTGTATTCCTACCAACAGTGCATGAGGATTACTTTCGCCAACACTTATTAATTCTTGTGTTTTTTATTTTAGCTATTCTGATAGGAGTGAGGTGGTATTTCACTGTGGTTTTGATTTGCATTTCTCTGATGGTTAGTGATGTTGAGTATCTTTTTATGTATCTGTTGTCTATCTGTATGCTTTCTTTGGAAAACTGTTTGTTCATGTTCTCTGCCCATTTTTAACTGGATTATTTCATTTTTTGGTGTTCATTTGCATAGCTTCTTTATATATTTTTGGTACTAACCCTTTGTAAGATGTATAATAAATATCTTCTTGCATTCCTTAGGTTGTCTTTTTGTTTAGTTGATGGTTTCCTTTGCTTTGCAAAAGCTTTTTATTTTGGTGTAGTCCCAACAGTTTAATTTTGCATTTGTTTCCCTTGCCAAAGAAGACATATCTAAAAAAATGTTTCTATAGCAGATGTCAGAGATTACTGCCTATGTTTTTTTTCTAGGAATTTTATGGTTACAGGTCTTAAATTAGGCCTTTAATCCGTTTTGAATTTATTTCTGTGTGTGTCATGTAAGAAAGTAGTCCACTTTCTTTTCAATATAGCTGTTCAGCTTTTTTTAACATCTTTTACTGAATTTTACCTATTGTATGTATATTCTTGTCTCCTTTGTCATAGACTAAATGACCATAAAAGCATGGGTTTACTTCTGGGCTCTCTATTCTGTTCCATTGATCTATTTGTCTATTTTGTCCCAGAACCATACTGTTTGGATTATTACAGTTCTGTAGAATATATTAAAATCTGGGATTGTGATACCTCCAGTTTTGTCCTTCTATTTCAAGACTGCTTGGGCTATTTTCCAGCATCTTTTGTGATTCCATATAAATTAGAAGATTATTTGTTCTGGTTTGGTGGAAAACGTTGCTGGTATTTTAATGGATTGCATTAAATCTGAGATGACTTTGGGTGGTATGGACATTTTAACACTGTTGTTTCTCTCAACCCATGAGCATGTAATACTTTTTCCATTGTATTATCTTCAACTTTTTCCATCAACGTTTTATAGTTTTCCAACTACAGGCCTTTTACCTCTTTGGTTAGGTTCATTCCTAAGCATCTTACTTTTTTGGGTGCAATTGTAAATTGGACTATTTTCTTAATTTCTTTCTGTTACTTCCTTATTGGTGTCTAGGAATCCAACAGATTTTTGTATATTAATTTTGTACCTTGTGAGTTACTGAATTAATTCATCAGTTCTAGCAGTTCTTTGGTGTAGTCTTTAAGGTTTTCTATACATAGTATATGACATCTGCAAACAGTGAAAGTTTTATGTCTTCCTTTATCAGCCTCGATGCCTTTCATTTCTTCTTCTATTTGCTCTGGCTAGGACTTCCAGTATTATATTACTTAAAAGTGGTGAGGGTGGACATTCTTGTCTTGTTCCTGATGTTAGAGTTTCATCTATGGTCACCAGGACATTAGCTTATAGTTTTTCATTTTTTTCCTATTATTTTCTGGTTTTGGTAACAAGATTATTGTAGTCTCATAACATGAATAAGGAAATGTTTACATTTCTATTATTCTCAAGAAGCGATTATGTAAGATTGGAATTACTTATTCCTTGAAAACTGTATAGAATATGGCTCTAAAATGAACCAAACTTTTTTAAAAATAGTAGTTTTTAAAAACAACTTTAGATTTACTGGAAAGTTGAAAAGATAAAATATAGAGAGTTCACATATACCTTGCTCCAAGTTTCCCCTATCTTTTAACATCTTACATTAGTATGGTACATTTTGTTAGAATTAATGAAACAATATTGGTATATTATAAGTAAATTCCATACATTATTTATATTTCCCATTGTCTTTTTTCTGTTCCAGGATCCCATCCAGATTACCCTACTATAATATTTAGTTTTCAAGTCTTTTGATGTTCCTCTTGGCTGTGATAGCTTTCCAGACTTTCCTTGGCTTTAATGACCTTGACAGTTTTGAGAAGTATTGGTCAGGTATTTTGTAGTGTGCCCCATTACTCAAGTTTTCTGATATTTTTCTCATAAGACTAGAATGTGGGATTTGGGGAAGAAGACCATAGAAGTAAAGTGCCATTTTCATCACATCATATCAAAGGTACAAAAACATATCATGATACATGAATGTTATTGACTTTGATCATCTGAAGTATTTGTGAGGTTTCTCTACAGTAAAGTTACTCTTTTCCTTCTCATTCCATATTGTACTCTTAGGAAGGAAGTCATTGTGTACAGCCCACATGCCCCCTTCTTTGAGGTAAAACATATACATGAATAATTTGGAAATCTACATGAAAGGTTTCTTTCTTTTCCCTCAGTATTAATTTATTCAATCATCCATTTATATCAGTGTGGACTCATGGATATTGATGCCTTACGTTGTAATAATAATAATTTTGTTGCCCAAACTGCTGCATGAAACTTTGGCCATTGGGAACTTTGTCAGTTGGCTCCTATATTCCTTTCACACACATCCATCAGTGTGGGTTTTTGTTTGCTTTCTGGAACAATTCATTACTTTTGGTGCTCTAGGCTTATCTTGTATATTTCTTGCCCTAGGCCTGGAACCAGTCATTAATCTGAGGAGAAATTCCTTTTATTGGTAAATGGTATTAGAAACCAAGATCTGAGCATTAGGTATGTTTGTTTTTACCAAGGTATTGTTTCTTTCAGACTCTTTCTGCTAAGAGAACAAAGGAATATGTGTGTATGCTAACTGTGTACATACACATATCTATAAATATTTCTACATATAACCATTTGTATCTTATTAAACTAAACATGAATCCACACTGATGTCTCCAACTCTAAACACATGGATCATTCTAGCCTCCTCCCATTGTAAATATGTGATTTTCTACTCTATCAATGAGAAATGTGGTTCCCACCATTCACCATCCATTTGCTCGATTGTTGAAACATATACAGTAAACATATGTAGTAATATCAGCAAACATATATAGTAATATCAGAATTGCTAACTCAAATGTCCAATGGATAGAACTATCAACTAGAATAAAGTCCTTATGCGCAGTTCCTTTACCTTTACCCTTACAAACACCAGTTAGATCCAAAGGTGCAGTAGTATCCTCACTCCCTCCCTTCTACAGTTTTACTTTCTACAGTTTTAGTTACCCATGATCAACTGCAGTCTGGAAGCCGATGATCCTCTTTGTAACATATTACTGGAAGATCATTAGTTGCCTAACACTCTGTCATACTGCCTATGTAATTCACGTAACGTCATCATATTACATAGGCATTTTGTCATCTCACATCACTATAAGAAGGGTGAATAGAGTACAATAAGAAACTTGGAGAGGGAGACCACATTTACATAACTTTTATTACAGTCTGCTACTATTGTTGTACTTTATTGTAAGTAATTACTGTTAATCTCTTACTGTGCCTAATTAATAAACTAAATTTTATCACAGTTAAGTATTTACAGGAAAACAGCATAGTATATATAGGGTCTGGCACTATCTGTGATTTCAGGCACCCATTGAGGATCATGGAATGTATCCCTGTGGATAAAGGGGGACTACTATATTTAGGTTAGTATCTTTTCCCTCGAGCTCCTTCAGTGAGATTGGTTCCTATATTTGTAATGCAATTAGTTTCTCTTGTCAGTCTGCATTATTTTCTGGGATATGCCAACTGCCTAAATGTTGTGTTTTAAAATTTTTTGCATATATTAAGCATTTTTTTTGTGAAGTTCTGTGAGTTATGACAAATGCATAATGTATGTTTCCATATTTCATCCCTATAGTAACATGGAATATAGTGTTTTTGCCTTCCAAATGGGCTGTGATTCATCTATTCCTCTATACCTCTCTTCCCACAACTCCCTGGCAGTCACTGATCATTTTATTGTCTATACTGTTTGACTTTTTCCAAAATGTCACAAAATTGGAATCCTATGGTATGTAGGATTTTCAAATTGGCTTTTTATACTTAGCAATATGCATTTAAGATTCCTCCACGTCTTTTTGTGGCTTGACACCTCATTTTGTTTTATCACTGAATAATATTCCATTGTATGGATGCACCACAGTTTGCTTATACATTTATATCTTGGATGATTATGACTTTTAGCAATTATCTTACAAATGTTCATATGCAGATTTTTACATGGGCATAAAATTTTCAAATCATTTGTGTAAATACCTAGGATTCTTTGTTTATTTTGGATACAAGTTCTTTTTTAGATATTGTGATAAAAGAACTAGATGAAAAATCAATAACGATATAGAAAAACTCAAAAGACACCATCCATTATCAAGATCTAATTGACATACAATAGTCCACCTGACCAAACAATCTACATTCTCCTCCAGTGCTCATTGAATATTTACCACGAGAGACCATATCCAAAACCATAAAAATAAACATCAACAAGTTTAAAATAATTGAAATCATACAATGTGTTTTCTGACCATAACAGAATCAAATTAGAAATTGTTATTGATAGCAGGAAAACTCGCATACACTTTGAAACTAAACCAAGTTTATAAATTTCTAGATTACCAATGGAGCAAAGAAGTCTAAAAGGAAATGAAAAAAAAATACTGCATTGATTAAAAATGAAGAGACAACATATTAGAATTGGTGGGACGACATAAAACAGTGTTTCTAATACTTACATTAAAAGAAGGTAAAGTCTCAGATCAATATAAGCTCTCACCTTAAGGACTGTATAGAGCAAAATAAACCCCAAATCAGATAAACAATGAAATCATAAAGAGCAGAAATTTGCATATGCCAAAATAACAGAAAAAACCCCAATGAAACAAAAAGCTAAATTTATGAAATAATCAATAAAACTTAAATAAGTTAAGCAAGACTGAGACAGAAAAATAAGGCAAATTACTAACATATGAATGAAATAAATATATTAGTATAAACAATGAAGACAAAAACATAGCATAATAAGAAGATACTAGGAAAGCTCTACATAAAACATATGAACATAGATGAAATAAACATAGATGAAATGGGGGAAATCTGTGAAAAGCACAAAATGCCACAGTCAATCAAATATAACATAATTTGAACAGCTTTATAACTTTTAGGGAAATTGAATCTACAGTGAAAAAACTCTAGAGAAATAAATCTCCAGGCCATATGGTTTCACTGGTACATTTTACAAAGTGTTCAAAGAGAAATTAATATAAATTCTACATAAACTCTTCCAGAGAAGAGGGAACACTTTATTTACTACTTTTTATGAAGCTAATATACCTTGATAAGTAAATACAGATGGAGTAAAATAAACCTGCAGATTAGTATCTCTTACGACTATATATGTAAAAATTCTTACCAAAATGTTAGCAAACATATTTGAGTAATATAAAAAGAATAAAAAAATATATGATATAATCCAATGGAGTTTATTCTAAAAATGTAAGACTGGTTCTATATGTAAAGAGGTCAACCAATATAATCTACCATACAGACAAAAAAATAGATCACATAATTTATGTATAAAAGCATATAAATATTCATTCATGATAGCAACTCTGAGAAAAACTTGGAATAGAGTCAGAAACCTTCAAATTTTAAAGCTTTTACAAAAAGCCTACAAATGACATTTTACTAATTGGTGAAAGACTGAAAGCTTTTCCTGTAAGATCAGGAAAAATAAAGGCTGTTCATTCTCATCATGGCTACTGAACACAGTGGTGGAAATTCTAGTCAGTACAACTGGCAAGAAAGAAGAAAAAAATCAAGGCAGGCAGATCAGAAAGGAAGAAATAAAATTGCTCCAACTTGAGATGACATGATGGTCTGTCTAGAAAATATGAAAGACTCTCAAAAAATACCCTCTTAGATTGCACTAGTATTTAATCAAGCCTGCAGTACATAAGCTCAATATACACATTATATTTCTACAAAGAACAAACTGGTGGTTGCCAGAGGGTAGGGGAGTAGGGGGAATGGGTGAAATGGGTGAAGAGGATTGGGAGGTATAGATTTCAAGTTATGCAATAAATATGTTCTAGGGATGAAAAGTACAGTATAAGGAATACATAATCTTTTATGGTAATAGACAGTAACTATACTTGTGATAAGCATAGAATAATGCACAAACAAATTATATTGTATACTTGAAAGTGATGTAATATTGTGTGTCAATGATACTTAAATTAAAAAAATAACAAATAAAATACTATTTACAGACTCCTTAGTACAATATTGCATGTTAGAAGCTTAGAAGTTGCCACTCCATCCTAATAACAAGTAACAGACTAAAAATCAACTATTTTTGGATCTGCAAGAGAGGGGAGACACAGGGCAAACTGTTGTCTCCATGACTGGAGAGGCCAACAAGCATATATAGAAAGTTCTGGCTTACCACAGCAGAGAATCACAAGGGAAACAGCTGCAGGAAACAGTGCTGAGGTGGGAAAACCTGAGTTGTAACGGATGAATTGCTGGATGCTCAGTATGGTCAAATGGAAGTTAAAAATTCTAAGACGAACTAGTCACAGGGGACCTTCCAAAATATTGTGAAATTTACCCTCAGGAGCATAATAAATTGATGCTCCTACAGTAGATACTGACGAAAAATCCTTCTGCTTCCAGCAAGGGGAGAAGAAACGAACCATTTTGAAACACTGTTAGCACTCTGTTCTTAACAAGGCATGGCTTCAGAGCTAACTAGTTAACCAGAGCATAATCTGCTGGGATATTATCAGAGACTAATGACCTGGAAGACACAATATACCCAACTCCTGCTCACTTTAGCCATGCTGTCCCACCTAAGGTTGGGGGTGGTGGTGAGAAAAAAACTATCAACACTTGTGAGGTACAGAGGCACAGGCTCATTAAAGGACTGAGACCTGATTGTAAGGATACAGAATACTTCCCCTCCTCCCATATCTCATCACCATATTAATAAAGGACTATTTAACACAGTTCCTTTTATGTGAACAACAGAGAAACCTGTTGTATTGTTGGTGAGAATGCAAACTGGTGCAGCCACTCTGGGAAACAATATAGAGTTCCTCAAAAAGTTAAAAATAGAACTACACTATGATCCAGGAATCACTACTATGTTATTTATGCAAAAAATACAAAAATACTAATTTAAAAGGATGAATACCACCCCAATGTTCATAGCACCATTACCTACAAATTAGCGAAATTAGAGAAACAACTCAAATGTCCAATGACTGATGAAAGGATTAAAAAAGATGTGGTCTACACACACACACACACACACACACTACTCGGCTATTAAAAAGAATGCAATCTTGACCTCTGCAATGATATTGATGGAAAAAATTACAAGGCATACTAAAAGGTAAAAACATAATTTTTAAATGATGGAGCAAACATCAGAATCACATATGGCAAGGATGTTGGAATTATCAAACCAGGAATTTAAAACTAAGATCAATATGTAAAGGGCTCTAATGGATAAAGTAGACAGCATGCAAGAGTATATGGGCAATGTAAGCATAAAGATAGAATCCAATGAAAGAACTAAAAAGAAATGTTAGGCATAAAAAATTAAACAGTAATGAAGAATGCCTTTGATGGGCTCCTTAGTAGAGTAGACATAGCTGAGAAAAGAATTTCTGAATTAGAGGATATAGCAATAGAACCTTTGAAAACTGAAAAGCAAAAAGAACAAAGACTGAAAACAAAACAAAATATCCAAGGACTGTGGGAGAACTACAGAATGTATAACATATGTGTAATGAGAATACTAGAAGAAGAAAGGAACAGAAGAAATACTTGAAACAATAATGCTTGAGAATTTCCCCCAAATTAATGTTAGACACCAAAATAGTCAGAGAACTTCAAATAAGATAAATGCAAAAACAAAGAACAAAACCAAACCAAACCCCAAACTACACCTACACATACAATTTCAAACTACAGAAAATCAAAGAGAACGAATCCTAAGTCAAAGGGAAAACAAAACAAAGCTTTACCTAAAGAGGAAGAAAGATAAGAATTAACTTGACTTTCCCTCAGAGGCCATGCAAGCAAGAAGAAAGTGGAGAGAAATATTTAAAGAGAAAAGAACAACGAACTTAGAATTCTGTACACTGTGAAGTTATCCTTTGAACAGTGCAGTAGAAATAATTGTTTCTCAAATAAAAATTGGAGGTATTTGTTGCCAGTAAATCAGCCTTGAAAGAAATGTTAAAAGAAGTTCTTTAGAGAAAAGGTAAATGTTATAGGTCCTTACACAGAACATAAAAGAGGGAATAAGTAAAAGTAAAGTAAAAAATTATTTTTCTTATTCTTAATTGATTTAACATATAATAGTTTGTTCAAAATTATGAGACCAACAATATATTCATTATATGTGCTTATGCATATATTTTATGTGTATATGTATGCTTATATACAAGTGGAATGAATGACAGCAGTTATACAAAGGATGGGAGGAAGGAAGGAATTAGGATCATTTTGTTATTACAAGGTATAATTATAATGTATACCATTTGAAAGTGGACTTGGGTTAGTTGTAAATGTATATTTTAAAGCGTTTTTAATGTTTTTAAAATTTATTATTGAGAGACAGAGACACAGAGCATGAGTGGGGGAGGGGCAGAGAGCGAGGGAGACACAGAATCTGAACCAGGCTCCAGGCTCTGAGCTGTCAGCACAGACCCTGATGCAGGGCTTGAGCCCACAAACCGCGAGATCATGACCTGAGCCGAAGTCGGCTGCTTAACCGACTGAGCCACCTAGGCGCCCCATGTAAATGTATATTTTAAACTCCAGGGCAACCACTAAAAAAAGTAAAACAAGAAGTTTAATTGATATGCTAAGAAAGAAGAAAAAACAGAATCATATATAAGGCTCAATTAAAACAAACAAAAGGCAGAGAAAGTGAAAGATAAAAATAGGAACAAAGAATGGCAACAAATAGGAAACAGTATTGAATATGGTAGACATTAATCCAACTATGCTAATAATCACTTTGAATGTCAATGGTCTTAAGACACCAATTAAAAGACAGAGATTGTAAGAGTGGATTAAAAACACAACCCAACTAATGTGTTATTATATAACACAACCCAAATATATATATATTGTTTACAAGAGACCCCCTTTAAACATATAAATATAGATTGAAAGTAAATGGATATATATATAGAAAAATGTATCATACTAACATATATAATGATAATAATAATAAAACAGGAGTAACTATAGTAGGTTCAGACAGAGCAGACTTCAAAGCCAGGACAGTTATCAGTATTAAAGAAGGACATTTATAGTTTTAAAGGGGTCAATTCTCCAAGAAAACATAATGATCTTTAACAAGCAGTCACCTAATAACAGAGCATCAAACTATGTGATGCAAAGACTAAAAACTACAAAGGGAAAAAATTAAGCCCACTATCGTAATTGCAGACTTCAACACCCCAAGTCAGAAATAGACAGATACAGCAGGCAGAAAATCAGCAAGGACATACTTGAACTCAACAACTCCATCAAACAACTGGGTATAATTGACATCTATAGGCTACTTCATCCAACAATGACAGAATACACATTCTTCTCAAGCTCATGTGAGACATTTATCAAGGCAGACTGCTTTCTGGGCCATGAAACAGAACTGATTCTACAGTTTTTATGGAGAGACAAAGGATCCCAAATAGTCAACACAATACTGAAGTAGAATAAAGTTAATGGACTCTGATTCCTTTCTATAAAGTTATAGCTAGTGTAGTATTGGTGAAGGAACAGCAAATAGATAAATGTAAAAGAATAGAGAGCCCAGAAATGTAGAAACACATAAATATAGTCAACTGATCTTTGATAAAGGAGCAAAGCAATACAATGGAGCAAAGATAGTCTTTTCAATAAACAGTACTGGAACAACTGGCATGTATGTGTGAAAAAAATGAATCTAGACATAGACTTTACATCTTTCACAAAAATAACCTCAAAATGGATCACAGAACAAAATGGAAAATACAAAAGTATAGAACTAGAGGATAACATAGTAGAAAACCTAGATGAGTTGGGTACAATTACTTTTAGATACAACACCAAGGGCACAATCCATGAAAGAAATAATTGTTAAACTGGACTTCATTAAAATTAAAAATTCTGCACTTGGAAAACAATGTCCAGAAAAGACAAGCCACAGAATGGAAAAAAATTATTTACAAAGGACACATCTGATAAAGAAATATTAATCAAAATGTACAAAGAATCCTTAGAGCTCAACAATAAGAAAACAAACAACCCAATTAAAAAATGGACCAAAGATCTTAACAGACAACTCATTAAAGAAGATATACAGATGGCAAATATGCATATGAAAAGATGTTCAACATCATATGTCATCACAGAAATGCAAATTAAAGCAATAATTAGATAACACTACACATCTATTAGAATGGCTAAAACTTGGGGCACCTGGCTGGCTCAGTTTGTGGCTCTTAATCTCAGGGTTGTGGGTTTGAGTCACACATTGTGTGTAGAGATTACTTAAAAATAAAATAAATCTTAAAAATAAAATAAAATAAAATAAATTTTTAAAATAAAATCTTAAAGAAAAAAAGGAATGGTTGAAATTCTGAACGTTGACAACACCAAATGCTGTTGAGGACATAGAACAACAGGAAGTCTCATTCATTGATGGTGGGAATGAAAAATGGTATAGCTATTTGGAAGACAATATCACAGTTTCTCAGACAACTAAACATACTCTCACCATACAATCCAGCAATTTTGCTCCTTGGTATTTACCCAAAGTAGTTGAACTTATGTTCACACAAAAATCTGCACAGGGGTGTTTATAGCAGCTTTATTCATAATTGCCAAATCTTGGAAGTAACTAATATGGCCTTCATTGGTGAATGGATAAATAAATGGTGGTACAACCAGACAATGGAATATTATTCAGTGCTAAAAGGAAATGAGCTATCAAGTGATAAAAAGACATAAAGGAAACTTAAACATTTATTACTTAGCAAAAGAAGCCACTCTAGAGAGGTTACATATAATAGCTAGATGACATACTGGAGAAGTCAAAACTATGGAGACAGGAAAAAGATCAGTGGTTACCTGGTATTGAAAGGGAAAGTGGATGAATAAGCATAGCACAAAGGGTTTTTAGGACAGTGAAATTCTCTGATGGATATATGTTAGAATACATTTGTCAAACACATAGAATGTACACTACCAAAAGTGAACCTAATGTAAATGTAACAAATCACTCATACATTGTTGTGGGGATATAAAATGGTGTAGTTATTCTGGATAATTTGGCAGTCTATTATAAAAGTAAACACACAACTGCTATATGACTCAGCAACTGTTCTCTGGGTATATATCCCAGAAAAACAGAAATTTCTATTAACAAAACCTGTAAACAAAATTCATAGTAACTTTGTTTATGAAAGCTAAACTTGGAATTAATCCAGATGTCCTTCAATAGAAAAATTGTGGAACAAGCTATGACACATTCATTCCAGGGAATCATATTCAGCAATAAAAAGCAATGGAGTGTTGATTCATGTAACAATTTTTTGAGTCTCTAGGGAATTATGCTGAATGGAAAAAAAACAATCCAAAAAGATTATATACTACGTGATTCTACTTATTTAAATTCTCAACATGGCAAAATATAAAAATGGAGAATAGATTAGTGGTTGCCAAGGGGGCTGGGTAGGAGATAGGTAGATATGGCAAAAGAAAGACAAGAGGAGGAATACTTGCGGTCATGGAATTGTTCTTAATCTTGACTCTATCAATGTAATATGCTGAATGTAATTTTGTGTGAGTTTTACAAATTGTCACCATTGGGGAAAACCTGATAAAGGTACATGGGATTTCAAAGTAAGTAAGTATTTCTTACACATGTCAATCTACAATTATCTTAAGTAATTCCACCAAACATTTAAAGAAAAACAGACACCAATTCTCCTCAAACTCTTCAAAAAAAAAAGGAAGAAAAGGGACTTTCTAACTACTTCTTTGAACCAGCATTGACTTGATATCAAAGCCTGGCAAACAACAAGATAAGAAAACTACAGGCCAGTATCCCTTATGAACATTGATGTAAAAATCTTCAACAAATACTAGCAAAACAAATTCAGCAGTATATTAAAAGGCCTATACATCATGACCAAGTGGAATTTATCCCTCCCTACACTGGAAGGATGGTTCAGCAATCAAAGTAATATACGACAGTAGTAGGATAAAAGGGAAAAACACATTTAAATGTTTGGTAGAATTCTCCAGTGAAGACATCTGATACAGCCATTTTATAAGTAGGTAGGTTCTTGATTACTTATTCAATCTCGTTACCAGTTACAGATCTATTTGTATTTTCTATTTTTTTCTGATTCAATCTGAGTAGGGTTTGTGTTTGTAGGAATTTGTCCATTTCATCTAGGTTATCCAATTTACTGGCATACTAATTGTTCATAGTACTCTCATATAGTACTTATTTCTATAGAATTGGTAGTAATGTCCTCATTTTTGTTTCTGAGTTTAGTAATTTGAGTCTTGTCTCTTTTTTTCTCAGTCAATATAGCTAAAAATTTTCAATTTTGCTCATCTTTTCAAAGAGTCAATATTTGGTTTAGTTGATTTTATGTATTGTTCTTACACTTCCTATTTTATTTATCTCTGTCTTAATCTTTTACTATTTTCTTCCTTCTGCTAGCTTTGGGCTTAATTTGTTCTTTTTCTAGTTCTTTAAGTTGTAATGTGATATTGTTATTTTTGAGGTCTTTCTTTTTTTTGTTTTTAATGTAAGCATTTATAGCTCCAGCTTTCCCTGTTAGCATTGCTTTCTCTGAATCACTTAAGTTTTGGTAGGAAACACAGAGCCAGAAAACAGTGGAGTAATATTTTTTATAGTGCAGAAAGAAAATAACTGTCAATCCAGAATTCTGCATCTAGTGAAAACATCCTTCAGGGATGAAGGTAGAATAAAGATATTTTTAGATGAAATAACTACTATGAAGGAAAGCTACTGAAGACTTTGTCATAAGACTTGCTCTCAACCAATAATAACACCACAACAGGGATGAACACTTAAATAAGACTTATGAATCCGTTGTTGTTCCAAGTACTTTATATGGACTCACTTAATCCAACAAGGTTGTTACTGTTAACATGTTCACATACAGATGAGAAAATGAAAACAAAAAGATATTAAGTAGCTAGTAAGTAGTAGAGTCAGAATTGAACCCAAGCAGTCTGGCTTCAGAGATGATGCTCTTAACTATTACTTGACACTGTCTTGTAACTATCTTGTACAAAATAATTGGAGTTTATTTACTAAAGTCGATGAAACCCATTTCAAACAGATTTAGAAATTAAAAAAATTATTTTTATTTAACGTTGCTTTCTATAGATAACAATTGGAAGGCAAGGCAACAACTTGTATGACTTTACTTTAAAAAATTGTATAGAATGAAGATGAAACACTGATTTACCAACAGTAATCATAACAATAAACAGTTTTTGAGTACTTACTATATGTCAGAAGTTGTTTTGGTGTCTGAGGATGTAAAGATGAATATGATAAAGCTCCTGTTCTTAAGGATTTTATACAAATTAGGTAATACATACAAATAAGTATATAATTACAATGTAACATGCACTATAACAGAAGCATGTACAAAGCCCAAAGTACATACAAGGTAACAATGCTATAGAAAGGCAACATCAATCTAATCATGGCTGTTTTAAGACAGTAATATTTTTAAAAGGCCTTGTTCACATAAAATGAACAATTAGGAAAATATTCCACAATTTCTTATGCATAATATACATAGACTACTATTTCTGTTTTAAACTTGTAAATAAACTCTGAGTTAAATAAGCAATGAACAGAAAGAAAAGCAAGAAGAATCTGTTATCATCCTGTGTATTTATTTTAATTTTCAAAACCTTCAGCATAAAGATGATGGGCTTATTCCAAAGTACTTAGAATCAACTCCTGCTGATTAATTTTCTACTCACTCAATAGTCCAGTGCTCAGGAATTATGTGGATTCAGAAGGTAGAAGAGTAATTGAAAAGAAAATCTTTCAATAAGATGGAAAGTGATATTTCTATACCTAAAGAAAGCTATACAAGAAAAGCTTTCTAAAAAAAACTATACTGAACTTAGTTACCTTAACAGTTGCAAAGAACAAGTTCTCTAAGTAAACTGTGGGATCCTTAAGGTGAGGATTATGCCTTATTTTTCTTTCTACCCTTAGTAACCCTAAGGGTTAATAAGGGGCTTGGCAAATAGAGTATTATTATGTTTGCTGAATTAGATTTTTATTATAAAAGAATGAACAAGAGATGAAGTTTAATTTTTTCTTGACTATATTCCTTATATGTCAACAAAAAGTTCTTTTATGTTCAAAGGCCACTACTGAATTCCCTAGAGAAGAGGGATCAAATGGGACCCTTGACCTCAGCAGTGTAGATATGGCTAAAAAAAGAACAGCTTAAAAGAATCAATGTAAATTCCTTAAAGATCACCATGGACTTTAAAATTTACATTTCTACATGCTACTGTAATTCTTTTTTGCTCTTACTAAAATGAAATGTTATAATATAGTACATGTGACAGCAAAGAGAATGCAGTAACTAATGACCCATTCACATTTCCCTGTAGCTGTGCTTTAAGTAGTTGCCATTAATGGGATACACACCCTGTCTAAGGGCATTATGATTATATTCCATATGTTACATATATATATTTAGTCTTATATTCATATTGTACACAGGATGAACAAATGGTTATACATGATGATTATGAATCCCTAAATTATAATGTTGCTATATAGTTTTAGATTGCTCAGAGATCAACTGTCTATCAATCAATGATGATTAAGTCAACAGGTCCTCACAAGTTAATACTTGGGTCTTTAACTTAAATGATGTATGTTGCCCTCATTAAAGAAGATTTTAATCTAAGAGTTACTAAAACAATAACAAATAACTAAACCATCAATAGAAATGGATCTCAACATCTATGTCAACAAAGGAAGTTTTAAATATACTAAATATACTAATTCAGTTTCCTTTTATGACCACACACAAACATGCCTATTTAAAAATTTCTAACAAAGGAAAATAACTTACTGAAAAAAAATTCTAGGGTTTAGTTTTATTAAGTTAGCATTTAATGACAATTAATTAATATTAATTGATGATTACAAATAATCACACACAAAGGTAATTTTACATCTTAATAAGCTGGACTCTTCTCTGGGTTAGGATTGACAACTTTTAGTATAATCTAGTATTTTCTAAAAGTTTAAAGAGAGTGTCTAAAAAAAACTTGAAGGAAACAGGTTAAGATTTAAGTAGACAGGATACTAAGACTCTTAACTCTGGGGGAAAAGGGAGCAAATTTAAGTGTCATTGGCTAAAGTTTCTTATGTTAGTCAGTCTATTGTAGTGATTAGTGGTATGGAATTAATTTTCTTTGCAACATGTTGGTGACTTTCTTACCTAGAGAGCATGCCCAGAGGTGTAACATTAAGTGATCCCATCAGCATTGCCAGGGCCATCCCTGGCGCTTCCCGTTCTATTACTTCTTTTGTGGCCTGTAATTAAAGATTAAATAGCAAACTGAGTGAAATAAGCCAAAAAGAAGGAAGGCAGAGTAGTAAAATTAACTTAAAAATAATTATAAATCATGCTTTCTATAAACCATACTTTGTAGTTCCCCAAACATTGTTTTTAAGGTATCAAGACTTATTTCTATGGGACCACGAAATAAAAGCTGAGAACCAGGACATCCAGGGAACTTTTATGTATTAGCCGACCTTTCTTATTTCTTATAATTCAGAGCTATTTGATGTCAGTCTCATCTAATAAACTAAATTTTAAAATGAAATCTTAGATTTTTATAATAACTCAATGATTTTCACAGGGCAAGAAATTTGGGTATTTTTGTCTATTACACATGAAATAATTAATCCCTAAAACCTGAGATGATTTTGCTTCTGTCCTAGCTCTATGATTTTATGATATAATTAATAGGGACTCAGGAAGTCACCAAGTTAACTTTCTCATGTTTTGGGTAGAAAAAAAAAATCTAAATTTACCATCTTTCATATTTTCAACATAAATCATCTTAATATTTTTAAAAAGAATTAATGAAGTGATAGGTCTTAAGTATAAAAAAGAAGTTTTAAGATATGGCATTCTTAAGCAAATGTGGTTAAACCTGAAATAAGTGAATGAAGAAGACAGAAAAATTTCACTTTCTAAAAGGCAATCAAAATAGATACATATTTATCATATTGTGATGGTAAAGATATGTTTTATGCTCAAAGTTAGGCCTGAAATACATGACTAAATGCATTCTTAACCCTGTTTCTACAGATGTAGCAGGTTACAGTAATTGGGAGATATAGAAAAAAGCTTGTAAAATAAATTATCCCAGTAAATAAGAAGAAAGGCAAATGAAATAAAAGATAAATTATGTTAGAATATAGAGAAAGACTGATTTTTAAAATATTTTATTAGAAGTAGAGGGACAGTGCTAAATCAGATTGTAGCTCTGGGCAAATTTAGGTTAAGGACTTGGCAAAATAATTGAAATGTATCAAGTATGTGTTAGATGCTGTTTGATGTTACAAATAAACTTTTAAGTTGCACATAAATTATTTAACCCCTTATAATTATACAGAATAAAGGATTACCAGAATTGATGTGATCTACTAGTCCACTGAATCCCAGCATAATGCAATATTTAACAATGGCAGAATTTTTAAAGTAAAATTAACACTACCATTATGCTTTCCAATAAGACCTGCTTTAAAAATAGAGGGCAGTAGGCAGGAGAAAAGGAAATTCTTAAATTCCTAAGCTTGGGAGTTAATTATTTTTATTAAATAGATAGCTAAAAAATGTAAAGCTAGCATTATCCAGAATCTATCCTTTGTTTTCCAAACTCAACTTTCTGGTATGATCCTGAGGTCTCCTGCGAAGAAACACTATTTCCATGGGATTAACTGCTTTATTGATGTTTATGACCTTTCCTCAGAGACTGTAAATCGTAGAGCCTTAAAAACCAACCATGTCGTATTACTGAGAACACTCTTTAAAGGAGTTTTGGATAGGGCGAACATTTATTTCATTATCTGCTTGAAAAAGTCACATAAGTAGTGTTCAACACTTAATGAATTTGAGATCCACGTAAAGATGATGTACTCCAAAGTATAGGAGCATACTTTATTTAAGGACAAAGAAAGAAAAAAAAATAGCTGAGAAGTTTTTCACTTAAATAGATACCTCAAATAAAAACATTTATCCATCCATGCAACAAATATTTATTAAGCATCTACTATGTACCAGGTGGTATTCTAGACATTGATGTTACACTAGTGCAGAAAACAAAGAGTAAGTTCACCATCACCTACCACATGAAAAACCTGAATGACAAATTGTAAATGAGAACTATCTACAAGAGATGTAATTCACTAATTTTTATAGATTCTCTAAAATAAACCACTGGATTTGACTGGACTGCAGTGGTGTACCTACAATGTCTCTTTTCACTTTTCTAAGAATTGTTTTACTATATGCAGCTGGATCCAATGAAATGGCTCAGTGAAATTCATATTTATATTAGGAAGTATTTAAGGCTACTGTATACCACTTTGCAACGTGATCCTCTTTAGGAGGAACTATAGGAGAAACTTTCTGGAACCCCTGTGCTACCAGTTTTTGTTTGTTTTTAATTGTGATGCTTGTGAATCAAGTTACCCTTAAGAACAGAGTCAAATCTGTGGATACTTTTTAGTAGAGCACACAACCTAATTTCATCTTATTTTTCCTTGCCTTATTTCCCCACATCTATGCTATTAAAAGTTCTGTTGTTGTTCTATGTATTTAGGCAAACCATCCTAAATATTTTTCAGAGTATTAATAAATAGATGATGGATGAATAAATGTATTCTTTACAGAGGTCTTCATCTTTTTCTAAATGTAATTTAGGGAGGATAATTAATGGTGAAGCCCTCTAGATAATCTGGGCCTATAGACACAAATTTTGCTTGTTTTAGAACATAAAAGAAAAATATATATTTTGGTGATGCCACTAAAAGGCACTAGCGTCTACAGTGGTTAGTGCGTAAGTGTCCGACTCTTTCTAGGACTAAACACAAACCAACCTTTTTGATATGATAAATATATATATTATATATGTATTTATATATCATTCTCTTGTTGAGTAAAAATGAAACCAATGAAAATAACAATATCAATTTCTGAATTCTTTGATATATATACACACATACATGGTATTTCTAAATAACACACAAAATGGTTTTATACATCTGTATCATATTATCTTTTCCATAAAACATTAGAATCGTTCTATTTCCTTCATATTTTCTCTTCCTCTAAAGCTGTTCGCTATAGCAGGAAGATCACCGTCTGGGAAGCCAGACAATGCCACAACACAGTTACAGCTCATGGGAGTAAGAGCTGGCTGTGTTGTAGCACCTATCACAGTGCCCGGCACGTGGTACATATACTCAATAAATATTTGTTGAATAAAAGAATGAATAAATAAACCAATATAAGTTTGAAACCCAGCTTTATCACTTAGCTACTCTATGAATTAGAACAAAATATTTAACTTCTTGGAGCTTCAGTGCACTTATGAATAAAATGGAGATAATATTAAAACATACCTACATCTTATGAGAACTTAATGATATAAGTAAGTAACCTAGCATGGAATAGGCATTCAATACATGACAATTTTCTTTATACCTCTTCTTTCCAATTCACTTTACATCCTTGCAGTTTTGAGAAAATAGGAAAAATACAAAAATCCAGTAATGAAACCTAGAAACAGTGGTTGAGAAGCAAAGATGAGAGGAAAGAGAATGGAGAGCAAGAACCTAAATGTAAGAAAACTGGCTAGTGGGAGGAATTGAGCATAACACTTATTAAATACTGGATCTAAAGGGAACAAGCAGCCGAATGAAGTGGGCATTAGAAGGTGGACAAGAGGGTAAAAACATCTATAAACCATAAATGAAAAGGTACAAGAAGAAAGCAAAGAGTAATGGAATAAAAATTTAGAGTAAATGAGAAAATTCTGTCTAAATTAGTAGAAAATAGAAACAAAAGAATGGTTTTAATAAATGTAGCTTTATCTGTATCTGTTAATGAGTAGATAACAAGCATTCATGATCAATAGGCTATTCAAAATAAATGGCAAAAAGAGAATGCCATTAAAAGCTTTAAATTTTTTCTTAATTGTTTCTTTCTTATACACTATTAATTTGATTATCAAATTCTTTGTTTCCTTGAGCAATAGCAGAAGTTTATATTCCTACTTCAGATATAACCTTTTCTGAACTAGTGTAGTCCAAAATAATGAGGTTTAATTGGATTAGCCACTCTCTTTAAATAAAACATTTCATATTTAACTTCTAAATACTTTCTAAACTATGAAACCTCCTATGGAAACTCACTTATTGTGATCTTTTTCTTTTATCAGTGACACTTTCAAGCCAACATTAAAGTAGAAAGTGCTTCAAAGATCGCTCAAGTTGCAAAAAAGGATGTCATAAACAATGATTTTATAGCCCAGGGAACTTGCCAATGAAATTCAGATCCATTTAATTTCATAGAGAAAACAATCTTAAAAAACGTTATTGCTAACAGGCAATGATGTTTAAATTTGTATAGGACACATGTTAGCTAAATGTAAATGTGTAGAAATTCCTTATATTCATGGTAACTGTGAAAAACCATTTGGTATAGTGCTTTTATTTATTTTTCTAGACATTTTAATCAACTGAACATAACCTATGTGTTAATATCTATATGATTATTATTTGACTATATAGATTTAATAAAATTTCCTAACAATTACTGCAGTGCCTTCTACTGATTAGTCTTAAATAACAAAGACTATTTTTAAAACTTTTTAAAAAGCTTATTTATTTATTTTGAGAGAGATACAGTGCAAGCAGGGGAGGTGAAGGGAGAGACAAAGAGAGTGAATCCCAAACAGACCCCACACCTTCAGCACCAAGCCTGATGTGGGGCTTGAACTCACAAACCCTGAGATCGTGACCTGATCCCAAAACAAGTGCTGGCCGCTTAACCAACTGAGCCACCCAAGCA
The DNA here is from genome assembly GCF_006229205.1 of Suricata suricatta. Classification (NCBI taxonomy): domain Eukaryota; kingdom Metazoa; phylum Chordata; class Mammalia; order Carnivora; family Herpestidae; genus Suricata; species Suricata suricatta. The sequence continues at coordinate 32,948,867 of NC_043708.1, forward strand.
CCCTGACAAAGACTATCTTTGAAATGCTACCTAATAATATTACTAATGGTGTTATTAATAATTTTAAGCAATCAAGGTAGTATATGGTTAGAGCAATGGTTCTCCACATTTAGTGTGCATCAGAATCTCCTTGAGGCCTTGTTAATAAACACTGAGGGCTGGGCCCCATTCAGAGATTTTGATCAGGAAGTGTGGTTGGAGCCTCCAAATCTGCACTTCTAACAAGTTTCAGGTTGTGCTTGTGATGCTGGTCAAAGGACGAACTTTGAAAAACACATTATAGATGGAAAGAATGAAGTAGATTAATGATGATGTGTACCACTTGATCTAATCTTCATGATCACCTTATATTCAACTTTGTAAAGTAGACTGAAATAAATGTGAAGAGACTTCATCAGAGCAAAATACAGACCTACTGAGGAGATAAATTAGGTAATATTTTAATATTAGAGTAAAAATCAGTTTCTGGGCTACTGAGACTATGTCTTTATCATAGGTGATTAAAAGATTTCGAAGTATTACCGTAACTATGAAAAATCTCACCTTGTTTGCTAACATTTAGATCCCAACCAAGTTGGTAACCAATTTGAGAGTATATAGCAAATACTTCTTAACTTTACAACTTTCTCTTTACACAGTGAGTTATTTTTCACATTAATTTCCTTCTTTATCTAAAAACTTGATAATCAAATTATCAAACAAAAATGAGGGAACTCAGATGATAAAGAGATTTTCATGAGAATACTTATCTTTATATTCCACTTCTATAGATAGCACTACTTTACATTTCATTTCAGGGAAAGGTAAAAGATGTGATACTTCTATGGATTATTAGCATTTTTACATCTGCAATATACATTTATTAACTTTTGGCATTATGTGAAAGACAATAACGTTCTTTATGGTAGGATGTTAATTACATATGTCTTTCAATCTATATAGAAAAAATGTTACTCTTTCATGCTCCTTTGCAAAAAAGCTGATTTTGTAGATATGGGAAAATATTCTATTTTTCAAATCTGAAGATAACGTTGAAAGATGATACAATTTGAAACTGTACTATAAAGGAGGTGTCTGGTTAGTCAACAGGTGAGAATATAACCCAGTCTCTCTATTCCATCTACTCTGGACTTTTGTTTTGTTTTTTTTTTAATGTGGTTAGTAGCGTACAATATAAACAGAAACATAATAGATGCTTAAAAAAAATCTAGACATTGAATTCCTACTTTATTAATGATCACACATAATTACTTGGTATACCTAAAGCACTGCAAGTTTTAATATTTATATAACAACATAACATTAGTCTGTCCTTAAACATCTTAATTGGGAATAAAAGAAACAAGCTCCTACTTTAGGCCTATATGGATTGTTTGCAAATGGTTCAATGATTTTAGAAAGTCTCAAACTTTGCTCTTTTGCCCTATGGTGTGATAATTCTCACTGTGGCCTCTTTATAAAGTATCTACATTAAGAACATGTAATTATCACATTTAAAGTTCTTTCTACAAAATCAGGTTCTCACCAAAATAGTCACATGTGATAAAGTGAGAGGAACAAGGCATAGGTGAAGTAAAGGAAGTGGGATGAGTGGAAGAACTGCTGAGAAGAGAGAGAAAAGCAAAAACAGCTCCTGTTTTAATTATCATTATAAAGTGTTGTATTTTGTCATTTCATACCACCCTCAGTTTTAAAATTAGAAGCCAACTGGGAAAGAAGAAAATGAGTAAGTTGTTTCTAAAAACAGAGTAATCCAATATTTCTGTTATTTTGAGATAAACTTAACTCAGTTCCATTAGTAAATATGAGAGGAAAAACTGTGTACACCTAAGTATTTGGAGCCTACGGCATGCTATAGATTAAACAACTTGCTCTACAGTTTTGCTCATCTGAAGACTGATTTTAAAGCTACTTCCTCTCATTTTATGATCATCTCACTTTTTCTTCATTATCTATAATGTAAGAGTCCTTCATTATTCACATAGTAAGTGAATATCAGCTTATGTGTTTATTTTTGTGCCTCTGGAAATTTATCTATCTCTTGGTTTTCCATTTTTAGAGAGGGGTAATGATATTTGTTACTCTTCTTATAAAACTAAAGTATTAACATTATAAAGCATTTTTAGCTAACTAAAAGGGTGTCACATTATAATACTAGTATGATAACACACACTACATTAAATTTATAATGCTCTGAATAAAGCTTATTTCTCTACCACATTGGAGAGTTAAACATGCATAATATCATTTAACCACATAATTCAATAGTAGAAATATTCACATCAGAAGTTTTTATTTATGGTGCTTTTCTTACAAAATACCTGCGGATATTCTCTATTTAGTTAACACTTTCCTGTATTACATAATACAGAGAAGATTTATTACTTTTCTTTTTTAAAATTCTATGACTAATCCAAAGCCACAGGGCAAATCAACAGGAAACCCCAGAAAGGAACTCAGACCTGTAGACTCCAATTCTGAACTTAATCCATTAATCTATTATTATATGCTTTCAGTTTATATGACAGTGCACCCTATTCGGACACAGGATTTTTTTCCCTCTGCTTAACTAAAATAAAACATATAAAATACTTAGCATCATTCCTAATACATATAATTGTTCAATAAATGTTGGATACTATTATTTATACTAAGACACAAATCTGAAGTCATCTACGTTGTATAAGTTGTTGCTATACTCAAAGCAATTGTGAAAACTGAATAGTTCTATCAGAAATAGTGTAGAACAGAAGCTATGAGACGAGTATGTCTGTTTGGAATGCGTCTGAATGATTAAAAGATGTCTGATAAATACAACATGCCAGCAACAATCTTGAAAACTTAATGAAGAAGTATCAAGAGAAGTAGTGTTTTTTTTAATGTTTTTAATTTATTTTTGAGAGACAGAGAGAGACAGCATGAGCAGGGCAGGGTCAGAGAGAGAAGGAGACACAGAATCTGAAACAGGCTCTAGGCTCTGAGCTAGCTGTCAGCACAGAGCCCAATGCGGGGATCGAACCCACGAACTGTGAGATCATCACCTGAGCTGAAGTTGGACACTTAACCGACTGAGCCACCCAGGTGCCCCAAAAAGAGTAGTTTTGATCACACCGATTACCAGAAAGATAACCTTGGATATTACCATAAAACCTTGGGAAAAGAATGTGAGAAGACTCAAGATATCTTCTGAAGGAAAAAGAACTAATAGCACCTCCTGATTTATGCTTTCACCTAAATCCAGCAGAAAACAGTAATGTAATTATGTGTCTAAGCAAAGATGGAAAAATGTCAGTGAGTATATATTAATTTTAAAATTTCACTAACAATCATACACTAAAACTTAAAGCTGTAAAAACAATAGTTGTCACAATGGGAATTAAAAGACTCAGGATGGTGTAAAAATAGAGTAACACAAAGAGCCAATATTCCATTAAATTCAAGTTAATGCTCTGCTGCTCATCTTAAACACAGGGGTCTAAACATACTCATTGTCGGTCGGCCTATCTATCTATCTATCTATCTATCTATCTATCTATCTATCTATTTATTATAGAGAGAGATAGTGTGAACAGGGGAGAGGGACAGAGGGAGTAAGAAAGAATTCCAACCAGGCTCCATGCCTGGAGCCTGATGCAGGACTTGATTCTAAGACTCTAGGATCATGACCTAAGCTGAAATCAAGAGTCAGATGCTAACTCAACTGAGCTACCCTGGTGCTCCTTAACATACTAACTTTAAATCAACCATTATTATACTTCATAGTACAAAAATTTACTTTTTAAGAGCCTCTACAAATACAAGAATGGATAAAAACTACAACCTATAAAAGGAGGAACACATTATTAAACAAAATTGATATAAGTTAATGAAAGAACAACTATACCTTTATTATATTAGAAGAAAAATCTCTTAGCAAGGAACTTTAAAATGATCAGAGGCCTAGGTTTTTTAATTTATAGTTTATTGTCACATTGGTTTCCATGTAACACCCAGTGCTCTTCCCCACAAGTACCCTCCTCCATGACCATTACCTCCCTTCCCCCATTCCCCCCCTTCAGCCCTCAGTTTGTTTTCAGTATTCAAGAAGTCTCAGAGGTCTAATTTTTTAAAACTGTTCTAAAAAGTGGTGTAGCTATCCTTTGCCACTGAAAAAGGTATAAACACAGGAGTGCACAAAAAATCATAAATATAAAACAATCTTAAAAATTACAGGTCTTAGACTCTAATTTGAAATATGTATATAAAAGAAATATTTTTTCTATCAGATCCCTTCAAGGAATCATAATTTTTATACACACGTGCATACACACACAAACACACACAGTTTTTGCGGGGTATGAAATTTGGGGCTGATATTTCTGAGTCAGGATCTGTAATTTGAGCTCTGAGTATTGATGCTTTCAGAACATCCATCCATACTACAGTGCTGAGAAAAAGGTAGTTCACCTTCCAAATGAAGCCTATCTGGTGTGGCTTTTTAAAGGTTGATATTTAAGAAAATCCAAAAGAGAGTCCAAAAAAATTACATTTCGTAAACTGAGAATAATGTATATGGGTGTGTGTACACATGCATTCATGTCCTAGGAATGGGGCTGAATTTTTCAAGTTAGGGCCATAGGAAACTGAATAGTTGAGTTTATTAGGGCAGCTGGTAGGAGTGAGGAAGAGGTTGGTTGTACCTACTGGCATTAAACAAAGCCCATCACATAGTCAGAATGAGCAGAAAGGATTATCCTTATTAACATACACACAACACACGTACCAACATACACACACGCTCCTGAGGCGGTTCATTTATAACATTTCCTCTTTCACCGCTACCTTGATGCTCATTTTAGCCCAATGATATGCTGTAGGAATTGTACCCTAAGTGTGGCTCAGAGTATGCAAGAGCCAAATCAAATTCACAAGAATCAACCAACAAAGGATATAAAAAATTCAGGTTTTAAAAACAAACCTGAACGATTTGGTAACCAAGCAATTTTAATTTACATTAACATAATTACGAGCAGGTTTACCCAGGTCCTCTCTTCACATAAAAAAAGTCGTCCAAGAGTAGAGGATACTCAATGCAGGAACATTAAGTGGGGCAGATGGAAACTGGCATTTTGCTCGAATCTGCAATAGGAAGGTCAGACTTCTATACCTAACAGAATTTGCCTCGAGGGAAAGAACAGAAAACAAAGAAATAGGTGGGGATGTGGACAATGGCAAGACTAGATTCTGTCCTGTCCTAGTTTCCCAGGAGCTTTTTTTTTTTTTTCCATAATGCATGTTGTCCAGAAGCTATGAGACATTTTTAATTTTCTCTGAATAATTTTCAGATAACAAAGCTTTGTCAAATTCTCTATATTTTTAAGATTTTTCTATCACAAAATGATGGGTCTACGTAAGGAATATTTTCCTTAATCTTCCTGACCTGTCTCTGATGAGTAGCAATGAAAAGAAAACATCAAAAAGAAATAGTAGTTGTTTAAACTTGGAAGGAATCAGAAAAAAAGAATAAAATTATGACATAGTATTCATTTCCAGCAAATCAAAATAAATCTAGCCTAAATCAATCAGGGCAAATGTAGGTCTACTCTTAAAAGTTATTTATAAAAATGGAGATTACATCTGAGTTGTTCTTGTGTCACTGAGGGAGGTCGATCAGAAAGCTAAGTAAGTAATAATTAATAGATATCAAAGATAATCTATTATCTGTGAAAAGAAGCAAAGATTATTTAAGTCAAGGAACAAATAATAAGGTTTATTATCATAAAAGCAAGCTCAGAATTACTTAAGTGCTACTGCAGAGCAATATGAGACACTATAATGTTTTGAGCTTAATATGATATTAGATATGATTCTGGGCATAAATCTTTAAAGATAAAAGGACACTGCCTTGGGTTAAACTGTAGATAACTGTAACCTGAGACTCAAAACTGAGTGAGTTTTCAATCCTGGAATATTAAGATCATTCTATAGGTTGGTTTCAGGATTTTTCAGAGTTATCAATTGAGTAGAACTGTGAAATTATTATAAATGAGAAGTAAAGTTATTATGTGGGAGGGGCAAAGCTTTTAAGATATTTTTATGTTAAAAAATATACTATTTTTATTATGTGATAAAAGATTTAAGAATTGTTCCTCAAAACATCAAAGTGTAAAGGCAGGCAGCTGTAGAAAAATCTACAATACCGAATACACTAGGAAAAGAAAATAATACAATGTTTCATTCAGTTTTGAAATATCATATCTGCATTCAAGAAAGCACTTTAGAACTTTCAATGTAAACCATAAATTTAACAGGTACATAGTATCCTAGGATTTGATATATTGTTGTCCTAATGAATATGGTTTTAAGTGTCCTCTCATCCAAAATTTTAGAACAAGTTTCTGTCTTATGAACCTCAAAGTAGACACTTTACATACTTACAATACAAAATGAAACCCTTATAAAATAATTTACAAGATAACTTTTTCAATACTTTGAAGATATTATTTTACTGTCTTATTCCACTGTTGTTTAAAAGTCTACTGTCATTCTTATATCAGTGATCTGTCATTTCTTTCTGGCTACTTAGATCTCCTCTTATTTTGGTTTAGAAGTTTCACTTTTATATATTTATTTTATTTATCCTTCTCAATTTATAGTATACTTCCAGGGTGTGTGGTTTCATGTTTTTTTCAGCAGTTGAATAAATTTACAGCCATTGCCTCTTGAATCATTGCCTTTCCTCCATTCTTTCCCTTTGGGGCTTTGATGTAATGTAGTTTGGACCTTCTCACTTCTTCCTCCATACCTTATGTCTCATATTTACATAATATCACTCTCTATGCAATTATTTCAATATGAGGTAATTTCCTCAAATATATGTCTCAGTATGCTGGTTCTGTCTTTTGCTGGTCTAATCTGCTGCTTCATCTTTTCACAGGTTTAAAAATTCTAATGTATATTCTCTCATTTCTAGGAGTTTTATTTTCTCCCAAATTGCTCATTCAAAAATAATGATCTCTTGCAATGTCTTTATCTTTGTGCGTCTTTGTTCTTTTGAAGATTTCATCATCAATAGATTAAGCATACATACTGGCTTGTCAGGGACAGATAAACTTCTGTTGTGTCTGCATCCTGTCTGGTTTAGCATTAGTCCTAAACAAAAGTTCCCCAGAATGAAAAATTAATGATAAAAGTCACCAAATTCTTAGCTATATTATATTTTGTTCTTGACAGTTCTAGTACTTGTCACATTTTTCAGACCACCTACTGATTAATGGTTTTGTTGATACTCTTTACTTTATCTTAATCTGTTAGAGTATGGCTGACGGAAACTGGGGAAAATTTCCTTTGGAGAATGTTTATTTCTGCTTCTACCTTTCACTAGAGGCTATGTTTAACTACTAACTGGTTCCACTTTGGCTTCCCACAAGGGTCTTACAGTCTTAGGGAATTTCAGGCTGAATTCTACACAGGGTTGTTTGTCTAAGCCTAAGTGTCTCACCAAGAGCACAGCAATAGTCATCTGTCCTTAGGACCTCTAGTCCCTCTCCTAAATTTAGGCTTTATACAGTTCTGATTCCTGCTCCCCGCTGCTTCGACCTCCAACTCATGGTATTTTTGGGAAGACAGTGAATCTAAAAACTGACATTGTTTATGTCCTTTCACAGGTTCTATCCTTGTACTGGGTCAAGATTTTCTAGGGTGGGGAGGTTTTTTAAAATACTAAAACAACAATTATTCTAGGCTGTACCCTATTTGTAAACTATTGTTCTTCCCTTTCAAATGAATGTCTTTTACATCATTACGCTGAAATTTCTGATACACTGCAGATTGCTCTACAGAAAAATGGTACCAATTTATACTCTGAACAACAGTCTTTTACCCAAGCCTTGACAGTTCCAGGCAATCTTTATTTTAAATAGTTATAAATTATGTGTACAAAGCAATACAATAATTAAAAATTTTACATTTCTTATCAGTTATAATGAACGCATATTTAATGGCAATTTTCTTCTTTCTCATTGCAAACTTTTGCCTGCTATTCTATATTGGTGGCCACGTTCTTGCTGTTGAATTATTAAGAAATTTCTACATATTGAAAATATTAAAACTTTGGCAGTTAAATCTCTTGCAAATACTAATTTTTATAATTTAACATTTGTAACAATTTTTTGCTTGGTTGGCATTTCCATTAAGAGGTTTCTAATACTTATTAATAGGAGAGGTCCTATCTATCACTGTTTTTATTATAATTTCTGTGTTTTATGTCTTACCTAGAAAGGTTTCTCTTACCTAAAGATCATACAAAGAATCTCTTATATTTAAAATAATAAACTTACAGTTTTTAATGTTTAATATTTAATCATGTGGTTTAATTTTGTGTTGCATGATTAATCTCCATCAAAATAGCCAATTTTCTCAACATTTTTACTGGCCAATTCTTCTTTCCCCAAATGTCTTGAAATGTAACATTTATAATATGTTAAATTCAATTTCACACATAGGTATGTTAATAAAATATCATTTGGTGGTATTTATCTCTGAATTTTTCTTGTAACATCCCCAATATTTTAATCACTGTGCCTTATATCATGTTTTTGCATCTGAGTGAAGCCCTCTCATTGCTTTACTTATGAAAAAAATCACGAGCTATATTCCCTTCAAACTCCATTGGGAATGAGGTCTCATTTATCTCAATTTAAGGTAAATAGACAATTTCATAAAAATATTTGCATCTAAGAAAATGTCCATCAACTGATGAATAAATAAAGAAGATGTGGTTTATATATACAATGGAATATTACATAGCAATGAGAAAAAAAAGAAATCTGGCCATTTGTAGCAACATGGATGGAACTGGAGGGTATTATTCTAAGTGAAATAAGTCAGTCAGAGAAAGACAGATACCATATGTTTTCACTTATATATTGATCTTGAAAAACTTAACAGAAGACCATGGAGGAGGGTAAGGGTGGAAAAAGTTACAGAGAGGGAGGGAGGCAAACCATAAGAGACTCTTAAATACTGAGAACTGAGGGTTGATGGCGGTGGGGGAGAGGGGAAAGCGGGTGATGGGCATTGAGAAGGACACCTGTTGGGATGAGCACTGGTGTTGTATGGAAACTAATTTGACAATACATTTAAAAAAAAGAATATAGCATAACTTCCTAATCTTTCAAGCTATATTTTATGTCCTTTAATAGCTTTATTCAGGTCTAGCAAATTTCTTTAGTTTATTCTTGAGTATTATAAAGTTTACTATTTTCTGCTATTACAAATGAGATCTTTTGCCATTACTTTTTCTAATGGTTGTTTCTAGCTTAAATAATATTGGCATATAGATTTTTATAAAGTAAAATACCTTTTATTTAACCACCATGCTGAACTTTTCTTGATTCCAATATCTTTTCAATTGATTGTTTTGAGTTTTCTAATTGAATAATCATATCTATTCTCTGAGTCATAAAGAGACAACTATCTTAACCACTGTCTCTGCAATTAATATACCTTTGGAGTAATACTATTGCCTGGTGACAATGGGAAGCTTTCTGACTCACTATCTTATTTGCTTTAGGGGTGCATGTACCAAAAAAGAAAAAGTAAACACAGTAATCTCAGACCTAGAAATAACAACTGGAAACTCTGTTAACTCCACCTTAGTTTCTTCCTGATTCATATCGATACAATATTTTAATCCCTTTTTTCCTTTCTCTCTCAACTCTTGCTTTTGTTGCACACATCAATACACACACATACTTCTTGTCTCATTTTTTTCTTTTCCTGGGCCAAAAACCACCTGTGTCATGATTAAATGTATAAATTTAGTGAGAGATACAAATAAAATAAAAATAGTGAAATTCTGAAACAACAGAAAAAGAGTCACAAATTTGAAATTAAAATGAAAACAAATAAAAAGCTACTACCTTTTGTGTAGACTTGGTCTAGACTGTTATCAATTTCTCTATGCATTCTCCATGAAGATTTTCATTGATTTATTCATTTTCAACTAATAATAAATGTTTTTCTACAAGTTTGAATACTATAGATAAACTTGATGCTATTTTGAATTCAGTTTTAATTGCTGCCATTGAATTCTATCATTTTTCTTCATTGTACAGATTTTGTATTTCAGTAACACACACAGGATTTTGAAAGTTGGTTCAGGAAACTATCCTTTGCAAACTCCATACCCAGTTAGTCAAAAAGTGCTATTAACTCTATCCTCAGAAGGTAATCTATCCCTATCTACCCTTGTTTGCATTTAGCTACTCAGCTCTTTTGTTTGAATATGTCACTAACCTCCTAATTAATGTTATAGCAAAGTTTATGCCCATTTAACTCATTCTCTATTCTGCTATCAAAAATGCTCTTTGTAAAGTGTAAATTTTACTACATTCATTGATGTTTAACATCTATCAAAACAATCTTTATTTTCTACTAGAAAAAGCCAAACGCCTTTTATGTGACACAGAGAACATCCATCATTTGTTCTGCCACTCCAGGCTACCTCTCCAAACTCTGTCTTGGCACTTCCCCTTTCACAACCCATTCTACAGCCAGACTGACCTATTGGTAGATCTAAGATTTCAGCAACTGTGTCTTTACAGTAGGTTAATATATATTAGCATATTAATAAACGATTACTTTGTATGTAGTGATAATGAACAAACAACTACATGCAACAAATCAATTTTATAAACATAATATTGAGCAAAAGAATCCAGATACAAAAGATTACATAGCATAAGATTTCATTTGTGTAACGTTTACTAAAAAACAAAAATAATGATGCTAAAAGTCAAAACTGTAATTACCCTTGAGGGTTGGCTGTTACTGAAAGGGACACAAGAGGGGACACAATCTGGGATACCAATAATCTGGTTTCTTGGTCGGGATGCTGATTAGAAAGATGTTCATTTCTTGAAAATTCATTAAGCTGTTAACTATACTTTCTGTAACTTTTTGGAAATTTAAGTGAAAAGGCAAACAAGAACAATAAAAGCAACAGTTTTAATATTCCTTCTTTGAAAATTTCCCTAAGTCCCTCAGGTGAACTTTATCCTGCTCCTAATATATCACAAACACACCTTAACTAAGTTGATGATCATTTTATAGTTTATTTATCCAATTCCTTCCCTTTCATAACCGTAATGTAATTTTCCAAAATGCTAAGATCATAATGTTCTATCCATGTGTCCCCAGTCCCAAGCACAGTGCTTAGCAGTCAGTGAGTACTCAATATTATTATTAAATAGATTTCTCAATTTCTGCACTATTACATTTATGGACAGAAATTCTTCATTGTAAGGGCTGTTCAGGGCTTTGTAGGATATTTAGCAGCATGCCTGGCCTCTATTCACCTAATGTCAGTAGCATCCCTTCAGTTACAAAAACCAAAAAATGTCACCAGCCATTGCCAAATGTTCCTTAGGCACCAAAAAAAATCCCCAGGTTGAGAAATACTTATATAAATAAATGTTCTGTGGAAAAATTCAAGCCAAGTGTTAAACGATCCAAAAAGCTTTGGGCACGAAATGATTTGCATGTTAGGGGCAACTAAAAAAAAAAAAAAGGCTCTTTTGAGCACTGGAGGGGAATTAAGCTCTATCCATCTGAAAAAGTCTACAAATGCATTAAATGTGTAGATAATCAAATGGTAATTCACATTAATTGCATGTGAGAATACTGTTTCTTTTGGAATTCCCATGTAGAAAAATGAATTTGCCGAGAAAAAGAAATTGGATTGTATACTTGATATTTAAAACAAAATTACTGCTAGAGTAGCTATGCATATTCAGTGTCCTAATGATTATTTTTAAGGTTTATATCTATGAATGAATCATTAATTCTACAATATTGTTTCAATAATTTTCTATCCATACAATATTTAACATGGGCATTCTATAAGAATAGTTATAAAATAAACCACTGTGTATTAGCTATGGAAGAAAAAGGCTCATTTTGGGCATAACTAGCTTGTTAGAAAATAAAGTGTTTGTACTTTATTAACTGCATGTCTTTGATTCAGGATATGTTTTGAGCTTGACCTCTGCAGTAAGAGGGTAAGTAATGAAATAAATAAGTACTATTATGTTAATGGAGTTTGAGAAAAGAGAAAATAAACTGGTTTTTGTGTATACATATTTTTTATTTTAGAGAGAGAGAGAGGACTAGTATGAAAGAAGAGCTAAGGGAGAGAGAGAGTGAGTGTGGGGGGGAGGGAGGGAGGAAGAGAAAAAGAATCTTAAGCATGTTTCTTGCTCAGTGCAGAGCATGACATGGGGCTTGATCCTACGACCCTGGGATCATGATCTCAGCCAAAATCAAGAGTCAGATGCTAAACTGACCAAACCACCCAGGAGCCCCTAAACTGATTTAGATTTATGTGTCAAAATGATATAGTTAAAATGTAAATCTCATTATGCCAAAATTGTTTCCTGACAGGCAATTTCTAAAACTTCTCTTTATAATTAGAATCAGCTTTTAATTTTTTCTTTTAATATGTTATTTAATTTTGAGAGAGAGAGAGAGAGAGAGAGAGAGAGACCGTGTGAGCAGGGGAGGGTCAGAGAGAGAGGGAAACATAGAATCTGAAGACAGGCTCCAGGCTCTGAGCTAGCTGTTAGCACAGAGCCCGATGCAGGGCTCAGACCCATGAACCGTGAGATCATGATCTGAACCGAAGTCAGATGCTTAACAGACTGAGCCACCCAGGCGCCCCTAGAATCAGCTTTTAAGAATTGGCTACTGATCCAAATAGAACAAAGAAAACAGGCAATTTATAAAAGAAGAAAAAAAACTAGACTAATACAAGAACAGTGTTTAATTCATTATTAGTCTATAATATGCCAATAAAGCCATATAATTTTCATCTATTAAACTGTTAGGACTAGAAATATTGAAGGTTTAATTCCATAAATTGATAGTATGAATATATAAATTTATACATATATTCTAGAGGTCAATTTGGCAGTATGTATTACGAGACTTAATTCTGAATCAGTTATTCTATTTTAAGGAAATATTTCTAAAGTTATAATCAGAGTAAAGAGAATGTCTATGACAGGAAATAAGAGCCTAAATGGTTAATGACAAGGAACTTGAATTAATTATAGCTTGTTTATACTTCGTAGTGATTGGCAAATCTCATATTTTTGTACAACAGTTGTTAAATGGATAAAAGCTTAATTTTTATTAAAAAAGAGAGAGTGGTTAAAAAGCAAGGGCTGTGGTGTCAAGACTGTCAAGTTGAAATTCTATCACATTCTACTAGCTCTGTAATGTGGATTATTTCATGATTTAATCTTTCTAAAACTAACTTTTTCACCTCTAAAGTGGTACTTGTTGTGTAGCTTTGTTGTTAGGATTAAATAAGATATTACATAAAGTGCGTATCACAATGCTTGCAATGTAGTAAGTACAAGATAAAGTTTAGTACCTATGATAACAACTAGAAACCCAAGATATAAACCTGCGTATATGATGAGTTCCCAATGTGAAAACTAATGAATTAGTCCCAGGTAATAATTATTTATCAAGATTATTGGTGATTTTCATTTACTTCATTTTGCTTTTATGTATTCCCCAAATTCTTTTTTTTGGAAAAAAGCATATAATCAGAAATATATATTCAGAAAAAATATAGGTGTTGTTTGTTTTAAAGCTATTAATACAAGATAAGATAAATATTTAAAAATCTTTATCTTTTCCTTCCCCTAAATGACCATATACTTTTCTCATCTTTAATCTCATCTATAACACTTTACAATCTCATCCTAATTACTATGTCACAATAAAAAGTCATCATTTTATGCTTTTATTAAACACTTATCACATGCAAAATCTAACCAGTGTTTTAATACTCTTAAAAATGTTTTTTACATTTTAAAATTTATTTCTGAGAGACAGAGAGAGACAGAGCGTGAACAGGGGAGGGGCAGAGAGAAAGAGACACAGAACCCAAAGCAGACTCCAGGCTCTGAGCTAGCTAGCGGTTAGCGCAGAGCCCAACTCGGGGCTCGAACCCACTAACTGTGAGATCATGATCTGAGCCGAAGTTGGACGTTTAACCAACTGAGCCACCCAGGTGCCCCTAGAGTTCTTAATATTCTAACACTAACCATGAAGTATAAGAATTTGAAAATAGATTTTCTCAATAATCTAAGAGCTTTCTGCAGATGGTCTTAGACTTTAGTTTTTAGTAACTAACCATAATGGAAGCAAGATATCTAAAAAAGGCTTTTTGCCTTTCCCTCCTCACAAGAATGATCTTAATTTTGATGAGAGGCATTAAGTTGAGAATGAAAAAATATAAATTTAACTTATAAGAGATATTTTCTTTCAGAATATTTGCCTAAGATGTCTTTAATGGGATTATTACCTCTAACTGCAAAGTAAATACACATCTACTCCTACAATATAGCTAGGAACAAACCAAAGAAAAACTGATTCCTGAACACTTGAGATGTTTTTATGCTGCTGATATGAATAGAATATAAACTTTATTTCCTCATAAAAACAAGACATTATAAGAAATCTAGAAAGTGTTCAGAGATAAATACAAAATATTTGGGAGTTGTTTATATTTTGTAAATATCCAAATACCTAACCAGTAAAGTACTGGTTTCGATCTTCATGAAATTAAATACTATAAAACATGCATATAGGATATTTGCATCAAATAGCTTCCATAGCTGAGGCAATTAACTTTCCCTCAATGATATCTCTCACTCCACAGGGCCTCTTGTACCATAGGTGCCATGTGTTCATCTTTTCTAGCAACACTGAAATATTTGATGGTTGGAGAGCAAAGAGGAGAAAAAGAGACTAGGGGATGTAGAGACTAGTTATTAGTGCCTGCTATTGTCACCGTCTATATTCAAAACTGAAGGAGTAAAAACTACTTCCACAAAATGTTTGTATCATGAAGCTACATCTTCCTTGCAAGGTCCTGAATACCTTCCCCTGTTCTCTAGGAGCGAAAAGGAAAGAATGACAACTTGTTTATTAGGAGTGGTTGCCTAGACAGAATCTCCCGATTGCAAGGAATTTTAGAGGATTTTGTTATTCAATGTAAAAAAGACTTGAGTCCTAATAAGGGTGTGTTAGGGATATTGTCTTTTCAAGTTAACTTTCACAAAAAAGAAACACATTATACAACTTTATTTTCAGTTTAGCTTTCTTCAAAATAAAAACAGGATTTCTGAGATCACAAGGAAAAGTATATTACTAATAAAAAGAGTTTAATAAAATGTTACTCTTATATTTTCTTTTATCTCAGATCTTATACCTTAAAATTTCTGCATAATCTTTATTTTTCACTAAAACTGTTTTGTAGAATAAATATAAGTAAAGCAAATCTTTTAAAATTATTCATTTTTAAGAAAGAAAGTTAAATCTGGATGTGATTTCTATGTTAGTGCTTCTCTACTGACATGGGAATTTTGATCTTCCCTCAGCTATACTGATAAATAACTTTAGGAGGACATCAGGAGATGGGAGGAAAAATAGGTTACTAAAACTTATCTTGGGTACGGTACTTTAAAGAGATTCCTTTAAAGCAATCATAGTGAATTAGCAGTAGGAATGAAGGATACTGTCTTCAAGTATGAAGGCACCCATCAGTATAGAGAGGACAAATAAATTCCTAATTCAAATAGGTGATAAATCAAATTCATAATAAAAACTAATGAATATGACTGAAACTCTGACACCATGAATTCAAGTGAGCTTTAGTTGACAGTGAGAATAAAATAAATTCCCAAACATTTTCAATATTAATATACAGCTGGAGAATACCTCATTGTGCTTACAATAACATTCAAGAACAATGTCCTGAACATTAGTTATCAATTTTCTCTAACCATTTTCTATTCTTCTCCTACAAAACAAATAACATTGGGTTTAGATAATGCTGTTTATTAACAGTTACCAATGAATCACTAGTCTGGCATTGAATGCTTCAAATTTTAAAATTAGAGAGATTCTTATTGGCATCTAAATTGTTCCCAGGGGCGCCTGGGTAGCTCAGTCAGTTAAGCGTTCGGCTTTGGCTCAGGTCATGATCTCACGGTTTGTAGGTTCGAGCCCCGTGTTGGGCTTTGTGCTGACAGCCAGCTCAGAGCCTGGAGCCTGCCTTCTGATTCTGTGTCTCCCTCTCTCTCTGACCCTGCCCTGCTCATGCTGTCTCTCTCTGTCTCTCAAAAATAAATTAAAAAAAACAGAAAAAAATTTTTTAATAAAAAAAAACTATTACCAGAGTCCTTCAGTTGTGATGAGGCATTAATTATAGAAGGTATTTTTATTCCTGAATCACTGCTGCTTAGAATTTCCTTATACACAATTACTCTGACTTTGAATGTTTTCCCTGAAGAACTAGAAGAAAACAACAAAATTTTGAAGTGATATTAGAAATTCGTTGTTTTGTTAAATGTCTCTTACCCTTTCATGGAATGTTAAGCTCCTTGAGAAAAAGGCCTTTGTGTTAGGTACTCCTAACAGACTACATAGCATATAACAAGCCTGTTTAAAATAGGTTGGGAGAGAATTACTGGAAGTAATGAATTAATTTTTCTCCTATGCATATAGAATAGAACTACCACCCTTGGGAGGATTAAGAAGTCACTCAAATCATTTTCTGTGTTTGATAGTTTAATGAGAAACCCTGGTTGAGAAAAGCGAGACACAGTATGTAAAGTCACCAAATAACTGTTGAGTTAACAAAGTAAAAATTTTATCACCTAATGGATTGAAAGTCTTCCTTCCTGAATCCATTTTCTTGCATACTAAACTACTCCAGTTTTAAACTCCTTGAAGACAAGGACCAATTCTTCCCACTTTTTATGTAACTCCTGCAAGGTCTAGGACACTATGGTGCAGAGTTCAATTTGGATTAAAACACACACAAATGCATATACAGAAACCATTATCTCTAGTCTACTGAGTTAGAATCTCAGGGGTTGGGCTTAGGAATCTTTTTAGTAAAATCTGTACAGGTAGAAAACTGTGAATCCAGAACTGAGTACCACTGAATTTAAAATGAATTCCTAATCCTATTGCTGGTTCTTCTAAACATAAGTAGCTTCCTCATCTCAATCCTGTCATCTTCATTTAAACCTTGCCTTTCAAATACCTACTTATTTAAAAGTTTGTATTATTCCATATCAAAGACATGTCATCATCTATCCTAAACTTGGTATTTTTTAAAAATGTTTATTTTATTTTTGAGAGAGACAGAGAAAGGGTGTAAGCGGGGGAGGGGCAGAGAGAGAGAGAAGGAGACACAGAATCAGAAGCAGGCTCAAACCCATGAGCTGCCAGATCATGACCTGAGTGGAAGCTACTGGCTTAATTGACTGAAACACCCAGATGCCCCAAGATGGTATATATTTTTAAATTCAACATTGTTCAGAATCATTTTTGTTGTCCTTCAAACATCCAATATCTATCCACTTTCATTCTCCCTCTCATTCTTAGAATGTAAAGTCTTCTAAATCTCACTTGGCATTTTGTGTCTTTCTAAAAGTTTATAACTTTTTCAGCTGCTAATAGAGTATCTTAGACTTATCCATCTTTCATGTTACTTATATAGTTCCCCTGAGGTCTTTAATTTCCTCTTAGACAAGAATATTAAAAGCTAGGGAGTTCACTTCTAGGCAAATACCCAAAGAATGGAAAGATAGATAGATACTTGCACATCAATGTTCATATCAGTAATATTCATAATAGCCAAAAGAAACAACTCAAGTGTGGTCTATCAACAGATGAAAGGATAAACAAATTGCAGTATATACATAAATGGAATATTATTAGTCTTAAAAAGTAATGAAATTCTGATATATGCTACCATATGGATGAACCTTGAAACTACTGTTTAGTGAAATAAGTCAAACACAGAACAACAAAGATAGTATAATTCTACTTATATAGGATACCTAAAATAGACAAATTCAGAGACAGATATTAAAACAGAGGTTGGCAGGGGGCAGGGGAGGGAGATATGGGGAGTTACTGTTTAATGCGTATAAAGAGATTTGGTTTTGGATGATGAAAAAGTTCTGGAAACAGATAGTGGTAATGGTTATAAGAAATGTATAGTCACTAAATTGCACACTTAAAATGGTTAAAACAGTAAATTTTATGTGATATGTATTTTTCCAAAATTGAAAAATAAAAAACAATTGAAATGGTTTTATGGACTTTCCTACAGTAGCCTTTATTTTTATACTAGTTTATCTCTGTTTTTTTGTTTGTTTTTTTTTAGAGAGAGAGAGAGAAAGAGACACAGAGCGTGGGCAGAGGAGGGTCAGAGAGAGAAAGAGACACAGAATCAGAAGTGGGCTCCAGGCTCTGAGCTGTCAGCACAGAGCCCAATGCAGGGCTCGAACCCACAACCTGTGAGATCATGAGCGAGCTGAAGCCGGCTGCTTAACCGACTGAGCCATCCAGGTGCCCCATTTTATCTCTATTGTTAAAAGAAAAAGAAAAAGAAGTGTCCATACCCTTTCTCTATATCCTCTAAATTTATCACTCTCTATTTAGATTTTGCCTTTGCCTTTTCCATTTCTTTTTCATAAAAATAAAATAAAATTTAATATGGAGACTCAGAGTATTTCACACTTCAAGCACAATGATGTTGTGGATACATATAAAAAACACTTAAAATCTACACACACACACACACACACACACACACACACACACACACAAACACATACTTGCATACACACATATACACCCACTCCCAATCTCCTTAGACTCTTGAATTGTTTGCAAATTTCACCAAAATTCTTCCCCACTTCTTGTTTGATCTTGTTTTATATTTAAATAAAGTAAATAAGACATCAAGCCTCACAGTGCAGATAATTTTGTATTCCAAATTCTTTTTAGATGCCATGTACTTAGCAAATAATGGGGAAATGTCAATTTAAAATTTATGCACACACAAGAAAATATAGTTTAAAAGGAGGAAAAGATAAATACATCAAAAGAATCTCTAAAGAACTGATATTACATAAATTATGGGGTGGCTGAGAAATAATATTCTCAAAGGAAAAAATGGAGTAGGGTGGAAAGCTACTTTAGTCTAAGTACAAAGAACTATAAATTTATTATTTTTAGAGATGATACTTTTAAGTTTCAAAAAATTCTTCTAGTCTTACTAAAAAGGAAAAAATTAATAGGAGTAACTCATTCTCATGAAGCCCCAGAAAAATAATGGAAAATAAATTATGAAATAAATTTAATATATGGAAAATCACTGAAAGATCCTATACACAAGAAACAAAAGTACAAAATATATAATGTCAAAGATAAACTGAGGCAAAGAGGATACATTTTTTGAAAATAACATCTATTAGTAAATAAGGGGAAAGATGTGGAGTTGTATAAGAAGGTAGAAAGAATGGTGATATTGAATTTAAGTCAGTTTAGAAATAAACTAGATTGGGCTGTTTCAAATAGTGAAGCATTTTCCTATTTCTAAGATACGTTTGGACAATACATAGGCAACACTTTTCTTGGAAATAAAATCTGATCAGGGTTACAAGACAACAGAGGAACAACGCCAGTGATTTACCAGATGCAGAAAAGTATAAAGGAAGCAATATGAGCTGATCAGCAAGTTGCAAGGCTGAGTACATAGGCGATAAATGCAATGTCTGAAGTTAATTAGTGGAGCAGCCACGTGCAGCAAATAAGTAAAGGAGACAGTATCAAGCAACCTCAGTCAGCAGTCCAACTTAGTGGCACAAGACAAGTGGAGATAGTTAGCAGAAATGCTAAACAATCTGAACCTACTTATAATACTACAGGCATAGATTGGGCAGGGCAAGATCAAGCAGGCAGATGGCATAGCACTTGGAAGGCCATGATATAGGAGAATGGTTGGAGAGCAGATAGGCAATGTTGGGTAGTCTAAAATGCTAAAATAGCAGATGGATATGGCAATATCAGGCCATTTCCTGATAGACAAAGTGCCAGTAAGTGAAGAATGCAAAAATCATTCAGCAGATGCATAAAAGTGGGGCAAAAAGTAGAGGCAAAAATCAAAGGCAGTCAAAGCAATAAGACAGAACAGCAGAGAAGCAATGATAGATCATCAGAAGCAGTTGTGGAGGGGAGGGAAAGCTGTCAGCAGGGGAACAAAAACACCATTCAGGAAAAGATGAAATTGAGAGTAAAGCAGTCTCCTGAATTGGGTTTCTCCCATCTAAGAAACAGTCATCAATAAACTGCATATGAGAACCCACAAGAGAACAGCACACAAATGGAAATAGCAGATGAATCTGAACTCTATTGCCCAGGGATACAGAATGATCCTAGAACATAGATACATAACAATCCACAAAAAAATTAAATGGATGGGAAAAATGGGTCCAAGCATTCTTTATGATGATTAAAAAAAAACCAAAACACTAAAAATTATTAATCTGGAAATGATTGGCTGGGATTGAAGTCTTCGCTTACCCCTTTCTGGAGCCCACAAAATGGGAATGTTGGGAATTTCTGCAGCAGAAAAACAGAAGAGAAAAGGGATTTCTGACTCCCAGTTTGAGGAAAGCAGGTCAAATTTAGGGCTATATGAACTGGTTCAGGGAAATAAGAACCAGCCTGAACCTTCTCCATTCCTCAAAATCAAGCAATATCTGAGGTTTGGGAAAGGTTTAGGAAGCCCTCACCCCATCATTTCCCACAACCTCCCCTTTCACACTTACCTCCAGTGCAAACAGTTTCCAGCAAGGAGGTACTTGGGAAAACTCATTCCCATGTTTATACCATGGCAAAATTTGAGGATGGCCAACTAATGATACTTCCTGTGTAGGTCAGGTTTCTGATTCGGTGGGATCCCTGGTATTTGTGAGGAGGCAGAGGGGATAGGTTACTAAGAAACTACCTACTTCTTTCAAAGTGGATGAGGGGGGAAAAAAAAGCAAGGGCAGTAATACTAATAAATAAATAGTAATACTAGTAAATACCTTGGTGATCTCACCAACTGTCATGGATTTTACATCCCTCAAGATGCTGATGACTCTAAATAAATAGTATCTCCAGTCTAGACATCCCTTCTGAACTCTAGATGCATATATTTAATAGCCAACTTAACATCTCCACTTGGATAGTTTGTTTCCATGACAAAATTAAAACTGGTGCTCCTCATCATATCTACCCTTTCTATAGCCTTCTCCATTTCAGTAAATGGCAACTCCATCTTTCCAAATGCCCAAGTCAAAATCCTGGATGTTATACTTGACTTCTCTCTCTTATTTTATGTTATTCTCTGTCTCTAAAATGTATCAGTAATATGTTTCTCACTACCTTCACCTCTAATATTGGTCTAAGATGCTATCATTTTCACCTGGATTATTTTAATAGTCTCCTAAATTGTTTCCCTATTAAAATATAAGTCCAATCATGTAGTGTCTCTGCTCAAAATTCTCCACTTTACTAAGGGTGTTATACAGATTTTACACAATCCATGGCTTGCTCTCTCTCCTCATTTATGCCTTTGCTGAAATGTCATCTTACCAGTAAAGCCTTCCCTGATGGCCTTTTGAAAATTTCAACTCTCTTTCCTGCCTCCCTATTCACCCTTCCTGTTTTATTTTTATCCACAGTACTTAATATCATCTCTAATACTACACATTTTACTTGTTTACCTATATTTGTGTCACCCACTAAAATGTAAGTTTCATAAAGGCAGGGACTTTTGACTTACTTGTTTATTGCCGTATCCCCAGCATCTTGAAAAATGTCTAGCATATATACAGCAGGCACTCAAGATATATTTGAATCTACAAAGTGTTAATTTCTTTTGGGGCATCTCTGTTCTCCGTCTTAAATTCTCAGAGCATTCTTCTGAAAGCTCAGATACTATGAGCTTTTGATTAACAGATGAGATGCTATCACACCTTAGGGTAGGAATATTCTAAAATAGGGGTTGAAAAATCATAGCCATTGGAGCAAATCCTGCTTGTTACCTGTTTTTTTGCATTGCCTGCAATCTAAGAGTGATCTTTAAAATTTTAAATGATTGAATAATATCTATATCATGACATGTGAATATTATATGAAATCCAATTTCAGTATCCATAACTAAATTTTTATTGGGGCACAATGAGGCTCATTCATTTATATCGTCTTATGGTGGCTTTTGTGCTACAGGGCTGGCAGAGTGAGTAGTTATGACAGAGAACAAAGAACTCACAAAGCCTAAGGTATTTATTGTCTGGACCTCTAAAGAATAAGTTTGCTGACCCCTGTCCAAAGGTATTTTATACTTAGAAGGCAAAGAGTAATAACTACATTTTGAGCAACACTAAACTAGAGCATTATTGTTAAATACTGTTGCTGCTGTTGCCCAACATACACCTAGGAGGGAAGAGGCATTTATACTAGGATTTGCTTTCAACATATATAAAAGTAACCTTCTCATTCCTCTAAATGCTATTTAATAACATTAATGACTATTAATAGTCATTTCTTTATTGACCCCACAATGGCAGCCTCATCTTGAGGGATAGGGAATATATAAGTAAAGGTAAGTCTTAGAAATGGCAAAAAGGAAGGGAATGAGAAAGTAAATAGGGCCCACAAATAGAGCTCATATCAAAGTATCACATAATTAACCAATACCCTATTTAACATACCCTGATTAACAATAGTGGGAAATTGGCATGATGTGAATCTCTTTTTATTTTTAATAGTTTATTTTCAAACTGGTTTCCATATAACACCCAGTGCTTTGTGAATCTCTTTTTAACCTCATCAATGGGGTTGTACGGAACTGATCTCATATACAATGGGGTGTCCTAAACAACTGTAGTCTTGAATCATTACAAGCAAGAAACACATTACAATAAGACTCCATTTTATTTATACAATATTCAATACAGTTATTTTCTCATTGATTCAAACATCTACATTTTGTAGAAAAGTATTTAAAAAATTTGCAAAACTCTTTTCAAAATCACCTCCTAATCACCTGACTTATCTTTCCCTACATAAAGTTTCACCCTAGGGATTATGACATGCAAGTATATTATATCATATGTTGCAACCAAACTTATGGAAAGGGGTGAAAAAAGAGAGAGGAAAAGACGTAAATTATACCAATGACATCCACCACTACTATGCTATCTTTAAACTTCAGAAAGAAGTATAATTTATGTCCTCTTACAACAATTGGTTCTTGGTGCACAATCAACAGTCCCTTTTGCATTGTTACCTTTGTGCAACTGACAACCGTTCATTTTCAAACGCCACACTTCCAATAGCTTTACTGCTTCCTCTCAGCGTTTTTTAAAGGAACTTGGATTCTTCCTATATTCTCACTTGTGTGTCAATCATTAATGATTATCTGAAATGGTTACTCCTTCCACTGGGCATTTGCCCTCTACTCTTTAATAGCAGCCATGTTCTTTTCACGTTCCATAACAAGTAAAGTTTTTAGGATCATTCCAAATAGTTTGTTACCTGAATCCGCTTTCTGATTCTCTTTCAGTTTCTTTTTATGGTAGGCAATAATATGTTGGTATGTCAATGGTATGTTTCTAAGAAGCTCAGAAGATTTGACAGGTGTAAATTTATTTGTTGGCATTTTATTATATTTTCTGTGAAAAGCAACATTAGGTCTAAATGGAGGTCTAATATAGAGACATTAATCCATATTCTTGATTCTAGACAATGAAGAAAGAAATATTCTAAACACTTCTTTCCTGCAACTATATCTCTAGATAAATATGTTTGGGCATTTTATACTTGTAAAATATTGAATAATTTTTTTGGTCATTGTCTTAGTATATATTTTGTAAAACTAAAATATTCTGGTATGCTGGAATCTGCCCATTTTATGTGAGTAGCCTTGTAAGGGTGAGTTAGAAAGATGATTTCGAGGTTTTATTACTCTGATAAATTCAAGATAAAAATCAACATTTAGCATGTCATCTCTATTTCTTTTTCCTTTCCCACAGCTACATCATTGTATATTTTATGTCCTATCTTGCTTAAAGTTTTTCCCTAGAGAAAAATTCTTTCAATATTTATTCAACCGTCATCTACTTATTTTCAAGCCAAGGCTCTTTATATAGTAGGTAATAACAGCAAACATTTATGTAGCAAATATTTTTTTAGTGTTTTACTTATGCTAATTCACATAATATAACTACCCTATGAGGTAAGTAGTCTTATTCTTTCTATTTTACACATAAGAAAACTGAGGTATAGGAAGTCAAGTAAGTTGTCATATACTAGTAAGAGACAGATGTAAGATTCAAACCCAAGTGGTCTGTGCTCTCACTATGTTATTATGCTGCCTCACAAATGGTTATGGGCAACACTGCTTTTCTAGTAAGGGCTCTAATGAGATACAGAATTTCCCATAATGAATATATTTGTACTTATTTGTATGTTTTACTGATAGCATCTTCATTCTTCGTAAAGGCCCCAAAAACTGGGTACATATTCTGATACAGAGTAGGCATGCAATTAAGAAATATACTCAAGGGAAAGAAGACAGCATTTTATATACGGGTTCTTCATGTATGAATTTTTTGTTTTGGACTTATACTCAAAATTCTAAAATTCTGATCTTGAGGAGCAATGTATTTTCCCTCTTTATTGTTTTTATGTGGATTAGGAGACTTTCAACATGATTGAATTTTGTACCTTTACCTTTCCCCTGGTACAATTATACCAATGTGTTTTTCTTTATAATGCATAAGTAAAACAGAGTTTGAATGTCTTGAGAAAGTCTGCGTCTAATGAAAACAAATGAATGCAAAGAAAATATACAAAAGTAGGGATTTAAGGGGAAAATGTAACATTTACTTTTAAATACTAGAAGAATTATCATGTAAAAAAGGAATTTACCTTCTTTTGTACATTGCAGAGAAGAATGAGAAACATTGTTAGAAATGATAAGGTGCCACATTTTAGTTTGATATGTTTGGACTTTCAAACAATTAGGATTGCAAAACCAACAAACTTCCAGATGAAGAAGCAGTGATTGAGATGTTCAGACAAAGGTGGGGAATGATGAAAAGGGTATGCCAGGACCTTTAACACAATGGCTTTTGAATTCTGCTCAAACTCAGAGATACAGTGATTTAGCTATTTTTTATATAGTTTGTAATTTTATCTAAAAGACTAAGCTAACTTGAGATACATTACTGATGAAATCCACGATAAGAAAATATTATGATTGTGTTGATTATAAGAAGAACATTGACTAAAATGGTTTCCAAACAACAAATCAAAAAACTGGAACTTGGTCCTTCACAGCAGTTTCAATTTTATCTATAAATAATGGTGTGTACAGTCATTAGGTCTGTGGATTAAAACAGGATTTACAACTAAACAAAAAACATTAACAAAAATCTTCGAAAAGAATGAAGTTAGTCCTACTGAGGAATGTGTTAATCTGTATTTTAAAAACTGACATGTCAAAAGGGTCTACTTTTAGAGAGCCTTAATAGCATGATTTTACTGTGTGTACTGGCTGATACTAAACTTATGAATTCTGGCTTCTAAGGAATCCTGGAATAAGGACAATTGCTGTTTTTAATCTCTACAGATGGTGCTACTCTAGTTGTTCTAAGAAAGAGATTAAAATAACATAGGTCTAATTTATCCACCCTTCTATGTAAAATGAATCCTTTGCTCTAGCCAGGAAGATTTTCTCAATTTTATCTTCCTCTGTAGTGTGAGCATACATTTTCCTTTCTTCCTTACTCCCATTAGTAATGTCCTCTTCTCTCCTAATCTGGGTCCTGTTTCTCTCCTTCAATTTTAGCTTTAGTTCTACTTGTACAAAATTTTTACTGATTAATTAGCTTTTTCTTAATCTTTCTCTTTAAAGAAACCTTTTGGCTGAACATTTCTGATCCTAGGTTTATACTGTCTTGATTTGTCAAGTGACTATTTTTGGAGTACATGTATGTTAGCACTCACTCAGTGAAGCTCAAGGTACTTGATAAACACTTGTTATACTGAAGAAAAACTATAAATACTTTAATTTTAAGCAAACTGGTAGCTCCTAAATTTGCCTGTGCTCTGAGACATATACTGCTTTTTAATGGATACTGCAAAATAAGTATAAGCCCCAGGAGAAAGAGGGCTATTATGAGAAAACTACCTTTAATATCATATATCTCAGCTGTTTGAAGCCAAATTCCAAGAATTTTAAACTACAAAGGAATTAGGGACTAAAAGAAAATAAATAGGTTCAGGTAAGATAACAAGAGATACTTAATGCAACTGCACTAATAATAATCCACAGTCCTCATATCATCTACACTATAAAAATTCTTAATCTTATTCCTTTGTCTCATGCCTGAAAGTAGTAGCAGTGAAATGTTGACTTACATCTTTATTTTTTAGACTATCCATGAGGTATGTTAGTAGCTAACAATAGATACCAGAAGTACCAGGGTTAGTAGCAGAAATACTTGGGGCTGCCAAATCTAACTAGAGGTAATAGATAATATTAATTAAATGAGTAAGAAAAAGATAAGGAAAAAAAATGAACATTTACCAAACATCTACAAAAATGCCAGGCATTATAATAGGTCGTTTTGCATACATTATTGTTACTAGTTTGGATAACTGTGGACAAGTCATTAATTGATCTGTGTCTCAGTTTCTCCATCTATAAAATAGATATAAACCACCTACCTCGTATGGTTGTTTTGAAAGCTAATGAATTAACATATGCTTAAAACAGCTGCTAACACATAGTAAGGGCTATATGTAGGTGTTATTATTATTGGCTACTTTTATTATCTCAGCCACTAGAAACAACGACCTTGAGAGGTAGGCATTAGCTAATTTAGTAAATGAAAAAAGTGAAGTTTGAACACATTAATTTACCTTAATTTCACAGTGGTAGAGTTGAAATTTAAATTCAGGTCTATCTGACTCTATTGTGTTCGTGTACCCCAGAATGTTTAGACATACACAAGGAAACCAATTTCTTATGTCCGGGGCTATTTCATAAAAATTAAAGGAAGAGATTAAAATGGCATAAAATGTAACCTTATCTGACCATAGAAGAGTGATATATTTAAGTCAATCTAGTTTGAAATATTTGAAGTACAAGGGTTTCTGATATTCTGCTTTAACAATTTCATATTGTTGAGTTATCCTACTGATACAGAACAATTTTAAGAAACTCAAAATCCTAGTTCAAAATGATTATATTTAGCTTTACCATGTATAACAAGTATTTCAGTAAAAAAAAATCATAGTATTATAAAATAAATTCTAATATTCATAGAGTTCTAGAATATCAGTATAGGGTATTTTTCCAGGGAAAGAATCCATGTTTTCTGAAGAGTATCAGATATACTTGAAAACAGTGATATAATTTAAATGACCTATGCTAGTAATTAAATTTTCTTTCAAAAACAGAAATTATTACATAGGATATTTTTTGCTATGCTTCTGCTATAATACAGATGTTTTCCTGTCAAAATGTCCAATGTTAAATATCAGTTCTTACTGATTTTCACAAGTCACAAATTGGGAATCATTAACGGACAGTCGGTAACTCAGGTCAAGAATGTCTCCTTCAGTTTACTTACAAAGTATTCTTATTTTTGAAGCATTATAATTAAGAAAGAAAATGGTTAATGACTGCATAAAAAGATACCCAAAATACACTTAAAATGATGAAATACCTAAATTTTGACAAACTGATTATAAAACACATTTTATAAAATAAAAAATTTTTCTTGGATTTGATATTTTTGTGAAAAACTTTCTAATAACTTAGGTGGAAAATATTTGTAGAAAGGCTTAAATAGTAATCTAGAATTCATAATCTTTTCCTAGAAAACCATCCATTGTACCAGATTTTGAGTATTCTATTCCCTTCAATATTGGTCATTTTGTCAGACGCTTCTTCAATTCCATAATGAACCATAAGAATCCATTTAAATGAATATCCCGGTTATCAAAATTTATAGTTTCCTGAAATTTTTGCGTTTTTCTCCTTCTGTTTGATTATTTCATCAAGACCCATTATTAGGACACTTTTTAGAAGGTACTGCTAAGAACAACAGTTTGAAAATTTTTTAAGAGTGATATTTACTTAAAGTATAATAAACCCATTACTTTGATCAATTTTGAAGTTCAAAATTTTATATATTATTTCAAATAAGGGATCTTTTACTTTTGTTACGTTATACTGTATATTGAGACAATGTGGCAATATACTTTATTATGGCAAAAAAGTGTTTTTCTTTGGTCCTACTAAAATTAAACATTTAAGAAATGAAACCCAGTGTCATTTCAGATTACTAAAGAAAAAAGGGTAAAAATCAAATTTTAAAAAGTCCATAAAATATGTGAGCAAAAATGACACTGTCATCCAATAGACCAGGGATCAACAAACTTTTCTGTCAAAGGTCAGTTGGTAAATATTTTAGGTTTTGCAAGCTCTAAGGCTTTGGTTGCAACTATTTAACTCTGCTGTTGTTGCCACAAGCGACACATAAAGGAATGAGTACAGCTGTGGTCCAATAAAAGTTCATTTATGGACACTGAAACTTAAACTTTAAATAATTTTTATGTGCCATGAAATATTATTCTCCTTTTAATTTTTCAGCCATTTAAAAATACAGAATCCATTCTTAGCTTACAAACCACATATAAAACCCAACCCAACCCAACAAAAAGACAGGCTGGATTGGCCTATATGCCTTATTTGCTAACTCCTATTACATATTTAGAATCTTTGGAGAATAAGGACCATGCCTTATTCATTTTTTAACTCCAGCACCCACCATAGCAATGGATACATATTAAGGATTAAAAATAAAGAGTTGATGAATGAATGAATGGATGAGAACTAAGATGTATGCTGGGTCTCTATTTAACTCTAATTCATAATCAAAATAAAATATTAGTATACAATCCTTTATTCTAGTATAGCTTACTAATCTAAAAGTGCTGAAAGTTATTTTTCCTTATAAATATTGAATAGTTTAACATTTTATAATTTACCATAATATATCATCAAAAATTTCTTGGTAATTACATAAATACATTTTTTAGTGGTTCTTGATCTTTCAGTCTCTTCTAGAATTTATGTCTAAAAAAGGGCTTCACCTCACTATTATGCCCTTAATTATACTTTTACATTTTAAGAATAAGATTCTTTACATAACAATACCTATTTTGGACATAAGTTGTTTTCATCTGATAGTGGGACATAACAAGATAATACTTTATACAGCAATGAATTCTTATGTTCCTTTAAAAAATGTTTTTTAAATTTATTTTAAGAGAGTGAGGAAAAGAGCATGTGCACATGTGCACATATGCACAAGTGGGGCAATGGCAGAGAGAAGGAGAGGGAGAGGGAGAGGGAGGGAGAGGGAGAGAGGGAGAGA
Organism: Suricata suricatta; assembly: GCF_006229205.1. Classification (NCBI taxonomy): domain Eukaryota; kingdom Metazoa; phylum Chordata; class Mammalia; order Carnivora; family Herpestidae; genus Suricata; species Suricata suricatta. Next base: position 32,978,236 of record NC_043708.1, read on the forward strand.
ACCCCAAGCAGGCTCCATGCCACCAGCGCAGAGCCTAATGTGGGGCTCAAACTCACAAACTGTGAGATCATGACCAGAGCCAAAACCAAGAGTTGACACTTTAACTGAATGAGTCACACAGGCACTCCTGAATTCTTAAGTTGTATAGAATTTTATAATTACTAGCATTTCACCAACACCAACAGATTATCCAACCTTTGTCAGATCAGAGAAAATAGTTATTCTTAAAAAATAAAAGATTTCATGTCAAAATAAAACTCTAAAAAGGTCAAGGAAGTAGATTATTATGCTACTGTATATAAGCTTTGATAGTATTTCATATTTATTAGGGGCAGGGTGCAGGCCTGCAGGCACGTAAACATCAGATGAATCATATTCTAAGCCACAGCCTAAAAATAGAAACCATCTCATAATTTAGGAAAATTAATTCTGATTACCTTATTTCTATATATGAAAAAAGGAAACAGGATATACTTTACTGAACTTGGTACTCCACTTTTCTTTTAATATATCTGGAAAGAAACCCAAGTCTATAATCTTTTCATGTTCTCTTGGGTTCATTCCCACTGACACTAATTGCTTTATTTCATTCATACTATTAATGATTTTCCTCCATATTTCTCCTAACAACACACATCTTCTACTAACACTTGTCCTTTGTGTTTGTAGATTAATTATTGTAAATTACTGACTACAAAATGGTAGTACCTTAATGGAGAAGTTTTATTATTTTACCTTAATAATATTTGTGTTTTCTATAACTTCTCACTATTTAAAAATTTTTACAACTCTAAATTGTATATAGTTAAATGTAGTCTAGAAAAAAGTTACTTCTCTTTTCAGGCACAACTATCTAACACAAACAAGTTAATGACAAATAACTGTATTATGACAGAACCCAAAATATATTTATGGATTCCTAGCGGATATCTCTGTGTTGTATTTTGGATATCAGAAGAATGGCAAGCATTAACATGTGCAGAGAAAATGGGAAACTGGTAGAATTATTTTTGGTTGGCCCTACATTGCTTTCATGTTTGTTTATTTTTCAAAGGCATAACAGTTTTATGGGTTTTGCTGCAGATAATCACACCATATGTCTATATAAAAAAGATATGAAGTAAAATGAACCTATTAAAAATCAAGCTATTTACCATGAGGTAAGTTACCTATTCTCAAAAAAATAAAAAAGAAATAAAAAAGACTTATTTATGTATATTTTTAACTCATTAAAAAAAACCCTAATACTGCTCTACACAGGTACTTGTGAGAGGCACATATACGAATTTAAGAGCACCTCTAAGGGGTGCCTGGATGGCTCACATGGTTAAGCAATTGACTCTTATTTTAGCTCAGGTCATGATTTAATGCTTTGTAGGATCAGGCCCGGCTTCGGGTTCAGTGCTGACAGTGGAGAGTCAGCTTAGGATTTTTTTCTCCCTCTCTCTGCCCCTCCCCTGGTCACGCATGCATGTGAATGCACATACTCTCTCCCTCTCTTTCTCAAAATAAATAGACATTAAAAAATATATTTAAAAAAAGTACTCTGAGGTTCTAAGTTAACTAAAAGACTTCATTTAGGATAAAGGTTTCTTAATTTCTGATATAATGAGACATACAAGGTCAGGGAAAGAGACCCTTGTCAACTAACGGCACAAAAAAAGTGGATGGTAGAATTTTAAGACCTCTATTTTACATAAAAATGACAAAGATAAAGTATGTAGCTTACTACATCAAAATTTAAGATAATTTAATAAGATTATAAAGATTTCATGGATACACTTTAAATCTACTATAACACTGTTATTGTCCTTTTGGTAGTTACAAACAAAAAATACTACCAAATTTGTCCACTAAGTATTTATGTAGCAACTAATTTAAAAAAAATATTTAGCCCTTATAAGTTAACCCTTGGATATATAGCACTTACTAAAATGCCAGAAATCGTTCTCACTGAATCCTCACAGCTCCCAGTAGGTAGGTACTTTTGTTTACCTCATTTTATAGGAAACTGAGGCACAGAATAGTTCAATAATTAGTCTCTGGTCACCTTGTTAGTAAGTAGCAGAGCCAAAATTCAAAGGTTTAAATTTTCAACCTAGCATTTTGGTATTAACTTAATACTCCACAGAAAACAAAATACTTAACTTTAAGTGCAAATTATTCCCTCCCCATTAAAAATAATGTTGTTATCTGATATAAATAAATACTACAGTAACTTTTTTCTGTTTTTCTGATATAAAAATAAATAGCATGAAAACATCAAACCATCACACTAAAAACATATAAACCCAGGTCATTTACTTCAAATATTTAACACAATAGCCAAACTCCAAAAATCAAGGTCTTCACATATGTTCACAATTTTCTTACAAACAAAACACAGACACACCTCTATAGGAGATGGTTTCCCTCCAATTGTACTTTTTAAGTTGGTCTCACAGTTTAAAAGAAATGTAATAATTGGCCAAAGGACCATTTCCCCTTAAGACTCAGAAGCTAAACTTCTCATATAATAATGATTTCTTTTCAAAGCAGTTGAAGTTAACAATTTCCCAAAACAACTCTATTCTGATTGCTTTAAAAGCAAACCATTTTATTTCTAAGTCTAAAATTAGAATAAAATAAAAAAAATTCTTTTCAATTTGTTACAAAAATGTCCATATTCATATCCTAGAACAGTGGTTTTCAAAGTTTGAAAGTATGGTCTGTGGACCAGCAACATCTGCATCGCCTGGGCCTTGTGAGAAAGACAGATTTGTGAGACCAACGACAGGTTTACTGTATCAGAAACACCGTGAGTGGGTGCAATAATCTGGTTTTGGTAAATCCTCAGCTTGACTGTGGTGCAGACGAAAGTGTGAAAACTAGTACCGTAGAGTAAGAAGGACAATGAATATTTAATAGATGCAGAGCAAAAGTATCTTGCTATTAATAAAACAGTAGATAAAATTGTGTATTGGTTTGAAAGTAGGAGGACATACTTAATATTAAGTTGGAATTCAGCCAGCAAACACTTGTTTGTGGAGGTAAAGGAAACAATACCCCAAGTGGTAATATAAGATTGCATATGACCCTGAGGTTTACGGCTTCCTTAAAAAGAGAAAAGACTCTTTCTCCTGCATCATTGAGCCCTGCCTACTCTTCATTTTCTCCTCTAATTTTTCTACTTATGCAAAGGTTTAAGGTGATTCTTGTAGCACAGAGCCTAGATATTAATTCTGCTTTTGGCTTATTAAATTCTGTATTTAAATTCATATTAAAATTATGGAATGTGTAACCCTTTCTCTTCCAAAGTACTATAAATTTGGTATATGCATTCTATTGTAATTTCCTAAGCTTTGAGACCAATGACATGGGTATCTCAAGAACAGAGGTATCAGATACATTTTGAATTACATGAACAAAGCATATAAGACCAGATGCCATGCTAAGAGTCAGAGTTCTGCTATCACCTCCTTTGGCAATATGCCTGAAGTTCAGCTTATATCATAGTCCACTGAAAAAATGCAAAATTACCTTCTGGACCAGTTCAATCTTCCTCATTTTATATCATAACTAGCATAAGTTCAAAGAAAAGTAGTCAAGAAACATTTTTTATCTAACAATGCCTCCGCAGCAGTTTTTATATTCTCAGAACCACAACTCTTCTGCTCTGCCCAGAAAAATTATAAAAATAATATAAAACATAGTAAAAAAGATGAAAAATAACATGAAGTGCCTACTCCTTGAATATGAGAAAGGCACAGACTCTCTCACCTCTGGAGTGACATCTCGTGGTGCAAACCCTGTTCCTCCAGTTGTTAATATCAAATTAAGTTCCTTTTCATCACACCAATCTATCAGGGTTTCCTGAAAGAAAACAGTGATATTGTCACATGCCGAAGAACTTACCCGCCCACTGAAAACATCTACATACTCAAATACCTTATATACCAGTGAAGAAATACAGATTTAGTTCAACAATCAACAAGAAATTCTGAAGCATAATTCATGGAACAGATCTGCTATTGATCAAAACACACTGCTATTTTGGTATTTATTTTATGCAGTATAGAAAATGAAAGAAGCATCAAATTCTTAAAAACAAGTGAAAAAAGTGAAACACAGAAGATATAAATTAAGCACTTATAAAAATGTCTAATATTGGATATTTAATAAAATCTCAGAAGGAAAAGAAGAGCACTCCAACAAAGATTATAAACTGACTCTGGTTTTTTGATTTCTCCATTTTTCTCTGTTCAAGTCTGTCCAGATCTGATAGTCTGGGATAACTTTATCCCAGACTTTCTACATCTCTTTCTACATCTGTGCAATGGTTTGGGAAATAAGTTTGGTGTGAAGATTGGGTATTGCTCAATCAAGGTTTTGTTTTTATAATAATATAATAATCAGATACTTGAAGGTATGAAGAAGATAGGTAATATAATAGTGCTACTATCCTGATCTTTCAGAGCAGTGGTTCAACCAACAAGGTCTAACTAAGCCTTAAAAAGAGAGCAGGGCTGCCTGGGTGGCTCAATCAGTTAAGCTTCCAACTTCAGCTCAGGTCATGGTCTCACAGCTCATGGGTTAGTTAGAGCCCTGAGTCAGGCTCTGTGCTGACAGCTCAGAGTCTGGAGCCTGCTTTGGATTCTGTGTTTCACTCTCTCTCTGTCCCTCCCCTGCTTGCTCTCTCTCTCTCAAAATAAACAAACATTCAAAAATTAAAAAAAATTTAAAATATTATTTCTGGATAGATTTGAAGTACATTTTAATCCCTGTTTTCTTTTGCATTTTCAAATTCTTTAAAATCTGCATGTATTGTTAAAAAATAAAATCTGCATGTATTGTTAAAAAATAAAGGGATTTTACAAACTGACCTTTCTGGTATTTGTTCCTTATTAAGATAGCCAGCACTTTAATGTCTCTTTTTTCCCTCAATTTTCACACAGCTCAGAAACAGATTTATACTCCACAACTATGCATATTCTACTGTGGTAGGTTAAATATAATCACATATTCTTTATAAATCCTCCTGTCAAGAGATAGAGCCTATTTTCACCAATTCTGCATCTGAGACAGACTTGTAACTCTGATCTGGGCAGAAGCCATAATATATGAGTTCCAAAGCCCAGGTCTCAAAAGGCCTCAAATTTGGTAAACTTCCATTACCATGAAAGGAAGTCCAGTCTCAACAATGGAATGAAGAGAGAACACGTAGAGAGAACGCCTAGCAGAATGGAAAGCACCAAGGACCCAGACACCTGAGTGAGGCCATCTGAGTGAGACACCTGAGTGCACCTCAGTTGAGTTGACCAATTATTTTAGGCACATGAATGACCCCCAAGTATGACCAGAAAAAGATACACCTAGCTAAGCCCAGCAAACCCACAGATTTGTGAGAAACAATAAATCATTGTTGTTGTAAGACACTGAGTCTTGTGGTAGTTTCAATGCAACAATACAGTATATATACAATTACTTTTCTAGTTAGCCTCTTTGCATTCTCCTGCTATTTTCAATTTATATTTTATTGTGTTTTATTAGTCACAAGTCTACATATCCTTTATAAAAATCTTCAAAATAGCTTTGAAAGCAAACCTGATGTGAATTATGTTTAAATACATTGCCATGAAGACTTGATTAAAAAAATTTTTTTTTAATGTTTATTTATTGTTGAGAGACTGAGACAGAGCATGAGTGGGTAAGGAGCAGAGAGAGAGGGAGACACAGATTCTGAAACAGGCTACAGCACAGAGTTGGCACAGGGCTCAAACTAAGGATCTATGAGATCATGACCTGAGCCAAAGTTGGTGCTTAACTGACTCAGCCACCCAGGCACCCCTGTGAAGACTCGATTTTAATCACCCAGTTTAAGAAACATACCAATGCCTAGTATGTGGCAGGAAAATGTGGGAAAGAAAACAAATGTATGACAAATGCCCTTGATATCAAAGAGCTCAGAGATATGAACAAATTAATATGGTATATCAATATATCATGGTTAGTGCTATGATAGAGGCATGACCATCTTAAGAAAACTGTTTTACAGTTACTATATGTATTTATGAATACATAACATTTTCTTTACTGTGACTAGAATGGAAACCATCACTACAGAGATTTTAAGCAATATTTTTCTCCTGCCTAAGACTAGGGAACCCTCAAAAGAGAAACATGGGATAGTAACAGAGCTAAGAGGAATTTAGTTTAGACAAAGAAGTTTAGACAAGAAGTTTAGACAAGCCACCGTTTGTACATCTCACCTTACAATAGATATCTTTTCCTTTCCCTATTTTTGCCTTTCCTATTTTCCCCTACAATAGATTTCTTTTCAATTCCCTATTGATCAACAAATCAATACATTTATTGATGGAAACATGAACCACTGAATTAAGCAGACCTCACCAATATAAAAACATTTGAGAAATGTCACATTCTCTTTGGTTATTAAACAGTCTGGTATAACCACCTAAGAACCATCTAACTATACCTAATGAGACACAGCTTTGGACAAGTCAGTACTCTGCACTGATTCCTCCAGGCAGTTTGTTCTCCATGCATATTACCAGTCATTCCTTTGGGATAGCACTTTTCATAGTTTACTGAAATTTACTTGTTTATATGCCTCTTCCTCTATAAAAGTGATCTCCAAAATTCTGATCATATATCAATTTCTGAATGTTATCAGACATTTCTATTAGTAAAGAAAATTCTGAATTTTATGCTAAAAAATATTCAGCATACCACACAAAAAGAAATTTTAAAGGAGAGATAAACATGACATAACATCTAAAATAGCTTTTGTTTTGAGGCACCTGGGTGGCTCAGTTGGTTAAGTGTCTGACTTCAGCTCAGGTCATAATCTCACAGATCCTGAGCTTGAGCTCTGCGTCGGGCTCTGTGCTGACAGCTCAGAGCCTGGAGCCTGCTTCAGATTCTGTGTCTCCCTCTCTTTCCCCCATCCCTCCTTACTCTCTGTCTCTGTCTCTCAAAAATAAATAAAGTTTAAAAAGATTAAAATAGCTTTCATTTTACTAATTGTGCAAAAATATTTTTCTCACCAATATTTTATGCACACATATGATTGAATATGCATTATTTTTGAAAAGCTTGGTTTGATAGTTTGTGATACTGCCATTAAAAAGTAAAAGATAGGGGGCGCCTGGGTGGGGAGGTTGGCTGAGCGCGGACTTTGGCTCAGGTCATGATCTCACAATTTTTGGGTTCAAGCACCGCGTCGGGCTCTGTGCTGACAGCTAGCTCAGAGCCTGGAGCCTGTCTTCAGATTCTGTGTCTCCATTTCTCTCTGGCCCTCCCCTACTCACGCTCTCTCTGTCTCTGTCTCTGTCTCTCTCTCTCTCAAAAATAAATAAAACATTAAAAAATTAAAATAGAAAGTAAAAGACAGTTTTAAAAAATAAATACATCAAGGGGTGCCTGGGTGGCTCAGTCGGTTAAGCATCTGAATCAGCTCAGGTCATGATCTCGTGGTTCATGAGTTGGAGCCCCACATTTGGCTCTGTGCTGACAGCTCGGAGCCTGGAGCCTGCTTTGGATTCTGTGTCTACCTCTCTCTCTCTCTCTCTCTCTCAAAAATAAATAAACATTAAAATAAATAAATAATTAAAAATATTTTTAAATTTATTTTTGAGAGACAGAGACAGTGTGAGCAGGGGAGGGTCAGTGAGAGCTGACCACTGAGCCACCCAGGCGCCCCAAAATAAATAAATAAATAAATATGCCAAATGAAAGAAGTACATTAGTTATACTTACAAAATCATTTATGTAACATTCATTTTTCAATCTCATCCACCAAGTATGCAAATGACTTTTTGAAATGGGGTTAATAAATTTCCATCTTTTATGATATTAATTAGTTGTTTTTGGGACACGTGGGTGGCTCAGTCGGTTAAGCGTTTGACTTTGGCTCAGGTCGAATCTCATGGTTTAGTGAGCTGGAGCCCCCCGTTGGGCTCTGTGCTGACAGTTCAGTCTGGAGCCTGCTTCAAATTCTGTCTCCCTCTCTTTCTTGCCCCTCCCCTGCTTGCTCTGTCTTCTCTCAAAAATAAACAAACATTAAAAAAATTAAAATATTTTTAACAAATGTGCTCAAAAATCCACTAAAACTCTTCAAAGGGGCATTTTTAAATAGATGAGGATCTTGTTTCCTAGTTTTTTTTTTTAAAGTGTGCAGTTATTTGTTTTTATAAAGGAAAGAAATGCCATTTCCATTAACAAAATAACATAATGCAAGCAATTTTAAGTTCTCTAGGTATCTTAACTTGAGCATGCTTTTATATTTTGGGGAAATTTTCCCAAAATCTCCTTTGATGTCTTTTCCCCAAAGTTGTCTACTAAATTAGCTTAACTTTTCATTTACCTTTCTAGGCAGATTCTCCCATTCCTTGTCTATTATGACATCTTTATTTATGTTATCTGAACTAGAAATCTCCCTCTCTGGTTCTTTCTGGCTTTAAGAATCTACTCCAAATCACTGTAAAATTAGCATTCTAAAAATAGGTTTCTTTAAAACCTTCCCCCCCAAACCCACTTTTCTCCATTGGAGAAAATACCAACCCATTTTCTAAATATTTGCTAATGTAGTTGATGCTTTCACCAAGACCTTCAAAAAACAAATGCAAACAATAGTTATCATTTACTAGAGTAACACACTTAGCAAGTGATTACTTAAATGAGAAGTATAAGGGTTCCTGGGATATTTGGGGGTTGTCGACACAAGGTAAACAGGTGTCTTTATCCATAGAGTATCCATGCATTATTTTTCATACATTCATATTTTCCATTTGCATCTATATAAACATTATATGTATTTATAACATACATTCTTAAAACATATATGTATGCAAACATAATACTTAGGACACTTCCTATCCAGAGATCTCCAAACTAGGATTTTGCTATATTTCAAGTTATCTTTTGTTATTCTCACACTCCCACCAAAAATGTCAACCCAGGGTGCCATTTAAGGCTAATTTTATCTTTTTCCTTTGTAGAATGTGAGGGGTTTCTTTTACTCAAGTGGACTGATAGCTTAATCTTTAGAGCAATTTCAGTTTAATTCTATTCACTTAAGTACTGTACTATTCAAATACTGTATGTATTGCTTATAAAGATATTTTAAAGAATGTGAATAATTAGAATTTGATTTATTGTTTAACTTAATTAATGCAAAGATCCTCCACTTACATCAAATAGTTTTGAATAGCAGATTACTAGTACTCAAGATAATTATTTTTCTGTACTTTATAAATGCTTTTCATCAATACAATTTTCTCAACTTTACTAGATAAAAATATATTAATCCTCACTTTTGAAATAAACAGAAATAGGTAGATGTAACTATGTCACATGCCTGCTTATTCAAAAATAATTAATTTGTGCTTAAGTATCCCCAGTGTATTGTTCTGAATGAAGGTAACTTAGGTCCACATTTTGTACTCATCACAATAGCATGGGAACAATGTATTGTGATGAGGAGGTAGTAAACTCAGTTCCTTCACAGAATACTAAGTATTTGCTCCTATTGATGGAATCTTACTGGTGCAAGTTAAATACTTGGCAGAGTACTTAGCACATAGTAACTAGTAAATAAATGGTTTCTTTTGTGATTTCTTCAATATTATTTATGTCAGAGTTTTACTGCCTAAGTGTGGAGCTTCTCCACAACCTTAATCACCTTAGAAGACCCAGGCAGAGTCAGAGTCCATGGTACTCCTTTTATTACTAACGCTGAGAGGCCAAAAATTGAAATATTTTTAAAGGAAGATTCTACAAAACAGAACAATCAAGTGATTTATAGAGCTAAATGGATCGAAGAGATAATCTTTGGACCTTCTTATTCTCTTTTCCCTAAGGCCTTCCCTGAACTTAAGAAGCCAAATTCTATGCATATTGGTACTCTTGAGTGACTAATATAATAGGTGACCTGAAAAAATGGTAATGGTTCTACTGACAAAAAACTTGGTCTAAGATTGATTGGACCTCTGAAGAAGAATTGGGAATAAGTAATTAAAGCCATAAAATAATAAATCCAGCACATTATGACTATGACTCAAATAGGAATCCTCAGAAATCAACCAAATGTAAGAAATGCAATATTAGAAACCTGGTAAACATTAGCAGTCACTACTCCTCTGATTGAGAGGGCCCAGGAAACCACAAATTTACTTTCTTTTCTTTTTTTTTAAAGTGTTGTTGTTGTTGTTTTAATTTACTTTTGAGACAGAGAGAGACAGAGCACAAGAGTGGGAGGGCAGAGAGAGAGGAAGACACAGAATCCAAAGCGGGCTCCAGGCTCTGAGCTGTCAGCACAGAGCCTGAAGCGGGGCTCGAACCCACGAGCATGAGATCGTGACCTAAGCCAGAGTCAGAGGCCCAACTGACTGAGCCACCCAGGCGCCCCCACAAATTTACTTTCTGTCTCTATGGATTTGCCTATTCTAGGTATTCCCAAAACTGAATTCATACAACACGTGGCCTTTTATAAGTGGCTTCTTTTACTTAGCATAATGTTTTCAATATTCACACATGTTGTAGCATTTACTAGTACACATGTTGTAGCATTTACTAGTACATCATTCTTTTTTTCATGTATTTTTTATCATGGTAAAAACAATCATATAATAAAACTTGCCATGTTAACCATTTTTAAGTGTACAATTTAATGACATTACATTCACAAGACAGTGCAACTATTACCACTATCTAGTTTCAAAAACTTTTATCACCCACAAACAAATAAACATTCTTAATTCAGTGTTGGCTTGGTTATTATAAAACTTTATTTCATGAAATGGAGTGCTGAAAAAGTTGGTTTTGATAACTTCTGTTTGTTTTACAGTGTTTCTATGGAGGGATAGGAGCTTTGAGCTCCAAAACTAGCTCTTCTACTGTCCATTATTAATTCTAAATCAATAGATAATTTTTCTTAAAAAATTTGCCAAGGTAAAACAGTACATTACCATTACTGTGGTAGCTATCCTGTACCCAAATATTATTTTTTGAGTAAGAATTATTAATATTTTCATTTTCCTTTTATTCTACATATAATTCCTACAGTATAGTTCCACTAAAATAGCAAAGCCTTCCAAACACAAATAATTAGGCATGAATCTTATTGGTTTAAAAGCTAATCCAACAGGCTTTAAAGTTTTATTTAATAACTATACATTTATTACATGATTGCATTACCATGAATCTTTTTTTTAAAAAATATTTTTTATTTATTTTTGAGAGACAGAGAGAGACAGCTGGAGCAGGGGAGGGTCAGAGAGAGAGGGAGACACAGAATCCGAAGCAGGCTCCAGGCCCTGAGCTAGCTGTCAGCACAGAGCCTGACGCAGGGCTCAAACCCACGAACTGTGAGATCATGACCTGAGCTGAAGCCGGACGCTTAACTGACTGAGCCACCCAGGCACCCCTCCCATGAATCTTAAATTGGCTCATGTGGGACCCTGAAATTAAAGATAAAAAGGTACTTTCAAAACTCTTTAAATCAATTGTATTTTTCAGTTCTGCAATTTTCATTTGGTTCTTTTTATTTCTACTTTTTCTGCTAAGATTTCATATCTCTTCATTACAAGCAAATTTTCCTTTGCTCCTTGAACCTGGTTATGGGGATGCTTTAAAATTGTTTGTTAATTCAAATAGCTGGACTATCTTGGGGTTAGTGTCAGTGGATTATCTTTTTTCTTGAGAATGGGATCACATTTTGTTTCTTTAGATGTTAAATAATTCTGGACTGTATTCTGGACATGGTGAATGATATGTTGAAGAAACACTAGGGTTTGTTATATTGCTTTGAAGAATGTTGATTTGTTTTTATTTTGGTAAGCAGTTTACTTGGGTAGACTCGATTGCAAACTCTGTTCTGCAGTGATGGTAATTCAAAATTCAATTAAATTCCTTTAGTCCTAAGTTTGCCCAGCACAATCAGAGGTGCAGAGGTCAGCCAGAGACCTAAGAAGCTTATTTACAGAATTTGAAGCTACTCTCATTGGCTCTCTCCCTTCCAGGATACCCCCTCCCCCGTCACTTTAAAACATCTGTGGTTGCCCCAAACTCTGTTCTAGCCAGTAAGCTTGTAGGTTTTAGCTGCCAGTAGGCCAGATTGAAATCTACTGTCAGGCTAAAAGTTATACAAATGGGATATTCAACTAGAGCCTTCTTCCAAATGACAGAATCTTCTTGCTTTTTGTTGCTCTTCAGTGTTTACGGATGCTTATTTTTTTGTTTGGTTCAGAGTTTTAACTGCTATTTGTGATAACACATAATTCTTCTGATAGGAGCTATTGAACTATACTGGACTAGAGCTTCTCCTTAAAGCACTTAGTACTTTATTTATCAACAAAATTTAGTACCACCTCTATGAGTTTGGCTTTTTAAGCCATTCAACTCACTGTTGTAGAATAGGCAATATGGAAACAAAATGAGTAGCTATGTGGAAGAAATTTATAATTGCAAAGTAGTTTCTAGAAATGATAGTTGGTAAAAAAAAAAATAAATGTTTTGCATTTCAACCTATTCCTGTTTTTTTTTCTGCTTTTAATTTTTTGGCCCCACATGGGAATATTCTTTGTGATTTTTTAAATTCTAAAAAACATGATTATTAAAAAGACAAAAATAATTCAATCAACATACAAGGTATAATGATTAAAAATAATTAAAAATTTAGGAGCGATAACCCATTTTAAATGTATGTTAATCATCCTTCCACACAAATTTCTATATCTAAATAAATACACATGCATATACAGAGATGCACATACACACACGAGTAATTTTAACTTTTTTTTTTCATTTTGACAACATGTCATGAGTAAGCTAACAATCTATTCTAAGTCTACACAATAGTCTGTAGATTTTAATTTGAAAACCCTACTGATAAATATTTATGCTGCTTTTAGTTTTTTTTTTTATCTATAAACAATGTTTACTTTTACAAACTTTCTAGCTGTGAGGCACTGGGATCTAAAAAAAGAGGCAATAGGAAGGGAACAAGATCGGGGTAAGACAGACCTGTTCTTCCAGTTCCAGCTGACTAACTAGCTTTGGTTCCACAGGCAAGATACTAAAACTCTTTGTAACTCGGGTCACTGTTAAAAACAATAAAGTAAAGAAAACCATGAAAACCCTCTACTATCATTCTGGGTATAGAATAAAAACATAAAAAATAAGTGCTGTTTGTATGCACACATGTGTACATTCACACATTTATGAAACTTCTTAAGGAAGCAAAGATATTGGTCAAACCATATTATTTATTAGTAGCTTCTGTATATAACAATATGAGAATGTGATGTGAGAACAGATCTTCATATTGAAATTATATGAGAAGGAAATATAAGAATTTCTGTCATAATTATATCACCTTCTCTCAAACATCAGTGGTAGAACTCTGACAAAGATTTCTTTGTGATACGGTTTTTTCTTTGAAAATTTTATTCCAGGCTGAGTTAAGCTAAATAAATAATTAGGCATGGATAAATTATACTGCATAATTAATTTAATTCTACTTAAAAATCTCCTTAGCAAAACCCATCTGGAAACAGCTGCATTCATTGATATTTAGTACTCTGTGGAATATAAAAGGACTGATTTACACTGACTCTTACAGTAGTAATTATCATTGTGGTTTAGTTTCCTGGTAGAATATTAGTGGGGAAAAATCTTTAAGATGATACAATATAATTTTAATATCTATTAGTAAAAAATAGCAGAGGAAATTCATTTCAGTAAGGTTAAAGAAAGTATAGTATTCTGGTAGAATTTTAGCCAATACTTTTGTACAAATATTATGTAATAATTAGTAGGAGAAACAATAGAACATTGATCTATTTATAGGAAGCAAAATATAGCAAAAATACAGGTAGGCTTAAACTATCTTTTTAAAGAGAGCCAAGAACTAGAGATCAAGCTGTTCTAATGTCATCAGCAAAATTACTATTCTACATTATACAATGAATAATGGTAAGTTCTGGGTGAAAAAAAAAAAGGAGGGGGCATGGACTCAATGTTCAGAAATAAAGTAGAGAGAAAACCTGAATTAATACAAAATTTATTATACTTGAAAACTATGTATTTTTTCCATCATTCCTCTGAAGTTTTCTTACTGTGAGAAGACAGCATAGGAAAAGGGACTCTCGACGAAATGAATAATACCAGAAAAAAAAGAGATGAAAATCACCAACAGTGAGTAAATTAAACAAAAGCACTAAACTATTTGGTTAGGAGAGTGAACAAATTTCCAGATACAGGATATTATATGCTTTAAAGACCAGTGCGGGGAGGAGTTAAGATGGCAGAGATGTAGGGGGACCAGGATTTCCTTTTTCCCTCACACACAGCTGTATTGAGGTCTAAACATTTAGAACACCCAGGAAATCAATCTGTGGAGTGACAGAGAGATCTTCACAGGTAGCGGGAGACAGCTTGTGGGACAGAGGTACATGTATGCGAACTGGGGGAGATCAAACAGCATAGGCATGGAAGGGAGGAAATCACTTCTGTGGAGAGACAAAAGGGAGAGAAAGACAGAGAGGCTGTGGACTGCAGTTCTGAATTAGCCACAAGAGGAAAACCTCTCCAGACTATGGACTGGGGAACAAGAAATATGGAGAGTACCAGTTTTTACATTGCATGCAGCTTCAGGAGCTAAAGACTGAAATTTTCAAAAGTGAACAACTTTTTTCTAATGGGAGCCCAGCTGTATGTCTGGGCCTGGAGGGGAGGGGAGCCAGCACCAGGGTGCAGTATCAATCTCAGAGGTGAACTGGTAGAGAACAGCCCCTTCCCTGAGTACTGTGGGAAGAGGGTTATTACATCCCCAAAACAAAGGACCTTGCAGGCATCAGCCAAAAGTCCCTAATGTGGAGCATCCAAATATATAAATCAATTAATCACAAACATAAATAAATGTATACAAAATAACACCCTGCTTATAGAGGACTTTAATACTCCATTTACAGCAATGGACAGATCATCTAGGCAGAAAATCAATAAAGAAACAAAGGCTCTGAATGACACATTAAGCTAAATGGACTTAACAGATACGTTCAGAACTTTTCAACCAAAAGCAGCAGAATACACATTCTTTTCGAGTGAACATGGAACATTCTCCACAACAGATCACATACTGGGTCACAAAACAGCCCTTAACAAGGATAAAAGGACTGAGATCATAGCATTCATATTTTAAGATCACAATACTATGAAGTTTGAAATCAACCACAAGAAAAAATTTGGAAAGCCCCCAAATACATGGAGGTTACAGCACATCCTACTAAGAATGAATGGGCCAACCAGGTATTAAAGAAGAAATTTAAAAATATATGGAAGCAATGAAAATGAAAACACAACAGTCCAGACCCCCTGGGATGCAGCAAAGGCAGTCCTAAGAAAAAAAAGATATTGCAATTCAGCCCTATCTCAAGAAGCAAGAACGGTCCCAAATACACAACCTAATCTCACACCTACAGGAACTAGAAAGGCAGCAGCAAAGAAAGCCCAAAGTCAGCAGCAGAAGAAAAATAATAAAGATTAGAGCAGAAATAAATAATATAAAGAAAAAAAGCACAACAAAAAATAACAATAGGCAGGATCAAAAAAAGAGCTGGTTTGCTGAAAGAATAAACAAAATTGATAACCCCCTATATAGACTTCTCAAAAATAAAAGAGAGGACCCAAATAGATAAAATAATGAATGAAAGAGGAAAGATCACAACCAATACCACATAAAATCAAACAATTATGAGATTACTATAAAAAATTATATGCCAACAAACTGGGCAACCTGGAAGAAATGAACAAATTCCTAGATACCCATACACTAACAAAACTCAAATAGTAAGAAACAGAAAATCTGAACAGACTCATTACCAGAGAAGAAATTGAATAAGTTATCAAAAATCTCCCAACAACTAGAGTCCTGAGTCAGATGGCTTCCCAGGGGAACTCTACCAGACACTGAAGCAGAGTTAATACCTATCCTTTTCAGGCTGTTTCAAAAAAATAGAAATGGAAGGAAAGCTTCCAGACTCATTCTATGAAGCCACCAATACCTTGATTCCCAAACCAAAGACTGCACTAAAAAGAATTACAGGCCAATATCCCTGATGAACATGGGTGAAAAATTCTCAACAAGACATGAGCAAATCAAATTCAATACCATATTAAAAGAATTATTCACCATGATCAAGTGGGATTCTTTGCTAGACTGCAGGGCTGGTTCAATATTCACAAGTCAATCAATGTGACACGACACATTAGTAGAAGAAAGGATAAGAACCATATGATCCTGTCAATAGCTGCAGAAAAAGCATTGGACAAAATACAGCATCCTTTCTTAATAAAAACCCTCAAGAAAGTCTGGAGAGAAGAAACACACCTTAACATCATAAAAACCATATATTAACATCACAAAAGGCCCATAGCTAATATCCTCAATGGAAAAAAACCAGAACTTTCCCCCTGAGATTAGGAACATGAGAGAGATGTCCACTCTCACCACTGTTGTTTAACAAAGTGTTGGAAGCTCTAGCCTCAGCAATCAGACAAAAAAATGAAATAAAAGGCATCCCAATTGACAAAGAAGTCAAACTTTCACCCTTCGTAGATGACAAGATACTCTACGTGGAAAACCTGAAAGACTCCACCAAATATCTGCAAGAGCTGATACATGAATTCAGCAAAGTCCAGGATATAAAATCAACATCCTACATGCATTTCTATGCACTAATAGTGAAGCAACAGAAGGAGACATTAAGGAATCAATCCCATATATAACTGCACCCACAACTATAAAATACCTAGGAATAAATCTATCCAAAGTAAAAGATCTCTTTGCAGAAAACTATAGAAAACTTATGAAAGAAACTGAAGACGACACAAAGAAATGGAAAAATATTCCAAGCTCATGGATTGGAAGAATAAATATTCTTAAAATGTCAATACTACCCAAAGCAATCTACACTGTCAATGCAATTCCAGTCAAAGTAGCATCAACATTCTTCATAGAGCTAGAACAAATAATTCTAAAATTTGTATAGAACCACAATAGACCCTGAATAGCCAAAGTAATGTTGAAAAAGAATAACCAAAGCTGAAGGCATCTCAATCCAAGACCTTATCCTGTATTACAAAGCTGTAACCATTAAGACAGTATGGTAGTGGCACAAAAACAGACACACAGACCAATGAAATAGAGAATCCAGAAATGGACCCACAAATATATGCCAACTTATCTTCAACAAAGCAGGGAGGAGTATCCAATAGAAAAAAGACAGTCTCTTCAAAAGCACTATAGGGGAGGAGGGGGGCAAGATGGCAGAGAAGTAGGGAGCTCTGTAATTTTCGTCAGCCTGCATCTACCAAACTAAGAACTGAAGCCACAACACTCTGATCTGCAAGAGTGGGATGAAAGGACAGAGTTCACAAAAGACAGCCTCATAGGTGCCTGAGTGAGTGCAAATTGGGGAAGATAAAAACAGGCTGGGACCCGGAGGCACCAAGGGGAGGGAGCCCCGCTCCACAAAGAGCCTCGGAGAGACTAGCAGAAGAGAAAGAGAGGCTGAAAATGCTCATAGAGCTGTCACTAGAGAAGAGAAAAACCTCGGCCTAGGACAGAGAGGGATCTGATTATCCCATCTATAAACGCAGGGTGTGGGGAGAGAGATCCTTTCTGTAGCTGGTGCATTTTCCTTCGGCTCAGCGCCCCAATCCCAGGCAGGACCAGGAGAAACTGCTTCCCTATTTCCCCTACTAGATCCCTGGCTAGGAAGCTGCCCGCCTGCAGGAGTACATCTCATCTCAGAAGGTATCATTAAAGTTTGTGGACTAGGATTTGGAAATGAGGAGGGGCTTAGAAAATACAACGTGGCCTGCCAGCAGCACAGAGAGATCAGATCAAAAAGAGTGGGTTATATACAGAACAAGCTAAAGTTAAATTAAACTGAAAGAAATCCGAACAGTGATTGCCTGGACTGGGGG
Source organism: Suricata suricatta (assembly GCF_006229205.1). Taxonomy (NCBI): domain Eukaryota; kingdom Metazoa; phylum Chordata; class Mammalia; order Carnivora; family Herpestidae; genus Suricata; species Suricata suricatta. The sequence continues at coordinate 32,996,227 of NC_043708.1, forward strand.
GTAGGAAATCAGGCAGATTGGGGGAGAGTATGTAATTCGAGGAATGGCTGGAGTGATGGACATATTCTTTATCTTAATGGAGGTAGTGTTAATTCAATTATCTGCATTCACCAAAATGTATCAATCTGTACATTTTCAATTATTGCATCTTATTATATGTAAACTATGTGTTAATTAAAAGCAAACAATTTCCTCTTCAAAAAAAAAAAAGAGTGGGTTGCAACGCTTGGTTTGAGGAGGGATTTGGGCATTGCCATTCTTCTCCCCACAGCCACCAAGGCAGGACCTCGGGGAGCATCCTGTGGGACCCACAGAGGAGGCTAGACCTGGTACACCAAACCACACCCATCCGTACTGGAAAGCTTTTTTTTTTTTCTCCTTTTCCACCCAGAACCCAAGAAAGACCAACATTGATGTGTTGCTGAGATTAGATCAATTATTACTATTCAGATATATTTTCCCTTGTCTGATTCTTATTTCTCCCCTCTGCTGGACTAGGCAAGTGGGACGCACATTGGTTTGCCTAAACAGTCATACTTAATCAATTTTCTTGATGCACCTTCCTTTCTCTCTCTCTCTCTCTCTCTCTCTCTCTCTCTCTGGAATAATCAGACTATATAGCTTCTTCGTTTTTTTTCTCATCACTTCCTACCATATTCTTCTCTTTCTCTCACTGAATTAAGCCTTTCAGTCTCTCTGCCTGGTTAACATTAAATATCACTTTCTCCACACCCCTGTCAATTCTCTTTTTATAGATGCTCTTCCAACAGAACTGACTCCAACCTACTCTATTTTTAGCTGGGATTTCGGGTTTTATGCTTTTAGACTGTCCACTGTCTTTTGTTGTTTTTGCACCCTCCCCCCTCTTTTTTTCTTTTCTTTTACCTTCTTTTTTTTTTTTTTCTTTCCCCATTTGGATTGCTAGTTTGTTTGATTTGTCTGTGTGTTTGAGTGCTTTTGTTCCCTGTGTTTATCTGGTTTCCTTTTCAGGGCTACCTCAAGAAGCAAGCCAAAGTAGCATGGTGGAGAGTCCCAAATATCACGGAGCAGGGAAATAAAATAAGAAGGCACAAGAGAAACCAAGAGACACTATTAAAAGAACACTTCTTGAATGGACAGGCCCTGGACAATCAATAAGCCTCCCTTAATATAGCAATACTCAAGGTACAGAGTGCATAACAAGCTTTTAAAACTGACAAGAGACAGAAAGCTAGCCAAATATGATGAAATGGAAGACCTCTCCTCTAAAGAAATTCCAGGAACAGTCACAGCTATAGAACTGCTCAAAACTGATACAAGCAACATAACAGAGCAAGAATTTAGTACAATTGTCATAACATTAATCGCTGGGCTTGAAAAAAGCATGGACGTCATCAGGGAAGCTATTAATACAAAGACTAAGGACCTTCAAAATAGCTGTGATGAGTTAAAAAATGCTATAAAAGAGGTGCATAATAAAATGGAGGTGCACGAATTGAAAAGGCAGAGAGGAGAATAGGTGAATTAGGAGACACAATTATAGAAAAAGAAAAAGCCGAGAAAAAGAGAGAGAAATTGATCCAGGATCACGAAAGGAGAATTCGAGACCAGAGTGATATAATCAAACTGAACAATATCCGTATCATAGGAATTCCTAAAGAAGAAGAAAGAGAAAAGGGTCCTGAAGGAGTGTTTGATCAAATTATAGCCAAGAACCTCTCCAATGTGGGGAAGGGAATAGACAATGAAATCCAAGAGACACAGAGAACTCCCCTCAGACGTAACTTGAATCAATGTTTAGCATGACATATCGTAGTGAAACTGGAAAAATATAAGGATAAAGAGAGAACTGTGAAAGCAGCTAGGGATAAAAAGGCCCTTACATACAAAGGGAAACCTATTAGAGTGGTTACAGACCTAACTACTGAAACTTGGCAGGCCAGAAAGAAATGGCAGGAAATCTTCAACGTGAAGAACAGAAAAAATATGCATCCAAGAATCTTTTATCCAGCAAGACTGTCATTCAAAATAGAAGGAGAGATAAAGGTTTTTCCAAATAAACAAAAGTTGAGAGAATTCATCACCACCAAACCAGCCTTACAAAAAATCCTAAGAGGGACTCTATGAGGGAAATGTTGCAAGGAATACCAGAGACACCACTACAAGCATGAACTCTACAGAGGACACAAGGAATCTAAACCCCTATTTTTCAATAACACTGAATGTAAATGGACTAAATGCTCTAATCAAACGACACAGGGTATCAGAATGGATTAAAAAAACCCCAAAATCCATCTATTTGCTGTCTACAAGAGACTCGTTTTAGACCTGAGAACACCTTCAGATTGAAAGTAAGGGGATGGAGAAATATCTGTCATGCGACTGGAAGTCAAAAGAAAGCTGGAGTAGCCATCCTTATTACGGACAAACTAGACTTTAAAGGCAGTAACAAAAGATGAAGAAGGACATTATATAATAATTACAGGGACTCTCCATCAGGAAGAGCTAACAATTATAAACATCTATGTGCCAAATTCGGGAGCATCCAAATATATAAAACAATAATCACAAGTGTTTTCCACTTCTTTGGAAAAGTGTTTATGTATGTCTTCTGGGCATTTCTTCACTGTTTCACTGATTTACTTGTTTTTTGGGTGTTGAGTTTGTTAAGTTTTTAGATTTTGGATACTAACCCATTTTTGGATATTTCATTTGCAAATATCTTCTCCCATTCCATCTGTTTCCTTTTAGTTTTACTGATTATTTCCTTTTCTGGCTAGAAGCTTTTTATCATCATAAGGTTCCAAAAGTTCATTTTTACTTTGATTTCCCTTGCCTTCAGAGACAAATCAAGTAAAAAATTATTCTGGCTGAGGTCAAAGAGGTTGTTGCTCATGTTCTCCTCTAGGATTTAATTGTTTCCTATATCACATTTAGTTCTTCCATTTTGAATTTACTTTTGTGTATGTTATAAGTGGTCCAGTTACATTCTTCAGCATGTTGTCATCAAGATTTCCTAATAGTATTTTTTTTTGTTTTTATTTTAGTGTTTATTGTCAAGTTGGTATCCATATAGCACCCAGTGCTCTTTCCCACAAGTGCCCGTTTCCGTGTCCATCAACCCCTTGCCTCTTACCCCCTCTCCCTTCAGCTCTCAGATTATTTTCAGTATTCAAGAGTCTCTCATGATTTCCCTCCCTCCTTCTCCCTCTTTTCCCCCACTTTCCCTTCCCATGGTCCTCTATTAAGTTTCTCCTGTTACACCTATGAGTGAAAACATATGATATCTGTCCTTCTCTACCTGACTTATTTCACTTAGCATGACACCCTTGAGTTCCATCCACGTTGCTACAAATGGCCAGATTTCATTCTTTCTCATTGCCATATAGAATTCCATCGTATATATAAACCACATCTTCTTGATCCACTCATCAGGTGATGGACATTTAGGCTCTTTCCATGATTTGGCTCTTGTTGAAAGTGCTACTATGAACATTGGGGTACATGTGTCCCTATGCATCAGCACTCCTGTATCCCTTGGGTAAATTCCTAGCAGTGTTATTGCTGGGGCATAAGGGAGTTCTATTGTTAATTTTTTGAGGAACCTCTACACTGCTTTCCAGAGAGGCTGCACCAGTTTACATTCCCACCAACAGTGTAGGAGGGTGCCCATCTCTCCACACCCTCGCCAGCATCTATAGTCTCTTGATTTGTTCATTTTAGCCGCTCTGACTGGCGTGAGGTGGTATCTCAGTGTGGTTTTGATTTGTATTTCCCTGATGATAAGTGACACTGAGCATCATTCCATGTGTCTGTTGGCCATCTGGATGTCCTCTTTGGAGAAGTGTCTGTTCATGTCTTCTGCCCTTATCTTCACTGGACTGTTTGTTTTGCAGGTGTGGAGTTTGATGAGTTCCTTGTAGATTTTGGATACTAGCCCTTTATCCAATATGTCCTTTGCAACTGTCTCTTCCCATCCTGTTGGTTGCCTATTAATTTTATTGATTGTTTTCTTTGCTGTGCAGAAGCTTTTTTTTTTTTTTTTTTTTTTTATCCTGATGAGGTCCCAATGGTTCATTTTTGCTCTTGATTTCCTGGTCATTGGAGATGTGTCAAGTAGGAAATTGCTGTGGTTGAGGTCAAGGAGGCTGTTTCCTGCTTTCTCCTCTAGGGTTTTGATGGTTTCCTGTCTCACATTCAGGTCCTTCAGCCTTTTTGAGTTTATTTTTGTGTACCGTGTAAGAAAGTGGTCTAGTTTCATTCTTCTGCCTGTTGCTGTCCAGTTCTCCCAGCATCACCTGCTAAAGGAGCAGTCTTTTTTCCATTGGATACTCTTTCCTGCTTTGTCAAAGATAATTGGCCGTACATTTGTGGGTCCAGTTCTGGGTTCTCTATTCTATTCCATTGGTCTATGTGTCTGTTTTTTGTGCCAATATCATACTATCTTGAGGATGACAGCTTTGTAGTACAGGCTAAAGTCTGGGATTGTGATGCCTCCCATTTTACTTTTCTTCTTCCATATTACATTGGCTATTCTGGGTCTTTTGTGGTTCCATACGAATTGTAGGATAGTTTGTTCTAGCTTTGAGAGAATGCTGGTGCAATTTTGATTGGGATTGTACTGAATTTGTAGATTGCTTTGGGTAATAATGACATTTTAACAATGTTTATTCTTCTGATCCATGAGCATGGAATGTTTTTTCATTTCTTTGTGTCTTCTTCGATTTCCTTCATAATTTTGTTATAGTTTTTGTCATGCAGATCTTTTACATCTTTGGTTAGGTTTATTCCTAGGTATTTTATAGTTTTCCATGCAATTGTGAATGGGATCAGTTTCTTGATTTCTCTTTCTGTTGCTTCATTATTGGTGTATAAACATGCAACAGATTTCTATATGTTGATTTTGTACCCTGCATCTTTGCTGAATTCATGGATCAGTTCTAGTAGGCTTCTGATGGAGTCAGTCGGGTTTTCCATGTAGAGTATCATGTCATCTGTGAAAAGTGAAAGTTTGACTTCATCTTTCCTAAATCTGCTGCCTTTTTTGTTGTCTGATTGCTGATGCTAGGACTTCCAGCAGAGTTAAACAACAGTGGTGAGAGTGGACCTGATCTCAGGAGAAAGGTCTCAGTTTTTCCCCATTGAGGATGATATTAGCTGTGGACTTTTCATAAATGGCTTTTATGATGTTTAAGTAAGTTCCTTCTATCCCGACTTTCTTGATGGCTTTTATTAAGAAATGATGCTGTATTTTGCCAAATGCTTTTTCTGCATCTATTGATAGGATCATATGGTTTTTATCTTTTCTTTTGTTAATGTGATGTATCACAATTATTGATTTGCGAATATTGAACCAGCCTTGTAACACAGGAATGAATCCCACTTGATTATGGTGCATAATTCTTTTTATATGCTGTTGAATTCAATTTGCTAGTATCTTGTTTAGGATTTTTGCATCCATATTCATCAGGGAGATTGGCCTGTAGTTCTCTTTTTTTGGCTGGGTCTCTGACTGGTTTGGGAATCAAAGTCATGCTGGCTTTGTATCATGAGTGCGGAAGTTTTCCTTCCATTTCTATTTTTTAGAATTGCTTGAGAAGAATGGGTATTAACTGTGATAAACGTCTGGTAGAATTCCCCAGGGAAGCCATCTGGCTCAGGGCTCTTATTTGTTGGGAGATTTTTGATAACCGATTCAATTTCTTCACTAGTTATGGGTCTGTTCAGATTTTCTATCTCTTCCCGTTTGAATTTTGGAAGTGTGTTTGCATTTAGGAGTTTTTCTATTTCTTCTAGGTTGTCCATTTTGTTGGCATATAATTTTTCATAGTATTCCCTGATAATTGCTTGTATTTCTGAGGGATTGGTTGTAATAGATCCATTTTCATTTGTGATTTTGTCTATTTGGGTGCTCTCTCCTTTCTTTTTAAGAAGCCTGGCTAGAGGTTTACCAATTTCAGAAGAAACAAATATTAAACACATTATTATTGTATAAATAAAGTAGTGAATGAGAGATTTAAGGAAATTTAGGAATATCATTCCAATTACGAGAAAGGAGTATCACAAACGGCCAAAAGACACATCAAAAGATGCTCAACATCACTCAATGTCAGGGAAATAAAAATCAAAACCACAGTATGATTTGCCACCAGTCAAAATGGCTACAATTAACAACACAGGAAACAAGAGGTGTTGGCAACGATGTAGAGAAAGGGGAACCTTCTTACACTGTTGGTGGGAATGCAATCTGATACATCCACTCTAGAACACACTATGCAGGTTCTTCAAAATTTTTAAAAAGGAACTACTTACAATTCAGCAGCAGCACTACTAGGTATTTACCCAAAGGATATAAAAATGCTAATTTGAAGGTATACATTCACCCTGATGTCTATAGAATTATTATCAACAATAGCCAAATTATAGAAAGAGACCAAATGTCCATCCACTGACAAATGGATAAAGAAGATGTGGGGTGTGTGTATGAAATATATGTGATATTTGTATGCCCACAAGTTTGCATTTTTAAAGCACTTGCAACAGTGCTTCATTCATCAAACATTAAACAAACAAACCAAAATCCTGGCAAAAGGATTTTACTTTATAATTTCATTTTACCAAAGGTTAATCGACTGACAAACTACTAGAGATAATAGAAGTGTTTCACAAATAATTATAGGATTTATACACAAAACAAACAGATTTTCTTTATTCTAGCAGTAATTACTTCAAAAATATAATAAAGGAGTTCTGCTTTGGAATAGAATGCAGTACGTTATAGCAGGTCAATAGCTATACAATAATAAGTAAACCAAATCAGATAATCATAAAATCCTACTTTTAAACACATAGGAGAACTACAGAAACAGCAAACTGGACGAATGCAATTCCAGAAATGGGGAAACATTCCTGAGTTAAACTGATATTCTCTAGCTTTTCTCATCCACCAAACAACCCATTCCCACTGGGAGTATTTGATGATTGGGGTCATAGGGCTGACCATCAGCTTTTCTAGTCAAAAAGTCTCTACTAGGAAGAAAATAAACCAGAAAGCTTTAGACATTTAGAAATCAGAAATCAGAAATCTAAATATACTCAAAAGCTCAAATAGCTTTTCTCCTTAGAAAACTGTAGATTGTGGTGCTGTATACAAGGCTGTAAAGCTAGACAACAAGCTTATTAAAGACAGAGTAAAATCCTCATAGTGCTTAAAAAACAAAGACCCGTTAGGGAAGTAAGCCTGACCATGGAACAATGCAAGTTTTCCCTTCAAGATGTTTGCCAGTTTTTGAGGCTTCTTTTGGTTAGGCTGCAGGCAAGAGAGCTAGGCTGCAAACCATAAATATCAGAGCTAAATGTGTTGTTATTGTGCAGGATTAAAGGGATGTAAACCAACTATTCTGAACCCAGTTCTAACCCACATCAATTCCTGATTGGACTGGAGTGATCAGTTTCTCATACTTTCTGCCTATCAGGAGAAAGGGAGACATTCTATGATAGGTGATAAATCATCTACAAACAATATGGTTCTTTAACACATAAATTTATAAAAATTACTTGGCATGCCAGAAAATAGAATCCAATATTAAATGAAAAAAAAAAAGATAAAAAATTCCACAACAGATGCATGGGGAGTTTGTAGCCAAGAACTTTAAAGTAACCTATAATTAACATGCTCAAGAAAATAAAAAAATTTTTAAAGAGATGAAATGATGGGAAATTTCAGCAGGAATTGGAATCTATAAAAAATTTAAATGGACACATTAGCACATAAGTTATAATATCTGGAACTCAGATCTAAATGGGCAGGTTTATCAGGATTAAAGAATGTAAATGCAGGTCAAAAAGAAAAATGCAATAGAATGCAAAAATATTAAAGACAAATCAACGGAAAAAGGTATAAAATGTTATAGAGAAAGTAGAAAGAATGAACAAACAGAATGGGACAAAACATAAATGTGATACATACTAAAGATGTCTAATGTATGTATAATTAAACCCCAGAAAGAGATGATAGACAATGGAAAGAAGCAATAGTCAAAAGTAGTGTTTAGAATCTTTCCAAATTAATATTAGAAATGACAAAAATAATAATTAGTATTAAAAAAGATAACAGGTTCATGTTGTAATGCATCCTGGGATAAATCACATACACACACACAGCCAGTAGAAAACAAAACAAACCCAACAAAGAAAAAAAACCAAACTACACTCAAACTATATATAACTAACAAATTAATTAAAGGAAAAAACTGAATAAAAGCTATTCTATTAATCTAAAAGAAGACAAAAAAAAGGAGAGAGGACAAACTAATGAGCCAAATAGGAAACTAACAATAAGAGCTATATTAATAATTACAAATGTAGATGGTCTACCTGCCATAAGTGAAAAATAGATGTTTCAGAAAAAAATACAAAGATGCTTATCAGAGACATTTACATTTTAAATAAAATAACAAGAAAGGAGATAAAAGTATATGATAGAAAAAGAAATGTCATGTGAACATCAACTATAGTAAAGTGATTATAGCAATATTACAGCAAACCAAGTAGAGCTCTAAGGCAAGAAATGTTAGATGAAGAATACCTTGCACGGATAAAAAATCAATTCAATTAGCAAATACATAAATATTTTATAAACCATCAGTAACATAGCTACAAAAAATATAAGGCAGAATTTGATAGAATTAAAAGGAAAAATAGAAAAATCTCCATCATAATTATTTATACACAACATGAAACCCAATCACTATAGAAGGTGTAGACTTTTTCGAGGCAAAGGCAACAATCACCAAAACAAGCAATACACAGAACCACAAAGCAAGCTTCAGAAAATTTTAAAGAACTCAAATCATAAGAAGGGAAAGAATCAAGCAATTAACCTGCTTTTTCGGTATAAACTGTATCACTGCATAACTAAATAGTAGATAAGAGAAAGTTAGAAATGTATTCTAACTAATAAAATAATTCTGACATTTCTTTGGGTTGTTATTTGCACGAAAAATGTTTGCTATCCTTTTAATTTTAACCTATATGGCATCTTTCAATATATAACAAGTCTACTATACATAGTATTATAGTTCAGTCTTTAAACTTTATTTAATACAGTTTGACAATAGATGCCTTGACTGCATTGATAAATCTATCCATACATAATATTATTGATATAGCTGGATTTGCATCTGCCATTTTACTTTATGTATTCTATGTGTCTCTTGTTCACTTATTTGTTCCTCTATTACTCCCTTACTCTTTTCTTTTGCATGAAATTACTATGGCCATACCACCCTGAATGTGCCCGATCTTGTCTTTTGCATGAAATCAATATATTCTTATTTGACATTTTAATTCCTTTAATGATTTTTCTTAACTATTTATTTTTGGAGCTCTTTTCTTAGTGGTTGCTCTAAGGTTTACACTGTGTATCTTATCAGAATTGACTTCTGATTAATGGGAAATATAAACATTACTTCTATACAGTTGTTGTCTAGTTTTTGTGCTATTATTCTTATCCATGTTATCCATATATTTTTGTTCACACAAATATATATGCATACACATTCATATGTTAAACCCAACAGTACACTGATATCATTATTATTTTTTTAAATTTTTTGGTGTTTTTATTTTTTTTTTGAGAGACAGGGGGAGACAGCATGAACAGGGAGGGTCAGAGAGATTTTTGCAAAAGTTGCTCCAAGTACACCTCCAGATCTTCTGGTATGGAGGTGAGCAGAGTTTATGACCGTGGCCCTCAAGAACTATATATATATTGCATGCTTTAAAAGTTGCTGCCTGAGGGTCTAGTTTCTGCTTTGCCCGAAACCAGGTACTAAATGCTATTCCTCCTCTTGGAACACTGACAGGTCTTGAAATATCCTCAACAATGAGGGTATGTAAAAAATAAACTAGTATATTTAGACAATCATGAAGGTTCAAAGGATTACCAAAAACAAGTGCAAGGGTAAAAGAAAAGGCTTATCACCTCAAAAGACTATACTTTCAAGAATGAGAGGAGGTAGTCTTTGTCCAAAACATAAAAGCAAACAGAGAGGTAAGCAAAATGAACAGAGAAACATTTTCAAAACATGAGAAAAAGACAAAAACCTCAAGAAAAGGCCTTAATAATATAAATTATCTGATAAAGAAATAAAAAAAATAGTCATAAAGATACTCACTTAACTCTTAGGAGAAGAATGAAAGGGCATAGTGAAAACTTTAACAAAAACCTGTATAATAAAAATATAAGAGAGTATCAAACAGAAGACACAGAACTAAAGAATACAGTAACTGAAGTGAAAAATACATAAGAGGAGTTCAACAGCCAACTGAATGAAATGAAGAATGTATCAGTGAACTGGAAGACAAAGCATTAGCACACATCCAGGCAAAAGAGGAGAGATAAAAAGGAATTTTATAAAATGAAGCTAACTTAAGAGACTGATACATTAACATTAAGCATAATAACATTTGTGAAAGATAACAGAGACAGAGAGAGAGAAAGGGGCAGAAAACAGATTTGGAAAGTTGCTGAAAACTTCTCTAATGTGAGAAGGAAACAGACATCCATGTCCAGGAAGTTCAGAGAGTTAAAAAAAAAAAAATGGACCCAAAGAGATCCACACCAAGATATATTAAAATATAAAAGTTAGAGAGAGAATCTTAAAAGAAGCAAGAGAAAAGCAGCTTAAAGACAGGGGAAACCCAATAAAGCTCTCAGTTTTTTTGCAGGCAAAATTGTAGGCCAGAAGAAAGCGGCATGACATATTCAAAGTCCTGACAGAAAAATTTCCAACTAAGAAATCTCTACGTTGTTAGATTATCATTCAGAATTGAAGTGGAAATAAAGAATTTTTCAGATAAGCAAGAGGTAAAGGAATTCATCACCAATAAACTGGCCTTAAAAAAAGGTTAAAAGGACTTTTTTTTAAAGGAAAAGAAATGGCACTAAATAATAATAAGAAACATATGAAAGTAAAAATCTCACTAGAAAAGGTAACTATATAGCAAAGATGGTAGATAATTCACTTATGAAGATACTATGAAGGCTAAAAAACAAATGTAATAAAATTAAACTACAATAATTAGTTAAGAGATAAATAAAATAAAGATTTATCCTCTAAACCATAAGGAGAACTTGTAAAAATGTAGTTTTAGAATGTATTCAATTTAAGTTGCTATCCATCTAAACCGACAGTTCTATTCATAGGATGTCATATATGAACCTCACAGTAACCACAAAGCAAAACTTTATACTTAATACACAAAATATAAAAGAAACTAAACATAACACTAAAGAAAGACAGCATACGAAAAGAAAGAAGAAACAGAGAGGAATTACAAAAACAGTCAGAAAACAATGAACAAACTGGCATTAAGTATATACCTATCAATAATTACTTTAAGTGTAAATGGACTAAATGCTCCAATCAAAAGACAAAGAGTGACTGAATGGACAAAAACCAGACTCAACTATATACTTCTTTCAAGAGACTCCTTTTCGAAGTAAGGACTCATACTGACTGAAAGTGAACAGATGGAAAAAGGTATCTTATGAAAATGAAAATAATGTAGCTATACTCAACTTAGACAAAATAGATTTTAAAACAAAGATTGTAATAAAAGACAAAGAACAGCATTACATAATGATAATGCAGCAAGTAGATTTAACATTGATATGCTCCCAGCATAGGAGCACCAAAATAATATAGCAAATATTAGCAGACCTAAAGGGGGAAATAAACAGCAATACAATAATAGTAGAGGACTTTTAGCACCCTATTTATCTCCGTAGATAAGTCACCCAATAGAAAATCAAAAGGAAGCATCAGCCTTAAACAACCTATTAGATCAGTTGGACCTAGTAGTTATATATAGAACACCCCATCTAAAAGTGGCAAATACACAGCCTTCTCAGGTGCACATGAAACATTCTCCAGTATACTCCATGTTAGGTCAGAAAACAAATCTCAATAAATTCAATAAGATTGAAATCATACAAAGCATCTTTTCTTCCCACAATGAAATGAAACTAGAAATCAATTACAAGAAGGCAATTGGAAAAAAAAATCACAAATACATGGAGATTAAACAACATAGTACTAAAACAACCAAGGGACCAAAGAAATCAAAAGAGAAATAAAAAAAACCCTAGAAAAATGAATTCATAAATATGAAATACCAAAATCTACTGCATGCAGCAAAACCAGTTCTAAGAGAAACCTTAATAGCAATACAATTCTACCTGAGGAAACAAGAAAAATCTCAGTCTAAATTTACACATAAAGAAAAAAAAGAACAAACCAAGCCCAAAGGTAGTATAAGAAAGAATATAATAAATATCAGATTAAGATAAATGAAGTGAACACTAAAAAGACAACAGAAAAGATCAATGAAATTAAGAGCTGATTTTTTGAAAAGATAAAACTGATAAAATTTTTGCTAGATTTACCCAGAAAAAAGAGAGTTGCCTCAAATAAATAAAATCAGAAACAAAGAGGAGGAGAAGTCACAACTGATACCACAGAACCACAGAGGATCATTAGAGACTATTGCGAACAATTACATGCCAAGAAACTGGATAAAAATGATAAATACCTAGATATATACAATCTTTCTAGACTGAACCAGCAAGAAAGAGAAAACATAAATAAAGTGATTACTAGAAAGGAGATTGAATCAGTAGTTAAAAGCATTCCCCAAATAAAAGTTCAAGACCACATGGCTTCACTGGTAAATTCTACCAAACCTTCAAAAATGATTTAGTATCTATCTTTCTCAAACACCTCCAAAAAACTAAACAGGAAGAAATGCTTCCAAACTCATTTTACAAGGCCGGCATTAATTACTCTGATATAAAAACCAGACATGAACACCACACACACACATAAAAATTAGCAAACTGAATCCAAAAATACATGAAAAAGATCATATACTATGATCACGTGGGCTTTATTTACTCAAGGAATGCAAGAATAATTCAACATTCACAAATCAATCAACATTATCTGCACATTAACAAAATGAAAAAAAATTGTATGATCATTTCAATAGATGCAGACAAAGCATTTAACAAAATACAATCTTCAATTATGATGAAAACTCTAGAACAAAGTGGGTATAAAGGGAATATACCTCAACATAAAAAAAGGCCATATATGCCACACTCATAGCTAATATCACACTCAACAGTGAAAAGCTGTAAACTTTTTATCTAAGTTCAAGCAAGACAAAGATGTCCACTCTTACCAGTTTTATTCAACATAGTATTAGAAGCCTTAGCCATAGTAATTAGGCAAACAAAAGAAATGAAAGGCACCCAAATTGAAAAGCAGAACTATCACTATTTTCATATGGCATACTACTATATATAGAGAAACCCTAAATACGGCACCAAAAAATTAATAGAAAAAATTCTGTAAAGCTGATGGATATGAAATTATTATGCAAAAAGTCTGTTAAAGTCCTAAACACTAATAATGGATTATCACAAAGAGAAATCAAGAAAAGAATTCTCATTACAGTTGCATTCAAAAGAATAAAATAACTAGGAATAAATTTAACCAAAGAGGTGAAAGACCTTCAAACTAAAAAGCAGAAGAAACTGATGGAAGAAAGTGAAATGGAAAAACATTCCATGCTCATGGAATGGAATAACAAATATTATTAAAAAGTCTGTACTATCCAAGGCAATCTACACATTTAATGCAATCCCTATCAAAATACCAAGAGCAATTTTCACAGAGCTACACCAAACAATCCTAAAATATGTATGAAACCACAAAAGACCCTGAATAGCCAAAGCAATCTTGAAAAGCAAACCTGGAGGCCTCACAATTCTGGATTTCAACTTATATTACACAGCTGTAGTAATCAAGACATTATGGTAATAGCACAAAAACAGACACATATAGATCAATGGAACAGAACAGAAGACCCAGGAATGAACCGACAGCTATATGGTCAACTAGTGTTCAACAAAGCAGGCAGGAATATCCAATAGAAAAAAGATAGTCTTTTTAATAAATAGCATGGGGAAAACTGGACAGCAACATATAAAAGAATGAAAATGGAATAGATTTTACACCATGCATGAAAAGAAATTCAAAATGGATGAAAGGCCTAAATGTGAGACAGAAAACCATAAATATCCTAGAAGAGAACACAGGCAGTAACTTCTTTGACATCAGCTGTAGCAACTTCTTAGTAGACATGTCTCCTGAGGCAAGGGAAACAAAAGCAAAAGTGAACTAGTGGCACTTCATCAAAATAAAAAGCTTCTGCACAGTGAAGGAAACAATCAATAAAACTAAAAGGCAACCTACAGAATGGGAGAAGATATTTGCAAATGACATATCTGATAAAGAGTTAGTATCTAAAATATATAAAGAAATTATAAAAGACAACATTGGAAAAGCAAATAATCCACTTAAAAAATAGGCAGAAGACATGGATAGATAATTTTCCAAGACTACATACAGATGGCTAACAGACACATGAAAAGATGCTCAATATCACTCATCATCAGGGAAATACAAATCAAAATTATAACTATAACTATATTATAATAAATATACCTTATCACAATCAACTAGTATTGACATTTATCATTTGAAATGAAACACACAAAATTTACTTCCATTTGGTCACCCTTTCTTTACATTCCCACATTTAAATACAATCATATTCATTTATTCTACATGCACTGTGTACATCATATAGTTTTAAAATCTTTGCTTCAATCTTCAAATGTGATTTAAGAAAATCATAAGATAGGCTGCTAAATTTATCCATTCAACTGTTTTTTCCTTTTTAAAAAATTGCAAGCCTTTTCTGTTATCATTTCCTTTTTCTCTTTTTCAATTTTAAGTTTTTTTATTTCCTTTTTTCATTTATTTTCTAATTCTCTTTAGAGATTTTATTTAGCCAATTTTACAGGGCACTTCACCTAGTGACAAATTCTTTAAGTTTTCTTTTGTCTGAGTGTGTCCTCATTTCCCTCTCATTTCTGAAGAAAAACTTCACTGGATGTGGAGTTTGTGATTGATAGTTCTTTCTTCCAGCACTTGAAAAGTGTTGTTCCACTTCCTTCTGGCACAACTACTCCTCACTTCCCTCCTCCAATCAGTCATTTAATTAGTGATTGTTTTTTTTCAGTCCTGTAACTAACATTTTGTTCCCTTTTGGAATTTTTATTTTCTTTATTGTTTCAAGAGAATTAGTAGGGGCGCCTGGGTGGCTCAGTAGGTTAAGCATCTGACTTTGGCTCAGGTCAGGATCCTATGGTTTGTAAGTTCAAGCCCCGCGTTGGGCTCTGTGCTGAGGGCTCAGAGCCTGGAGCCTGCTTCGAATTCTGTGTCTCCCTCTCTCCTGCCCCTCCCTTGCTCATGCTGTCTCTCTCTCCTTCTCAAAAATAAATAAACATTAAAAAAAGATTAAAAGAAAGAAATCTAGTAATTGCTTGTTGAGCATTTTTATGATAACTGCTTTGAAATCTTTGTCAGATAATTCTAAGATCTGATTCATCTTTGGTTGTTGTCTGTTGACTATTTTTTTTCACTGAAGTTGTGATTTTCTTGGTATGATGAGTGAGTTTTTACTATACCCAGGGCATTCTGGATATTATATTATTATATTACGAGACTCTAGATCTTATTTAATCTTTTTTTTTTTTTTAAAGCAGATGTCTCTTTGTTGTAGTGTGGAATGAGGACCATATGAATATGTATGTGCAGCTTCTTGCTGGGTCCCACTAACATCACTGGCAAAACTGAGGCACTGACTCATACTGCTTCATTAAAGACAGTAGGGTAGAAGTTTATGTACTCTCTTGGCCCTGCTAAAACCTTTCTGGCCAAAGTAGGGCATCACTTTCCTCCACATTATTGATAGTAGGATTATATGTTCAGCTCCTTGCTGGGCCTGGCTGATACCGAAAGGGTAGGTAGAAGGTCAGCCTGTACTGAGAATGAAGTATCAGTTATTTCCATCTCATTCAGTCTTATTGATGCAGATGGAGATGGAGTTACATTTCCCTTATAGGCCTCAGTGACACCAGAAAAGGAAGGTAAAGCAGAATGGTGAGTAGTTCCACCTTGTAGTGTCTCTTTAGTCCTACTGCTGCTGGGTGGGGGTGGAAACTCAGCTCATCACTCGACTCCACTAACAATACCCTTCTGTAGGAGGCAGAACACAGCCTGTTTCTGCTGAGCCAATGGAAGATCAACTACCCACTTGGCCTCACCTACAATATACTGGCAGGGAAATCAGAGCACTGTCTACTCAGTCATGTGGGAGACTGAACAGCTTAGCCCTGTCAACAAACATTACCAGGGGAGAGATTCAAAGCTTTACCATCTGCTTCTAGGGGTAGCAGGGGGTGAGGCAGAAGATCAGCTTCCTGCTTGGTTCTGTTAAAACTATGGGGGAACTAAGTGGTTTCCCCACTAGTGTTTGGCTGGAGTAGAGTACTAACAAACGCTTTTGTTCTGTTAGTCCACCCTTGTCCTGTGTCTTTTGGCTTGAGAAGACAGACTTTTCTAGTTTTTTTCATTTTGTTTTGTTTTGTCTGTGCCTGTGGGTATTTACAGGTTAGAAGCTTCATCAAGTGTTCTGTTTAGATTAAATAGGAGGCAAAAAGGAAACCCAGCTAACGCACTGCTGTGTCATTCCTCAAGTCCTGAAGTGCTTAGAAAGTCTGATTTCTTCTTCCTACCCTTGAGAGTCTAATCTTGTAATGTCCAGGGGGTTTTAGTTATAAAAGAAAACATTTGGGAAGGATATGGCTACTATATCTTGGCTAGAACCAAAAGTCTCATCGGAAGGAATACCTTGAAACTTGATAAACTTATTGTAATACTATATGGAGCAATTAATACATGAATCAACTGAATAATACCCCCTCCCACCTTTCCTATTATGTTTTAAAAGCACTGTAACCAAAACAGTGTGGTGCTAGCAACGGAATAAATAGATCGATGAAACAAAAGTTCAGGAAAAGACAGACTTGTGTATGTATATGTGTGTACTTAGGCATATGAAAACTTAGTATATGACAAATGAGGCAACTCAAACCAGTAGGGAACAAAACGGATTTTGCAATAAATAGGGCTGGGAAAATAAAAATATATTTGAAGAATATTTTGTTTAGTCATCCCATATATAAAAATTTATACCAATATAAATTACAGATAAAGAATTAATATTTAAATATTTCTATTTAAAATAAACACACCCAAGGTGGTAGTGTAACTGGTATAATTAACTTGAAAAACAGTTTGATTTCATACAGAAAAGTTGAAAATACACATTACTTGAAACCCGGAATTTCCATTCCTTAGGATATACCTCAGAGAAACTTTTACACAGGATGCTTTTATAAGAATTTTAAAACATCACATCTCCTAATAGCTCCAAATGGAAGCAAGCTGAATGCCCACTGAGAGTGGGAGGTCTGAATAATTTGTGGTATAATGGAGTATTTTTAGGCAAAAAAAAAAAAAAGAAAAGAAACCCAAAAAACCAAAACAAAACCCTCTAAAATCTTAGCTACAGAAAGCAATATGAATAAATCTCACAGTGTTGAACCAAGAAGTAAGGCATAAAAGAATGCATAAAGTGTGATTCAATTCATTTAAAATACAAAGAGAAACACAAATATAATATTTAGGAATATATATAAAGTAAAGCTAAATAAAAGCAAGGAATGGAAAACAAAAAAACC